>NC_073303.1:190740206-191096824 GCF_027595985.1 Sorex araneus | reverse complement strand
CTTTTCTTAAAAGCTTATCTCCAACCTGTGAGGGTGCATATCCTTCTCAATTAAAACTGTTTTCATTGTCAATAAAGTATCTCTTTTGTATCCAGTCATTGAGAATTACTCAGGATGCAACGCTATTCTGAATAAGAAAAAAAAAATTACATTAAATTAATCTTTATGTAAATAAAAGTGTGTGCCTTTAACGAGCATGTAGCAATTTTGAATATGCAAGATGTATAAGAAAATGCTTATTTCAAACTCAAGTTCATATCTCTGAGGCTGAAATTTTTCTAGGTTAAAAATACGCAAATAAAACAGAAACAAAGTAGAGTGACCTTTTAGGGCAGGTCACCTTTTGGCTCTGGTATTGCTGCTGGAATGGGCCTCGGAGTTGCAGTAGGGACCAGAGTCTAGATAGACCAGGAACTCGGGGCCTAGTCAAAGCTTCTCTTGGACTGGCTGAAAAATTATCTGCAAATTCACCTACTTTGCAGAGATTTCATGAGTCATCAGCTATGAAGAGAGATTTTTTTTTTTTTCTCTTTACAACTGTGAAAACTCTTAAGATCTCCACCCATCCACATTCCAGTCCTTCGCCGGGTCAGCGTCTAAAAAGCAGGTTCTGTAGCAAAGAGAAGCAAAATGACCATCAAAAATTCTTTTAAGAATCTGTTGCTTTGCATTTCCTCATGCTTTGGTTCCTGCTTCAGCTAATGATTTCGGAGTCCGAAACAAGCGTTTTTGTTTTCAAATGAAGTATTTTTAGCCAGGATTAGAAATGACTGTAAGCTCATCAGAGGCAAATGTTTTGTGACTTTGTCAGTGCTACTTTGTAACTGTTTCTGCCCAGTAAATTTTCTTCTCCTGAGAATGAGCAACTTCTTCCAAATGTGTGTTGGTTGCTGCCAGCTCTAGGAAGCTGCGATTCCAAGATCACACTCTTCCTTCAGGCAGCCCTAGCTGCTTCCTCCAGGAAGTCCTAAATTTAAACTCTGCAAATTAATGTCTGCTCTTTTTTCTTCAGTGCAGAGGTGATATCTTATTTTGGTTAACTCTACTAGGTTAATTTATATATACTTTACGATAGAAATATCACTTAAGAACATTCAACTCTCCTCATTTTATGGTTCTAATTTCTATGATAACAGTTCAATAGATATCATTTCTAAGTTTATCTCATACCTTGAAATGTCTTTTTCAGAGTTTCATGATATGGGATTAGTTTATTCTAAACGTTTTAAAACCTGCCTTTCTAAAGATGGTACTTCCTCTTGGACCATTTTTTTCCCTGCCATAACTTTATTATTATTATGTCTAGCTTTTCCTCTCAGAGAACCCGACAACCTACTGAGAGTATCCTGCCCACCCGACGAGCCTGGCAAGCTCCCCATTGCGTATTTGATATGCCAAAACCAGTAACAATGATGGGTCTCATTCCCCTGGCCCTGAAAGAGCCTCCAATGCAGCACCATTGGGAAGGATGAGTAAAGAGAGGCTGCTAAAATCTCAGGGCTAAGACGAATGGAAATGTTACTGGTGCCTGCTCAAGCAAATTGATGAACAACCGGATGACAGTAACAGTGATCTTTATTATTACCAACAATAAAATACTCTACTCTTTCTTCCCAATTTCCTATCACTGTTTTCTGTTCAGAAAACAATCAGATACTCCCAACACATGATAATTACATGCAAAGATGCAATCCTTCTGATCTGTTCTCCTGCCTTCTTTCAAAAAAGGATTGGAAAATACAAGATATTTTCACTTCTTCCTCAATTAGTTGAAAGGAGTTTTGTACAAAAAAGTTACTGGGGGTAAGGAGAAATGATTAGTACAGCAGGTGGGGCATTTGCCTTGCAAATGGCTGACCCTGGTTCCATCCCCGACACCCCGTATAGCCCTTGCCCCCATCCTTCAAGAGTCATCCCTGAGCACAGAGCCCGGAGGAAGCCCTGAGCATCTCTGAGTATGGCCTCCAAGCAAACAAAAACAAAAAATAATACAAACCAAAAAGAGGTCACTTCTCGAGATGCCTTAGAACCCAAATTCAGTTTTGCATGTTTATTATTTCTGTCAGGAATGCATCATTTATTTCTAGTAGCTGGTTGGAAATTCAAAATGAAGTCAGATCATTACTTTTCTCTGCTTTCTGTCTCCTCATTTTACACTGGAATTATTCCTTAATCCCTATGCTTTATTGCAATTTTCTGCAGGAGTGACTGACCAAACCCATGCCTCTTGAGTAAACCAGGCTCAGATGAAATCACTTTGGCTCAGAGGTCTAGTTCCCAACTGTGGTTAGAAAATACAATCAATAGATAGTTTTCAATACCACAACTCAAAAGCAGTAAAAAAGCATCTTACAAACATTATTTCATTTTTTGTTCACACTTAGGCAGAGAAGATACTGTAACTATCTTGCCATGACAGGGGCTCTGCCTAATGAACTGGTTCTCAGGCCAATTCTTTCTGTTCTAAATCATACTTCTCCCAGGTTCATCATCTTTCCGTGAAAGCCATCTGTCAGTGAAAATGCTCTACTAGTCAATAGGCTATGAAGTCACTCATCAAAGGGACCAGATGCCCTGACAGAATTCCTTACTGAACCTGGCGACTTAGCACTTATCTTTGGGAGCACACGCCAGGCAAAGAATGTGGGCAGTGTAGAAAAATACATGACCTGAGTAATGAGAAAGGAATGATCTCACTAGCATGGAAAGGCAGTGGCTGAAAAGAAGTGAAAACAGGAAAATAAAACCTCCAATGTTTCAGTAGAGTGGATTAAAAATACTAAGAAATAGCAAGGGGAAAAAATAGAATGTCTGTGGATTTCCAAGGTACAAGGGAATGCAAAGAGACGTTTGCTAAAAAACAGCTGAAGGGAGACAAAACATCATTTTGAGGCAAGTTTTCCTTTTCAGATTGAGTTCCTTCCCATGAGAGAATAATATTTGGCATATTCCAAATCCACATTGCTTTAATGTTTCCATTATCAATTGATTGTCTACAACAAAAGATATTATTTTGCAATTTCTTTAGAGAATTATTTATGAGGAGGCAGAGATGGAAGTAAGGTCGTATGTTAGGCCATTCTTGTGTTCTGTGCTCAGGGATTACCCCTGTAGTACCAGGGATAAACCCAGGGTCAGTCATGTTTAATGCAAACAGCTTACCCAATGTAGTAGCTTTCTAGCCCCTATTTTTTTTTCTTCCTTTACTCATTTCTCTTTTCACATTTTTATTTGTTGGCAGCTCTGTTATTTAAATGAATTTAATAAATCATTATTTTATCAAAGTATGTTAATATTTATTTTATTAAATGCTGTTTTTTAAATGTCATCAAACAAAATGATTCTGAGGCGAGTACAGCAAGATATTAAAATACAAAGCATACCTTTAAAAATAATTACCTTTATCCAAAAGTTATTCTTATGTAAAGTTCAACTCACTATAATGCTAAAGACTCAAATTTCTAACACATGATTCTTTCATTCAAATACAAAAAAAATAATAAAGTGAGAAAGAACAGGTCTTATCTCCCAACAAAATCTCTGTTTCTTTGTTTGCTCTCTGGGGACATTTAAAGAGTGACCACTGAAAGTAAAATACTAGCTCTAGAGCAATAGCACAGCAGGTAGGCGGGTAGGGTGTTTGCCTTGCTCAAGGCAGACCTGGGTTCAATTCCCAGCATCCCATATGGCCCCCTGAGCACCGCCAGGGGTAATTCCTGAGTGCAGAGCCAGGAGTAACCACTGTGCAGTGCCTGGTGTGACCCAAAAAGCAAAAAAAAAAAAAAAAAAACCCAAAAAGAAGACAGAAAGTAATGCACTAATAATTTACTTGCAATATTTTCTCATTGCCCTTTCCTATAACCAATCAGAATATGTGTTATAGGTTCAGAAAGATCAAACAGAATCACAACCTTCAGGAAGGGAAGTCCACAATATGCTCGTGTTTTTTTCATGACTTTGTACACAAGTGGAAGACCAAAGCAAAGACATTAGCGATGGTGAGCCCTATAAACAAGACCTTCCTTCAAAGAAAGTCCAGCTTGTTTTCTATTCAATGTTAAATCCTAGTAGAAGGAAGCAGGGAAAGAAGGCAAAAGAAGAGGCTTAAAATTTGGATGAATGAACCCTAAACTTCAAAGAAAATGTTTAAAAAGCTTAACTTGTTCAAGAGAACAATTAAGAAGAAAATAAAAACATGTGAAATGCACTCATAAAAGACAATATTCTTTTGTCTTTTCATTATTCTTTCAACATAATTTGCAAAATAACACATAGTTCCTAATTCCACCCCCAGACTTGTCTGCAATAAAAAATAATTACAATTGTTTTCTAAGAAAAATTATGCAATTTTATAGTCCAGTTATCTGTTTTGCTATTACCCTTAAAGTCATAGTTACTATGATGCATATACTTTTTAAATGTGCGTTTGTCTTGACATCATGGTTGGGCCTCCTAGTTAAATTAGCTGAGGAGGAAAAGATATACATTAACTCTAAAAGTCTAACACTAAGCTTAGAAATCTAAAATCAAATGTGGAATAAATTAAGAACTAACCCCATGCCATAAGTAATATCGGTTATCTGTATTAATAGTATGAGTAAGTAGAAATGTAAAAAGAAGTCAGGTTATGAATTATCATTATTATCCATTATTTTAGGAGCATTTTCATTTCCTTAGCCTAATCATGCTATTTTTCAAAACTTCTTCTCTTATCTCACCATCATCATTGTAATCATAATTATTCAAGAAGGAACTTAGATAATAGGCTTCCTTATAATTGTCCTTATTTATAAGAAAAGGGAGGGAAGATAGAGGGCTGTCCTCTTGAGATCATAAATAGTTTCTTAATGACAATGAACTTCTCAAATAAAAATAAACATCCTTTTTAAAAAAATATGCTTTTAATAACATAACCATATTTCTGATAGGCAGATACAATCAAGATTTTTTTAAAAAGCTATTTTACAAATATCCCAAGATGGATTATGCCCAGATGATTATTAAACTGTCGGTGTTGTTTTTAAGAATATGTATGCCCCATGGCCAGAGAGGTAACAGTGGGGTTAGGTAGCTTGTCTTGCAGACAGTCAACTCAAGTTCAACCCCTGGCACCACGTATGGTTTCCTAAGCATCACCAGGAGTGATCCGTCAGCATAGAGCTAGGAAGTAAGCCCTGAGCACTACTGTGTATGCCTGGAAGTCTATCCTACAAAAAGATAATTGGTCCAAATCCTAATTCTAGAGAATTTGCTTATGTTTTCCTGAGTGGTTGCTCCTTAAATTGTCCCACTTGGAAATACAGCAACACAAATTCTCAAGCACCAGATGTAACAAATCAGGATTTCATGACTTATATTTTACCAAGCCATCAGGTGATTCTCATATATGATAAGATGTGATATTAAGCTCCCTATAATATCTCAAGAATATATAATCTAGGGGCTGGAGTGATAGCACAGCGGGTAGGGCGTTTGCCTTGCACGCGGCCGACCCGGGTTCGAATCCCAGCATCCCATATGGTCCCCTGAGCACTGCCAGGGGTAATTCCTGAGTGCATGAGCCAGGAATGATCCCTGTGCATTGCCGGGTGTGACCCAAAAAGCAAAAAAAAAAAAAAAAGAATATATAATCTCAACATAGAAAACAAACGCAAGAAAATAAATATCGACACAAACTATTTTCTTTTTTACTTTAATCTATTTTTTTTCTTTTTGGGTCACACTTGGAGATGCACAGGGGTTATTCCTGGCTCATTCACTCAGGAATTATGGGATGCTGGGAATCTGTGTTGGCCTTGTGCAAGGCAAATGCACTACCTGCTGTGCTAGTGAGGGTGGGTTCTTGGGAAATAAATTCCTAATTAAGTAATTCCTAATAAATTCCTAATTAACTGAAAATTGTTTCTCAGGAAAAGATGCTTGCTTGCTAGATTGTAGTGATGATCAAGATAATAACAATCTGTCCTACTCGATCAATATGTGTGCTATTGAGGTGCCTTATTTGAATTGCTTCCAACATCTTACTTAGTCATAAGTTATAAGAATGCCATTTGTTTTCCTGCTCTCCATGACTGCTTCTGAGTGACAGATGACACTGAGTAGTGTGACAGAGACCATATGGTCCACTAAGTCAAATACATTTATTATTTTACCCCTTAGAGAAAAGAGTTTGCTGACACAACCAAACCTAACATCTCCAAGAACAAACTGTCTAATTGCATTCCATATTTTTTCTCTTAAGAGAAAAACAAAAGTACTTTCCTAGCCTTAAGTAAATTGGTACAAGATTAAGATTCCAGAAGAATGAAATTAAATACCCCATTTAGTTCCTGGCTATTTATAACAAACCTGGGTGGATTCTATTGACCATGCACGCCCTGTTCTATTTTAATGACATGAGCAATTTAGGGTCTGCTCTGGGTGATCAGACCCTGTTCGTTCCTAAGAGGACTGTTGATGTTTTGATAAAAAGTCTATATTTCTCTTCATTGGAAACTACCTATTTAAACATCATCAAACCATGTTTATTCTACTCTTGAAGATTATACTGAGTGTACAAATTAGCATGGTGGATTTTATAGGTAACTGGTTCCACATTCTCCTAAGAACTCACAAATATGTTAACAAAAGTATTCTGCCTCCTCCCCCAAAAGTCATATATCCATAAACATAAAAAGAAGTGAATAAAACAGCATCAACATTTTAGAAGTTGGAAAACTCACAGTGAATTAGTTGTCCACAAAAAAGTGGACCCCTGAACAAGCACTGTGGAATCTTTCCTTAGGAAAGAGTACAGAAAACCTCAAATCTGATGTCACAGAGAGAGGGAAGAGTTCAGAAAGTAGCTATCTGTTGGAATTTTATTTCAACAGTATTATAGGAACATAGTATTTAATGTTTGCTTGAAAATCATCATCATCATCATCATCATCATCATCATCAACATCATCATCATCATCATCCCATTGATTGTCGAATTTCTTGAGCGGTCTCAGTAATGTCTCCATTTGTCCTAGCCCTGAGATTTTATAAGCCTCTCTTTACTCGTCCTTCCCAATGATGCTGCATTGGAGGCTCTTTCAGGGTCAGGGGAATGAGACCCAGCATTGTTACTGGTTTGGGCATATGAGTACACCCTGGGGAGTTTGAAAGGCTCTCCCATGTGGGCAGGAAACTCTTGGTTGCTTGCCAGTTTTTCTCAGAGGGCCTTGGCTTCTGGGAGCTTGGTTTTAGGTCTCTGGATGTTTGCCAGACATGTGACGGTTCCAGGGGCAGTCCCTGGGTGTGACCATCTAGCTACTGGAAAATGAGAAATCTGGGCGGAAGAGGCCCAGTCCCGATCCGAGCAGGCTTGGAGGTCTCAGCCCTGGGTCCCACACACCTGGGTTCCTCTGCCAGAACCTTTTGTTTGAAAATACATGATTGAAACTGGTATAAGCCCCATGTATAACATCAGCATATGATTTTGTAATTATGACATTCGGAAGGAGTTGGGTCACACCTGGATATGCTCATGAATTACACTTGACTCTGTGCTCGAGTTGTCACATATGCACAGGGGATCAAACCCAAGTCAGGTTCTTGCAAAGCAATTAATTTACCCAGTGTACTAGTTCTCTGACCCTGATTTCTGAGACCTACTTCTTGATCAAGTATTTAAAAATGATGAACCAGGATGAAATAAGTTTTTCGTTTATCAAACTAGAAAAATTACTCCTTGTCTATGCCTTTTGACACAAGTGTTCTGTCTTAGGCAGCACCTTGGCTTTCCTGCTTGTCCAACCTAGAAGAACAGCTATAGTTGTGTGACTCAATAATAAACCACATTTTGTGTATGTTTCTCTGTGTGTATGTGCTTTAGATTATATATACTTCTGGAGAATCCTATCTCCATTTTTATATATGTTAAAGAAAACTTTTCTAAAGATATGGCAACAAGACCAATCAAATTGAATTATAATGAACTCAGAAAAACATAATTGGTATGAGGGGCTGGCACTAAGGTTAAGGAACATGCAAAGCACCCCAAGTCATGTATTCACTGTATTACTGTCATCCTGTTGTTCGTCAATTTACTCGAGTGGTCACCAGTAACATCTTTATTCCTCCTAGTCCTGAGATTTTAGCAGCCTCCCCTTACTCATCTTTCCCAACAATTGGAGTCTCTTTCAGAGTCAAGGGAATGAGACCTATTGTTACTGTTTTTGGCATATTGAATACGCCATGGGTAGCTTGCCAGGCTCTGCCTGTGGGTCAGATACTCTTAGTAGCATGCCGGGCACTCCAAGATATATATATATATATATATATAAAATCTATATCATATAGTATACATATATTACTCTCTATGATTTGTTGCCTACTTTCTGAACTCCATCAAATACTGGTAGTTATAGAAAATGGGTAAGAAGTGTCTTATAATGTGTCTTCCAGCCACGCAGTCTATAAAGCGGCATGGAGCATGGTGGCAGTTGGGTAGTGGAAGTTGACTGCCAGGGCTGGGTCCCTTGGGGCGGGGATGGTTCTCACCTGCCCATCTCTGGGGTTCCCCAAGTGAAAACAGACTGGTGCGAAGGAGTCCGTATTATGGAATCTTATTTGATCTCTGGAGTCAACTGGCCCCTAGAGGCCCCTGCATACTGCCAGGTCGTCCTAGGGCACTGACGCTCCCTGGCAATGCCACATCTTCAGATATGAGCAATGAATCTTGAACCCAGTAAACTGATTATTACTGGGAGTAGTTTCCACTGCTCATGAACATTACTTGGGAGGCCCCTCAAAAAATAAATTTCTATTAGTCACTGTCACTGTCATCCCATTGCTCATTGATTTGTTGGAGCAGGCACCAGTAACGTCTCTCATTGAGAGACTTATTGTTACTGTTTTGGGCATATCCAATATGCACAGGTAGCTTGCCAGGCTCTGCCACGCTGGCTTGATATTCTTGGTAGCTTGGCAGGCTCTCCGAGAGGGGCGGAGGAATCGAACTCGGGTTGGCCACGTAAAAGGCGAATGCCCAACTGCTGTGCTATCGCTCCAGTCCCTTTCAAAATATAAATTAAATTTAAAAAATTTTATATATACCCCCACCAAGGGAAATTGGGAACATTGGTGGTGGGAAATGTACACTGGTGAAGGAACAGGCGTTGGAACATGATATGACTAAAACCCAACCGTGATCAACTTTATCATTGTGTATCGCACTGTGATTCAGTAAGAAAAAGAAATAAAAATTGATTACTTAAGCCTTAAAAACTTTTTATTTATTTATTTGCTTTTTTTGGGGTCACACCAGGCAATGCATAGGGGTTACTCCTGGCTCTGCACTCAGGAATTACTCCTGGCCATGCTCAGGGGACCATATGGGAATCCAATTCATGCCTGCATTTGAACCTGGGTTGGTCGCATGCAAGGCAAACGCTCTACCCGCTGTGCTATTGCTCCAGCCCCAAAGCCTTAAAAACTTTTTAAAAACAAAAAGCGTAAACAATCATAATACAAATTATCATTCCTGCAATGGTTGGATTTAAAATATGCAAATGTGTATTCTCAAGAAATTAAATTGGTTTGGGCTCATGGAAAAAAACACAATGTATAAATCCATCAAAACCATTCTATTTAATAACGTGACTTCAGCTCTTTTAGTCTTCATTCTTTATAGTGAGTAGACCTTTTAAGATTTTAGTCAGGGATGGCGTTTGTGAGGTACAGACCCTCTCTTGTCATTTCCTAAATTGGGGTTCCCGAGAGACCACAGATTTTATGAACTACATGCTTTGATGTTCCAGGATGTGCTAATCTAACAATATTATTATTATCACAATGTAAAGCTCAAACGAGAATTCAAAAGCCATACAACCAATATGTAAACAAGTTGAAAGCAGAAAAATAAGACTCAGAATCCAATTCATGCCTGCATTTGCATTTCCCTGGGATATAATCTAATTTTATAGCATATAATCCCTAAATCTTTCCAGAAGAGTGATACATAGATAATTATGTTTTGCCAAGCAGGGAGAAACATCTGGAAGGAAATGCAAAGGAAAACTCCATGGTCTAAAATTAAAATACAAAAACAATCTTATTGGCTCTTTAGCCAACATTCTCTGTGATTGTCTTAGAATATTTAGAACACACGTTACTGATGCTTGTGTGTGTGTGTGTGTGTGTGTGTGTGTTTCTATTCTTATCAATGCATTTATCTACTCATAGACAACCTTGTAACCCTGTACCTCACTGTGATTAATTAGAAATTTAAAATATTTCTATGCACTTTCCATCATCTGTTTCCTTTTTCTATCCCTGGCCACACAATTCATATTTCTGACCTGATCCTGACATGTAGGTATCAGATCTGTGGCTGTAAAATAGTTCCCTGTGGCTCAAGCAATCCCACCTGCTAGAGAGGAAATAGAGTTTAGACCCATGGAAAACAATATCTAGTGTAAAAGCCTATTTGGCTCAATCTCTATAGTCCATAAGAATGAAACAACTCAGCAAGTGAGCAATAAGATCTTCTTTATATACTATAGAGCACTAATTTCAAAAATCTTAAAGAAAATCTTATTCCACACAGTGCATTGTTTTAATCAATAAAGGTAAGGGAATGAAATGTTTTTTCTAAGCTAAGAGGAAATTGACCCAGAAGTGAACTGCAGCAAGAAGCTTGATTTGGCACATACGAAAGAAGCTTTTCTGACCGCTCAGCCGGAATCCATATTTTCACTGCCAGATTAAAAAAAAAAATAATAATAAGTATCAGAAAAGTTACACAGGTGCTGCTGGTGGCCTAATTATAGGTGCCAAGTCACATGAGTCTCCCTGGCTTCACATTGCTTCAATTTTATTATGCCTTGACTCAGTTATAAAAACACACCCCATCCATTAGCAGGAATGTTTTAAAAAAATGTGCGATTCAGTGGTAAATGGAGCTTGATTTTGTACGAAGCCTACCAGCTAACTTTGTATCTTTCCAAACTAGATCACATTACTAAAGTTAAGAGATCCACAGAGAAATCTACCTTAAACAAAAGTCTCATCAATTTAAACAAGGTTTTCTGAACCTCAACACTATTGACATTTATTGACCAGATGATCATTTGTATTGTACTCTCTTGTGTGTCATAGTTATTTTTAGCAGCATCCCTGAGATTTATCTCACAGAAACCAGCAGCTTCCCACCAGTTATGACATTTAAAAGTAACCAGATATTACCAGCATTGGTAAGGTAAAGAATCATTCCGGTTGAAAACCACCCATCTCAAGTCTTCATGTCCCACAGCAAGTGCCTACATAATTTTGAGTACTGGTGTTAAGGAAATGAGTCCACAAATATTAAGAATTCCAAGATGGCTCCATCAAAGAGTTCAACTCAAACACAGATCTTTTGGTCTTGCTCAGGGGGCCCTACCCAGCAGTGCTCAGAGCACTGTGCCCAGGGGCATTCCTTTGGTGTGATATTTAGAATTTAGGATGGATCCAGGATCAGCTACATGCAAGGCAAGTGACTTACCCATGTACTATCTAGCACTGCGTCTTATACACAACAAGTACTTTGTAGTTGTACGGGTCTTGGTTTATGATATTGGCCTTGATATTATATTAGCTCACTCTGTTATCATCATATTTCTAATAACATGCAACTACATACTTTTTTGGTTTTATTTGGCCACCTCTGGATTTGCTAGGTCAAATCTTGGCACTCAAAGGTCACTCCTGGGGGCTGGAGCAATAGCACAGCGGGTAGGGAGTTTGCCTTGCACGTGGCCAACCCGGGTTCAATTCCCAGCATCCCATATGGTCCCCTGAGCAGCGCCAGGGGTAATTCCTGAGTGCAGAGCCAGGAGTAACCCCTGTGCATTGCCGGGTGTGACCTAAAAAGCAAAAAGCAAAAAAAAAAAAAAAAAAAAAAAGGTCACTCCTGGCAGTGCACAGGGTCCATGCAATGCCACAGATCAATTCTGAGACTGAAACCTGGATTTTATGACAGAAAGCCAGTCGTGAACAACTTTGTAACTGTATCTCACAGTGATTCAATTCTTTAAAAAAAATTAAATTAATTGAATTTTTTTTTAAATCTGGGAGCCCAACATACAAAGCATATGTTCCAGTCCTTTGAATCATATCTTAGGCCCCATTGTAACATACAGTGACTGAGTTCACAGCTATCAACATTCTAGCCACTTCTCCGGGCATCTAGTGGCTTTCTTTAACACTTTATATCCGTTTATCCACATTCTATGTTGTTCACTGTGCTCCCAAGCACTAATGTCTTATTTCTTCTCTGATTTCTTCATTCATGTGCTCATGAGAACAGGACAAGAACTAACAATGCACAATTCTTTCTTCCAGAAGACAGAAACCAACTCTCCTGTCATTACCTATCAAGTAGCTGGGCTATCTTGAGCAACTTCAATTGGGTAACCCCTTCGCTCCTCCCACAAAAATCTACTCTCACAACACTGCCTAGGGGACGATGGGGATTGCAAAACAGCAGATCTCAGAAAAGGTCAAAAGAATTCCACTAGTGTGACCATTCTGTGCGACTTGAAGCTGTCAATTACTAAGTTCTTTCTCAAGTGCATGCAGCCTACCTCGGTTCGATTCCTCCGTCCCTCTCTGAGAGCCCAGCATGCTACCAAGAGTATCCCGCCCACAGGACAGAGTCTGGCAAGCTACCTGTCATTTCTGGATGTTGATCTGATGAGTGTTTCCCAGGTACTGTGAGCTGCACAACAAATACTACAAGGGAAAGTTGAAAAGAACTCTTCAGAGTAGAACACAGTGAAATTTAGGATCTAAATTGATGTCCATTTAACTCCATAACACTGAATCTGAACTATGATCTTGCCTTTCTTTTCTTAACATTTATCATCATAGGGTCATTTTGACTATGATTTCTCTCCACCATACCTATTTAGCTCTGGCAATGAATATTCCAGAAAGGAACACCATTGAGAAATTTTGTCATGATGTTAGGGTGTGATTTTAATAGGAGAGCATGGCATAAGAAAGTCTGACATGGATAGTCTTATATTTCATCATTTCTCAAGACAAAAGGCCATGAATCTTAAGATTATTTCTGTTTATTTTATTTTGTTTTGTTTTAGGGCCACATCCAGTGATGTTCAGGACTTACTTCTGGCTCTGCAATCGGGAATCACTACTGGCAAGCTCAGGGGATCCCATTGGGTGCCTGGGATCAAACTTGTGTTGGCCATGTGCAAGGCAAGTGCCCTATTCACTGTACCATCATGTCACCAACCCTATGATGATCTTTTTAAACGACACTTCTAAAGGTTGAAATTTTCTTTTAACATCAAAACATACTTTTTCCGTTCCATGAAACATTGATATTAAAAACTGAAAAGGTCATAATGAGATCACTGAAGAATACCAAAAGTAATAGAAAAAAGTATTTAATTTCCCCAAATCAAATATCAGGGAGTCTCTTGCCCCCATGCCTGGCTGTTTTCCCTGGGGCCCCTTGGAGGGGATGGGCTCCAGCTTCCCTCCCCACCCAGAGCGGAGTTCCTGGCAGCCAAAAACCACCGGAACCAGGCTGCAGCCGTGCTCAGGGCCCCTCTCCACGCATTCAGATGGGCCTCACGCATGAAGGTACCGGCAGAGGAACCCAGGTGTATGTAATCCCATCAAGGCCAACATCCAGAGACTTGAAAGAAGCGATATCTTATAATCTACTTCTCCCTCTGGAATAAACTAGCAAGCTACTGAGAGTTTCCTGCCCACATGGGACAGCCTTGCAAGCTTCCCATGGTGTATTCATATGCTAAAGCCAGTAACAAGCTGGATCTCATTCCCCTGACCCTGAAAGATTCTCCAGTGAGACATTGTTGGGAGGGCCAAGTCGAGATAGACTTCTAAGATCTCAGGGAAAGGACGAAATGAGGCGTTACCGAGCCCGCCTGAGAAATCGGTGATTAACGGGATTTCGTGATTCATCGTTTGTGATTTGATTTCCCCAGTAGTTTCCATACTGCAGACTTTTCAATTATTTTATAAAAATCTATTATCTTATTATCCATTTTATCTTTCAAATCAGGAGTTTCTCTTAGTAACTTTTACTTCTAAAGGCTTTACAGTTCCAAAGTGTTAAAGAGATAGTATAAAGGTCAAGATGCATGCCTTGTATGCAAGTGGCCCAGATTCTATTTCCAGTACCACACGGTCTGTGAGCATCACTGGGGTTGCCCAGGTAATCCCCGGCAAGGCAGAGTACCACATCCTGGAGTTCTTGAATTATAAGCATCTGAAGCCATGTTCCCCAAGTGTCCTCAGTACCATTTGGGAGACCCCAGCCTAAATGCAAAAGAAAATGAAAACATAGAAAACATTCTTCACAGAGCCAGATAAAACCCTTTCCACTAAAATTTATGATTACCCTCTCTATAGAGGAATGGTGTTTTAGAAGTCTATTCCACAGAAATTTGTGCGCTGAGCTCGTAGGCCACCAATCATTTGTGGTAAATGCTGACTGCTAAATTTAGCCCTCATAAAACAATCCCACAAAAGTAGATGAGAAAACATAGAATAATGCAATAATGAACATCTTTGTGTTTCTTCCAACTTATTGAATCTGCCACCGCCATCTGTAGGTCACAGGCCTTCCACGGGAAAAACACTCCATGGTCCAAGAATGTGTGAGAAAGTAAAGCCATTCAATCTCCAATGTCAAGAGTTGCTTGTTTCAGGCATACAGCCATTCCAAAGTCTTGAGACGTTGGGGAACAATCTAAGAGGAAAAGAAATTCTTTTGTCAATTGAAGCAGCTTCAATGTGAGAAGAGCCTTCAGGAGAGATATCAGCTCCTAGATCTTTCCAGGAGACAAATCTCACAGTTGTCCACACAGAAATAAAACTCAGGAGAAAAGCGACCATGTAATCGATTTTTTGTTTTCATAAACTGCTGTGAAGAATAAAAATGCAATCCTAACTATTGTCATTTGGAATTATGTGTGTATGTGTAGGGGGGTGGGGGGTGTTGGGAAGAATTACCCAAAGCTGCTTAAGGATCCCTTTTGAAGAGGGAAAATTTAGTATCATTTTTACAGTAGGAGTGTTATGCAGCTTTTCAGAAATTGTTGACATTTTACATTTTCTTTGAATCAGAAATTCGGTGTTAATTTTTGTTAACTTTATATAGTTTTGCTATTTTCATGAGAAAATTAGAAAGCACATTTTCTCTCTCTCTCTCTTTCTCTCTCTCTCTCTCTTTCTCTCTCTCTCCCCCCTTTCTCCTTTCTTTATTCCCACTTCAGCTCATTCTTTTCACAATCCAACTTCTATAAAGAATATTTTGATTCCCTTTGTTTTGGTTGTGGTGTGGCTGTGCTTGCTTGTAGGCTATAGCCAGCTGTGTCTAGGAGTTACCCCTGACTCTGGCTCAGAGGTCACTTTTAGTGGGCTTGGGAAATCATATGAGGTACTGGGGATGAAAGACTGGAGCGATAGCACAGCGGTTAGGGCATTTGCCTTGCACGCGGCTGACCCGGGTTAGATTCCTCCATTCCTCTCAGAGAGCCCGGCAAGCTTATGAGAGTATCCCACCTGCATGGCAGAGCCTGGCAAGCTACCCATGGCGTATTCGATATGCCAAAAACAGTAACAACAAGTCTCACAATGGAGACGTTACTGGTGCCCACTCAAGCAAATTTATGAACAATGGGATGACAGTGCTACAGTGACACAGTGCTACTGGGGACGAAATGCAATAGACAATGTAAGCAAGAAAAGAGTTTCACCTCTCCAACATGGCTTCATTTCTTTCATTTGTTTGGGGGCCATACCTGGAACTACTCCTGGAGGGGTTTAGGGGACCATATGGGGTGCGAGGGTTGAACTAAGGTCAAGAAAATGCAAGGCAAGCTCCCTGCCTGCGGCTCTGTCTCCCTGACCCCCTTCCTGGTTTTACTTTTTAAAACTGCCCATGCCTGGGAAGGCCCAAGTGATATTTCCCTGAGACAACTATGCTTTAATGAACACAGGAAGATCACTGAGAAGGCCATGCATAGAGGAAGAGATTTGGGCTAGCAAGGATTATCACTGTTCTCCAATGTTGATAACTTTCCTTTCTTCAAAAACTGTTAATGACTGGGACAGAGAGGTCGCTAGGTGGGTTAAACCCACGAAAAACATTTTGGAGACTCAGGTTCCACTTCCAGAAGTGTCTGATTTGCCACTCCTAGCACCACTGAGCACTGAAGCAAGAGTAACCCTGAGCATTGTAAACTGAGACCAAATGACAAAAGCAAATAAATTTAACAGTAGTCAATGATTCCTTTAATAAAAGTATACATAATTAAAGTTTAGGAATAATTATGGAAGTAAGAATTTTTGAGGGACCCATTATTTCTAAAGATGAATGGATAGTTCTCAAATTTCTAGAAATGGATTTTTTTTGGGAAAACAATTTCCTTCTTGGTAATATATTATAACAAAAATCTCAAGGGAATTGCCTATTAAATTTGACTTGCCCATTAGTATGGAGCTGATGGCATCAAGTAGATCCCTTGTTTAATTTATCTTTGTTCTTCAAGTGCATGAAAAAATATATTGGGGCTCCCTGGGGTTCTTGCACATGTTTTTTCTACTTTGTTTACTCTCACTGGTCCCATAGGGTTCCTAAAAAACCCAAGTGCCTCCTAAATGCTGAAATCTCAGATATTATTATCCCAGCTTTAGTATTTCTTTTAATTATGATCTACATTCTCAACAAAGAATCTCACCCTCTATGCCTATGGAGAGGGCTCCACACCTGATAATCAACATAATAGATTGATTATAATTACAAACTGTTTGTAACCTCTTATCCCTCAACTGAGTTGCAGAATATCAATTGTTTTTAGTCACCATAATAGAGACTTGCTCTCAGTCTTCCGGTTGATGTCGGGAGGCAGACAGATAGGGAAAGATAGAGAAGCCCCATCTCCCCGCCCCCCGCAAAGGCGATGGCAGAAAATTTCCTGGGAAATAATAGCCCTTGAAGTTGAGAAAGTCAACCTTGCAGAAAACCGGATCTAAGGTCTGACAAGACCCTCACCTGGCGCCAGTCCATAACAAACCCTGAGGAGGCTGGATCCCCCTCCAAAAGAAGCTACAGCAGAAACAAAAAGCCAGGAAAGGAATTTCAAAGAAGACCATCACCACTCCCATCTATACCCTCCTTGGTAACCTTCTTAGCAATGGACTTTGACCAAGGTAGAAGCCCCACATGGGGGCAGGTGGGAGAAACCCTATGAAAGCCACCTTGAACAAAGGAAGGGTGCACATATGCTGCCCAAGCCCATGTGCTGCTTGTGCCCACATGACTGAGCACATGTGGTGCCTGAGCACATGTGTCACACGCAACTCACCTCTTGAGATGTGTACTCTCATGCTTTCATGTCTACTGCTGAGATGTGGGTGGGCTCCCTCTCTCTCTGCTTTTGGAGAAGCCCAGGTTCTCTCTTAAGTACATTACTCTCCGTTTTCTCCCACTTTCTCTTCCTCCTTCCCTTCACAAAACCTCCAAATAAAATGTTCTACCACACTGCTTGTCTACTCCTGAAATTCTTTTCTTCAAGGCAAGACAAGAAGCAGTAACCCTGAGTCCTGGGTGGCAGAAGCAGATGGTGAGAAAGTGACCACCTTTCCTCCCCGCTTCACATAAGTCAACAGTGGGGCCCATCGACATCAGAGTTACCCCCAATACAAAAATAGTCTAGAAGGATAAACATCCATCTAGGATCCCACCTCTTCCTCCTAGTCCCCAACCAATGAATTGCCCAAATCACTCATCTTCTCCTTTGGCATCTTTCATCCTTCCTCTTCTCTTACTGCCTTGGTTCAACCTCTCATTACCTTCACTGTCTCCTTGTCTCTGGGCTAGTTTCCAACCAGAGCTTCCTTCCTGTTGCTGCCAGAATTAACTTTCCTTAAATCAGATCGCATAAATCACCCTCTTGAAAAGTCCACATGTCTTCTGATTATGTAAGATGGCAGAGCAAATACAATGTTTCTGGCCTGGACCCTACTCATCCATCTCCCCTATTTCCTCCCTCTAGTCTAGCACGAGGGTGATGTTATCTCTGAAATCTTCATAGATGCAGAACTGCCCAAGGATCCCATAGTAGCCAGCTATAATTAAAGTAGCTGACACATTTTTCAATAGTGCCTGCATGCTTTAATATTTGACATGACTAATATTGGATCTTCCACATTTTAATCTATTTTTTCTAATTAGTAAATTTATTAATAATACGTACCTCTCCCATAAGATTGTGAGCATAAATAACATAATTCTTATGAAGTGATTGGCATATGGCTTAGCAGTTAAGGAAAGTTGCTCATTGATTTACTCAAGCGGGCACCAGTAACATCTCATTCTTGCTCATTGATTTACTCAAGCAGGCACCAGTAACATTTCCATTGTGACACTTGTTGTTACTGTTTTTGGCATATCGAATACGCCACAGAATAAACTTCTGAACTTAGACTCTGCCATATGGGCGAGATACACTGGGTAGCTTGCCAGGCTTTCTGAGAGGGATGGAGGAATCGAACCCGGGTCGGCCGTGTACAAGGCAAATACCCTACCCTCTGTGCTATTGCTCCAGCCCAAGGAAAGTTAAGCAAATACTAATTATGTTGATCATTATTATAAACTTTCATAAATAATATTCTAAAAGATAAAAGATATATATGTATTTTTCAGTAGTGGATAATTTACAAATTCTCTGTAAGTAATTACTCTATCAGAAACGTAATACTGCTGTTTTAGCTGGGTATATGAAAAAGATCACTGACAAATGAGACCATGCTTAAATCAGTAATTCCTGGGCCAATGAGGAGAAATTATTATTTCGTAGGCAACCAAAAAGTTAATAACTGCTAATAATTAATTACTTCTAGTGTTTGACTAGTTCTTCTGCCTCTCTTATACAAGTGACAGCATGAAAATGAGTCATGAATGAACTTACATAGAAAAGTGACAGATGGGGTTTCAAAGAAGACACAAATATTTGGGGTTTTCTAAAATCTGTATTTATCCAAACTCTTCATTAAAAGCAACAGAAAATAAACAAACAAAAAAACAACAGAAACAATACAAAGCATCTTCTATGTAATATATAGAAGTATATGCATGGATATAATATACACCAGTATATACATAAACATATAGACATATATATGTATATATGTATACCCACATATATGTATACCCACATATATATAGTGTGTAAAAGAGAGAAAGAAAGAGAAAATGCATATAATTTTACTCTGGTAAGCCAAAACATCTGCATGGCAGACTGACCAGCTCAAAATTTGGAGAAGAAATCCTGTTTTAGTTAAAGTCTAAAGGCAATTAAGCACAAGTCCATAAGGTCCTTATGAGATGGTTCCACTACCCATTTTATAGGTAATGGCAGTAAACTGATAAGCAGTAACAATGTCCAATGTAAAGTCCAATCACAAAGGTACTTAAAAGCAAAAATCTTTCACAGATAAGAAAGATTCTAAAGGTAAAGAGACCAGGAGATTTCTTCAATGTGTTCTCTCTTCGTTCCAATTTGAATAACAATACAAACTGTTCCTCCTATGTTAACTCCTTTGTAGAACTTCAAAAAACAGGGAGAAATGGATGGAATTTTTCTCTGAAAGCTAAGTTATATAATTATCTCTGTGGTTTTGATTTGCAGAAGTTAAAAAAAAATTAACTTAATCTTGAACAAGAATCTCCTCAGCTTTCTTAATGCACCCCCTAAGGCAACGTGTACCTTAAGATCCTGAATAGTCTTTCCTTAATCTCCAAAAATGTGTCCAGGAGGAATAATGTCTTAAACTTTGGGGGCCATCCAGATTTTAGTGTGGCGTGGCCTTGGTGATAGATGTTAAGGACAAGACAAGATTCTATGCAGAAGCAGTGAAGGAGAAGGAGAAGATCAAAAAGATCTTTGCCTGAGCATTTTTCCCAAGGTAAATGTATTTTCTAATCTCTCACAAATCATGAGCCTCATTTAGACCAACTCTCACGAGGACTTGAAACTGTGCTCTGTAAGGAACAGTTTAATTCTGTCGCCTAAGACAGTTGGCCTTCCAGTTAAGGAAATTATCTGTCTGTCAGGGATACTACATTATTTGGAAATGAGAGATGAGGAAGAATATGTCGACTCCCTTTTAACATAGAATGATTCACCTTGACATAAGACATCCACATTGAATTTCTTTCTTTATCATTGATATTTGAGGGTTCAAGGGTTCATTCTTCTAGATAGATGACATGTTCTCTATGAATTTTTTCCCTGGTTAATTTGGATGAGGTTAATCATGGAGGTATAAATTAGAATTCAGGTTATGGAGGCTAACAAAAAGTCAGAGACTACTTCCGTTATTAAATGGTGAGTTTCTAGCAAAACCTCATCTCTTCCTGCTAGTTCGGTAGTCAAGGCTGACTCATTATGGAATAAAGAGCAGAGGTTGCAAAATATTCAAACAAGCACATAGGTCGAGGACAGAATAATTAAAGCATACAGCAAGCACCTATTCACACTCATCCACTTTCAACTGTCATTTGGACATTTGCATTAAGAGTGAAAACCAGAAGGACGTCAAACTGAGCTTCTTTTTCATTTACCAAAACCTATATGACCCGAATTCCAGCGAGGCTGTCAGAAGGAGCATCCAAGACAGGTTATGTCTGTATCTTACGAAAAAAGAAAATTAAATGTTAGTAATTCATCCATGTAGAATTAATGATTGGCTTCACCAGCACAAGAAGTAATCATAAGATATTAGAGGAAACTAAAATGCTGCTCGAGGCTAGGACACACAGCATCGTTAGTAAGGCACTTGCGTTGCAGACATCAAGGGTTAGATCCCATGTACCACATATAGTTCCCAAAGCTTCACCAAGAGGCTGTTCTCTGCACAGAGAGCCAGAACTAAACACTGAGGATCACCTCCTATGGGCCCCAACTGTTTTCATAATGTACATTCACACTCAGGTTCTGGTGCCACACCAGTGGTTCATGGTTCGTCACCACACTGCATGATTTGATAGCAAAATGAAAAGGGAGGAAATTGCCAGTGAGTAAATGTCCCTTTTTGGATGTAACTTACTTTATTTCATCTGTAGATAGACTTAAAGTTAAATCTCATTTATGCACCCAATTAAAATAACTAATAAGCTCAAATAGTAATTTGGGGGCTTAACATTAATTCAGCTTTGTCTTTTAAAATAACGATCTCAGAGAAAAAGTTCAATACTATTAAAAACGTTCAATACTATTGCAAATAGAAATTCTGTGTAAGCAGTGGACTAAACTCTAAGAAGAAATATAACTAAGATATAACTAAGAAACATCATTAATAATAAATGATATTAAATAATAAATAATAAAAATAATAAAGCTTCTTGCCATTGTATGTGGCATGTAGCAAATATTTCTCCTGAAGGAGAACTTGGAAATTGTAAGCAGGAAAGTTCCCATGCAGAACTGTGATCTCAGGAATGTAACTTCACTACTTGTTAACTATGTTTATGACTGAAGGAACAACACAGGTAATTTAAGATTATTTTTGTTTGAAAACACAGACTAATTTCTATTCCTGTTATAGTGGATCCCCTCACTGGACCAAATATTTACTCATAAATGGGGTGGTATTCCATAAATGTAAAGTGTTAGGGAATGCAGACAAAAGAACTTGGCCAAATCCTGTTCAGCGGAAGCCAGGAGAGAAAAGGGGTGCTCTGCCAACATAGAACTAGGGCAAGAGCTGAACAAGTGTGATGATCTATGTGGTCCTTAGTTTCCATTTAGGAATTTTGAACTCATATGGAGGATGATTGGATAAATGCATAGACACAGACATAGATATATAAGTGAATTCTAATGCATAGTCATTCAAAATGTTGCTGTGTGAAGTTCTATGCACGTCTACTCAGCACACACAAAGAACTCCTCTTTGCTGTGTTGTTTTGTTTTTGAATTTATTATTTTTATTTAATCACCATGAAATACAGTTACAAAGCTTTCACGACCAGGTTTCATTCATGCAATGCTCCAACACCCATCCCTCCACATGTTGGAACATCTAGGTGTTAGGGAATGCAGACAAAGGAACTTGATTCCCTCTGCCACCCCATCCCCAGCTTGCCTCTATGACAGGCATTTTTCTTCTCTCTGTCTCTCTCTGTCTCTGTCTCTCTCTGTCTCTGTGTTTCTGTCTCTGTCTCTGTCTCTCTCTGTCTCTGTCTCTGTCTCTCTCTCTCTCCTTTTGGGCATTATGATTTGCAATACAGATACTGAGAGTCCATCATGTTTGGTCCTTTGCCAACTTTCAGGATGATCATTCCCATCCAGAGTGATCTGTCCAACCATTAATGTCATAATGGTCTCTTCTCTATCCCAAGTGTCCTCTCCCCCAGCCCTAGAGGCAGAATTCCAACCATAGACCAATCCTCCTGGCCCTTGTTTCTACTGTCCTTGTGTGTTAGCCTCGTTAGGAAAAATGAAGTCTTGAAATTCGCTTTTAAATGGGTGAACATGTAAAGTATCATGCTGAATGAAAAAAGTCAGAAGGAGAGGGACAGACATAGAGTGACTGCACTCATTTGTGGGATATAAAAAAAAGAACTTCTCTTTGAATTTGTCTATCGAGAAAATGTATTATTTAGTGGTTACAAAACATATTTATGCACAAATATCGTTTTTATCCCAAAATGGCATGACCTAAATTAATTCGCAACTTAGAGTTTCAGGTTGCCTCAACTTAATCTTTATTTATTGAAGGAAAATTAAGTCTATTCCTGAAGGACAAAATGCTTGTTGAGAAGACTCAATAACTGGGTGAAGAGCAATTCTGAAATAGATTTATATGCTCTTTATTAGAATGAAAGCAAGGGAAATAATATCAACAAAATTAACATAAAGCTCAAATTATATCAAATGCCTTATTACTGGGTGGCATAGAAATAGTTGTATGTGGTTCTTATTTTACTTCAAATAAAACATTGAAAGAGGAAATGTGTACTAGAAGTTTATGACAGCCATATAATTATGAAGAATTTAGTATTGCTCCTTATTATTTAATGATAGGTACCTTGAAAGCAGTTTTCTTTGAAGTCTCCCTTGTACTTTTATACTCACACCTCAAAAAGATCACCATAAGTTGTGCAAATTTTATACCATGCAATATTTTGAGCAATGCATATTCAGTGATTAAAATGTTTAAATAAAATTTTAAAATATATTTAGAACCATGTCACTCTAAGTTTGAGAGCTGAACTATGCTTCACAAAAAAACCACCTGAGATTGGAGACCTTTTGTTAGGACTATTCATTCATACATGCATTAGTAATGAACTGAATAATTTCTATATATTTCATCCTAGTTTATTTCTGCATGTTCTAATTATGCAATGGTTTAGCACATACATACACACACTTTGCTGATTAATCACATTC
Source organism: Sorex araneus (assembly GCF_027595985.1). NCBI lineage: Eukaryota > Metazoa > Chordata > Mammalia > Eulipotyphla > Soricidae > Sorex > Sorex araneus. The sequence goes on along the minus strand of NC_073303.1, from coordinate 191,073,359 downwards.
ATGCACTTAGAGTCATTTTGAAACTCTAAGGATTTTGTGAGACTGATCACTAGAAAAAGTAGATTTTTATTCCCACATTTACTTTTTTATACAAGCATACATATTTAATTTTTTTAATAGACCACTTTTTTTTTGCTTTTTTTTTTTTTGGAGGTCACACCCGGGGGTGCACAGGGCTTACTCCTGGCTCAGGCACTCAGGAATTACTCTTGGCAGTGCTCAGGGGATCATATGGGATGCTGGAAATCGAACTCAGGTCAGCCTCGTGCAAGGCAAACACCCTACCCACTGTGCTATCACTCCAGCCCTAGACTACTTTTATATTCACATCTCTGGCGATTAATATTCAGTCCACTTGATAATGTCACAAGGTAATCAAATGTTTGGTTAAATATCATTGCTGGTTATGTCTGTGATGCTGTTTTTTGGATGAGATTAGTATTAAAAGCTAAGTAGATTGTGTTCAGTAGATTGATCCCCTAGCATGGGCAAATGACATCAGTAGTTGAAAGCCTGGATCAAACAAAAATGCGGAAGAAGAGAAAATTTGCTCACAGTTTGAGCTAATCCATTCATCTTCTTTGATTACTGAAATTGAACTTATCCTAGAAGCACATCTTCTTCCCAGACCTACAGACACTGGTATTCTTGGTTTATAGATCACAGGTTTCTAGATCATAGGACTTTTAGCTTCCAGACTCATGTGAACCAATTCCTCACAATTCCTTAAATAAAATCATATATATGTGCATACATAAGCACACACATATACATATATATGTATACACACACATATATACACACACAGACACATACACACATTTCTAACATATATTCCTAATGCTTATGTTTCTCTGGAAAACCTTGACTAACAGAATACTAATGTCGGTAAAACACATGTTCAAATGTTATGCTTTAGACATTTTCAGTTGATTTCCTTTCTGTGAAAAAATATTCTTTTCTTAGGGCTGGAGCAATAGCACATCGGGGAGGGTGTTTGTCTTGTACACGGCCAAACCGAGTTCGAATCCCAGCATTCCATATGGTCCCTTGAGCACTGCCAGGGGTAACTCCTGAGTGCATGAGCCAGGAGTAACCCCTGTGCATTGCTGGGTGACCCAAAAAGAAAAATATATATATATATATATTCTTTTCTTTCACTTACCATCTAAGGCCATAACAAACATGAAAACTTTACTCTAACAAGTAAACTTATAGTAATATTGCAATTTTTTTCAAGTCAATATTCAGTGCTATCCATCTGAGCTAAGCATGTAAACAATAATTACTTTTCCTTCCTGCAAAATATTTCCCCCTGAAGTTAATATATATCTTGCTATTTTGGGTTTAGTTTACTATTTTCTTATCTTTGATTTATTTCCAGATAATATTCCAGACATATAACTCTCTGTACATGTAAACACATTAACTTTCCTGAATCTTTGGCTTAAAAATATTTTGCTCAGGGGGGCCGGAGTGATAGCACAGCGGGTAGGGCGTTTGCCTTGCACATGGCCGACCCGGGTTCAATCCCCGGCATCCCATATGGTCCCCCAAGCACCGCCAGGAGTAATTCCTGAGTGCAAAGCCAGGAGTAACCCCTGAGCATTGCTGGGTGTGAACCAAAAAGCAAAAATATATATATATATATATATATATATATATATATATATATTTTGCTCAGTTCGTTCTGTTGTGCTCCAAATACAAAGTGGTTGATCCATGCTGCAGTTCTAAGCTTGCAGTCTTAGAACAGCATTCCCGTGTTCCAGGCTATTTCCATGTTTGTTTTTTTGTGTTGGATCTTGTTGGATCTTGTGGTTTTCTATTTTTATGGTTTTCTCTCTGATTTTAGCGGAATGCAACCTCCTGAAAAATTTGCATCAACATGAAAGTTATTTCCTTAGTTCTTACATATATCATATTAGTTTATCTCTAAACTCATATTACTTAGATATTTGATTTAAAGGCTTTGTTGTAGTTTATTTTTGCAAAGATTGTTGTAAAGTATTTCCTCAGTATCTGCTGATTTTCAGGTTTCTATGAGGAAATGGATAGCATCCTGAGATTTTACCCATTGCATAAAACATCTTCTCAGTTAACTTCTGGAGGACATATTTTTTTTTTAAATTTATTTATTTTTAATTAGAGAATCACCGTGAGGGTACAGTTACAGATTTATAGACTTTTGTGCTTATACTTCCCTCATACAAAGTTTGGAACCCATCCCTTCACCAGTGCCCATTCTCCACCACCTGTAAACCCAGTGTCCCTCCCACCCTCCCCAATCCCATCTCCCCCCCACCCCACCCTGCCACTGTGGCAAGGCATTCCCTTCTGTTTTCTCTCTCTAATTAGCTGTTGTGGTTTGCAATAAAGGTGTTGAGTGGCCGCTGTGCTCAGTCTCTAGCCCTCATTCAGCCCGCAACTCCCTTCCCCCACATGGCTTCGACTACAATGTAGTTGGTGATCGCTTCTCTGAGTTGACCTTTCCCCGGAACGTGAGGCCAGCCTCGAAGCCATGGAGTCAACCTCCTGGTACTTATTTCTACAGTTCTTGAGTGTTAGTCTCCCACTCTGTTATTCTATATACCATAGATGAGTGCAATCTTTCTATGTCTGTCTCTCTCTTTCTGACTCATTTCACTCAGTATGAAACTTTTCATGCCCATCCACTTGACTACAAAATTCTTGACCTCCTTTTTTCTAACAGCTGCATAGTATTCCATTGTATAGATGTACCAAAGTTTCCTCAACCAGTCATCCGTTCTGGGGCATTCGGGTTTTTTCCAGATTCTGGCTATTGTAAACAGTGCTGCGATGAACATACATGTGCAGATGTTGTTTCGATTGTACTTTTTTGCCTCTCTGGGATATATTCCCAGCAGTGGTATTGCTGGGTCAAATGGGAATTCAATATCTAATTTTTTGAGAGTCGTCCAAATTGTTTTGGAGGACATATTTTTTGGCTCAACTTATCTAATATTTCATAATTAAATTTCTTACTATGCCTATGTTCTTTCTTTGTTGTACACCATTTGGAAAGACCTTTTATGAATAATCTCATTTGTCTAGTGCTGACATCATTTTAAAAATATAGGATCAGTGATTTCCTTTTCTCTGTTTACTAATTCTGAAAAACCTATTGTTGGAATTTTGAAGGTCCTAAATAAAAAAGCTTTTTTATATTTATAATACAGTTGTAAATATCTAATTTTTTCTAACTTATAGATTTTTTCAGTTTTTTCTTCCATCACTTCCATTAATTTTTCATTTCATTAAAATGTCATTGATATCAACATAATTTTTAATTTATGAGTATGCTAAAAATTATCTGAAATGCTTTAGAGTAAGCACTTCTTGTTCTATCAATTATTATTCTTCATGAATATCATGACAGATTTTCTTGAGCTTAAATTTACTCAGATCATTTAATAACTGATTAATTTTTTAAAAAATCAATAATTATTAAATTATTCAACTCAGATCATTTAATAATTGTTTATTTTTTTAAAAATTATATTAACTAATATCTTCTATTCCTTCTAATATGTCTTTGTGGGTAAATTGATTTTCAAATATCTATATATATTTGACTACCATTTTCAAAATCTCACAATGAATGCCAGGTCTATTTATGTATATCACCTTCCATGGTAACTTAACTCATATACATTTGTCTCAAAAATTCTTTTCAATGATTAAGAATTCAAATTTGCAATTGTCTCCAGCACAAACTAACTCAAAACAACTTCCATGGCCCTCTGGCTTCTCATTTCTGGACTATTTCACACCTATTATATAGCCGAGTGAATTATCTAGTTTCCTTTTATTTTCCTCCTGTGTATATTCTTAACCTCATTTAAATATATAGCATTTTTCAGAGTGTTTTTTCAATATTATAGTTCTACTTTCAAATGTTTTTGAATATATTCTATGATAGCATTCTCCCATGACATTGTAATGTGAGCCACAGATATCAACCATGTATGTAATTTAGATTTTCTAGAAACTACATTCACTGTATCACTGTATCATTGTCATCCCATTGCTCATCGATTTGTTCGAGTGGGCACCAGTAACATCTCCATTGTAAGACTTGTTGTTACTGGTTTTGTCATATCAAATACGCCAGGGGTAGCTTGACAGGCTGTGTGGTCGAGATACTCTCCGTAGCTTGCCGGACTCTCCGAGAGGGGTGGAGGAATTGAACCCGGGTCAGCCTCGTGCACGGCAAATGCCCTACTCGCTACCAGAAACTACATTAGAAAAATAAAATGAACAAATGAGATTAACCTTATCAAAAGAATTAATTGAATCCATTATACATCAAATATTATTTTAGCAGGTAATCAGTAAAATGATGAATGAAATATGTTAATTATGTTCTCAAATACTATGTGTATTTTACACTGATTACTACTTTCAATTTACACAAGTCACATTTCAAGTTCTAATAAACATGTATCTAATTGTTTCCGTGTTGAATATCACAGTTCTAGGCATTTTCCAAATGGAATTATTGTAACTGTTCCCAAATGGTAAAATAAGTAACAAGTTAAAAACAAGAAAAGCATACATGTGTATATATGTATACATAAAACAAGAAAAACATATATATACACATATATAATAGATAGTTATTGCATGAAAGGCCTTCTTGACTTCTTGAGTAAAGAATGTTTAGTTTTTTACTAAAAGTAAATCCAAATCACATAAGTATCCATATAGAACTTAATGCTTAACTTAATGCTTGGCTGAGGCACCACTGTGATTCGAACCCAGGATCTCTTGTTTACTTTAACTAGGGCGCTTTAACTAGGGCAATAGCACAGTAGGTAGGGTGTTTGCCTTGCATGACCAGGGTTTGATTGCTCCGCCCCTCTCGGAGAGCCTGGCGAGCTACCAATAATATCCCGCCTGCATGGCAGAGCCTAGCAAGCTACCCACGGCGTATTCAATATGCCAAAAACAGTAGCAACAAGTCTCAACAATGGAGACATTACTGGGGCTGGAGTGATAGCACAGCGGGTAGGGCGTTTGCCTTTCATGCGGCCGACCCGGGTTCGATTCCCAGCATCCCATATGGTCCTCTGAGCACCGCCAGGGGTGATTCCTGAGTGAAGAGCCAGGAGTAACCCTTGTGCATCGCCAGGTGTGACCCAAAAACAAAACTAAACAAAAAAAAACAATGAAGACATTACTGGTGCCCGCTCAATCAAATCAATAAGCAATGGGATGACAGTAACAGTGACAAATAGAACTTAATGTCGGAGAGTTAACCAGGGACAGATTTCATCAGTGCCTGCCTAATAGTTTTAAACTTAATTCTAAACCTGAAGAAATAATTTTAAACTTGGAAAAGTTATTATCAGCCTTATGTTTATGAAAATATTCGAATTGTACAGTAGAGATTAGATGGGCAAAAAGTGGCCAGATTGGAAGCACAGGGTTTAGGTAAGTATCTGCTGCAGTCAGCCAGGAAGAGGTGGCTTGACATTGAAGTGGCTTGACATTAATTGTGGGAGTGAAAGGTGCAGAACTTTGAACAAGGTCATTTCATAGCTTAATCATTGTCCAGGTGGGTCATATCCAAGAGACATAAGGGAAAAAGGGGTAGCCGTCATTATGACTTTTCATTTCTGATTTTGGAAGTTGGTGAGACGGTTTCATTACCAAGGTTGACATTACAGAAACCAGAGAAACGATTTGAGGTTAACAATGACACAGTGACTTTGGGAATGATGTCTTGTTAGAAAATCCAATAAAAATATCCATCGAGTGCCTAACTGTGGTCCTGGAATTCAGCTGAAATATAGAAGGATATCAGAATATCTGTTATGTAAGCCTAGGAATTATCAGTGACCTACAATAGGCTAGAATTTCAGACAATATGTGGCAATGTTTTAGAAGATGAAAGTGGAATGAAGTGAGAAGCTACTATTGAAGTCTTTTTGAATGCAGACACAAAACATATATGTATAGCAAGATTGAAATGAAAGACTTTACAAATGGCTCCCATGTATATTTTATTTGGCACGATGTTACATTTTCCATGCTGACAATAGAGTAGATAAGTTTCTTAAATAAGCTCAGGGGACAGCCAAAATACTGTTATTAAATTTTCTCAAAAGATGATTTAAATGCTATGTGTACAGTTCCACAGCATGTGTTCAGAGCACGGCTCCACAACTGAGCGGGGGGGGGGGGGGGAAATTGCTCTCCACTAGTCATCTTGAGATGATTTTGTTTCCCCATACTGTGTTTACTCTTAACAATATGATAATAAATAAAAGAGAACGGTTGTTTTCCCCCGGATCCCAAATACAGTTGTCTTTTCCAAAATCATTACATCTCTCTGACGTTAACTGCTTAGAGTCCACATCATATTCCACAGGGGAAGGGTTCGGTTTCACCAGACTGCCTCTACTTCAGATGCCAATTGTTAGGAAAAGTCTTCTCTTACATCCCAATAACCGCTGTACAATCAGGATTTGGCATCATGGCCTCCTTAGTCTTAATAATTTGTTAGCTTGGCTCATGGAATTCAAGAAAATAGTCGATTTACTGTTGAAATGGGAGAGATGAATAGGGCAACGTACGGGTGGAAGAGGACAGTGTTTTTTGCTTATTTATGTATATCACTCTCCTAGCCTTCTGTGTGTTCCTCAGCTCATGAGCGAGATTCTCTGACCCCATTGCTCAGAGATCTCTTTAAATGGAAACCCATTTCACAGATGATTAATTCAATCAATAGTCATTGGTGAGTGGACATGCAGAAGTTCCAACCCTGTAACCTTGTGGTTGGTTACTCTGATAACTGGTTCTCAACTTGGAAGTTCTTTGGGCTTTATCAAGAGTCACCTCATGACCGTGTTCCACTCAGATATGATTGAAAGAGACTTTTTATGAATAACAATAGCTGCTCCTTTCAGCCCCATCTCTCAGAGGATTCCTTGTACTTTGAAAGCTCTGTGTCAGAATTTAAAAAAGAATATATGCATATATATGACTCATATATACAAATAAATATATATATATATATTTCTTAGCACTATATCATTCTTGTTTCTCCAGTTTTCTGGAGAAACTCAATTCAATAGTTTTGTCACTTTACAAAGTTCAACATGTTAATAATTTCCCTCCAAAGGCAGTAATAGATTTGAAGAAATTTTGAGTAGTTTATGATTCTAGAATATGTGAGGTGGTTTAAACATTTTTATTGTTTCAGTTATAGATTAAAAGCTAAAGCATCAGCAAAAATGAAAAACATCAGGTCAACACTTAGTATATGCCAGACATATGAGTAAGTACCTGACATAATTTATATGGGTTCATCAAGAAAGAGGAGGAGGAAGGAGAAGAAGAGGAGGAGGAGGAGGAGAAGCAAAAATGCTAATAATGTCGGGAATTATATTTTAAGCTTTAATTGTCCTCCCTTATCCTCTCCTATGTTTTACTCTTTCCCCAGTGGATTCTTCAGCTAGTTTCTGGTCAGATCCAGCCAATGGGAAGAAACAGCTGGGTAGAAAGAAAGTTGGTATTGGGATTGGTGCTAGAACCTAAAAATCAGAGATTAATACCTTCATAAGTCGCAGTGCCTTAATAAGAAAGATTAATAAATTTCAAAAAATAAATGGGAGAGGAAGAAGAGAAAGTCCAACAGGAAAATGGGCAAAAGATTTAAACAGATTCCCTCAGCAAAGAGGACAGCCAAATGCAAGTGAACATTCAAAAGAACTTTGTCTCTTGGGTCACCGTCAAAGCCACAGAAGGAGACTACAAAAGGCCCATAAGATTCAGTGAAAGGAGGAAAAGAAAAATCAAACGTGGAGGGATACAAAACTGGGACTTTCACACTCCGGATCACAGCACTTGAAAGCAGAGACTGAAGATACACACACAGTGTCTTCAATACCCAGTCACCCCCCATCAACCCTTGCCAGTAGCAATGAACTCCCAGCCACCCACGGACAGCACTGCACTCAACGACCAGCCAATAGAAAGCACTCCCATCTACCGCCCACAGTGAGGCACTCCAGAGAACCCCCCAACAGAGACACACATTTGCATTTTTCACAAAAGTTAAGAATGGGCACCATATTTCAATAGTGCTTTCAAGTTTTAAAAAGTATTTGCATACACATTGTTTCATCCTCTTTTGACTGGTTTTAATCTCTCATTGGACATTAATCATATGATGCTCTATTAGCTTTTCATGACTGCTGCAACAAATTACCAGAAATGTCATGGCTTAAAACAATACACATTTCCAGTTCTCTGGGTCAGAAGTTTGAAACAGTTCTCCTGAGCAAAAGTTGAACTAGGGACAAGAGTGTATGTTGGAGACTGTTGAGAGAATACACTTTCATGTCTTTTGTAGCATCTGGGGTCTGCCATATTCTTGGTTATAGTCCTCTTTCTCTCTCTTCAAAACTAGCAGCGTCAGGTCAAATCTTTCTTACTTGACCTCACTTTTACATCTTTCTTCTTACCTGGTTCACATCCTAAGATTTTTGTAATTATATTGGACGCATTGGCGAAATACAGGATAATTTGTCTCTTGCAAGGCTTATTGATTAGGAAACAGTTTACACAGCTCCACATTTCTCTTTTTTTAGGTAAAATTACATAAGTATAGTCACCAGATATTATTAAAAGTGGACATGTTTTATGAAGTGAAGTATTATTCGGCCTATCACAGCTGCCTTGGATCCCGTTGAGGTGAGCCGATTATTTCTCTTCCAGATTATGACTTTTTTTCTGGGCACATTTTAGAGCTCTTTGTTATCTCTATAATCTTTTCCACAAAATAGGTCACTGGTAATAATGTTTCTGCTTACTTTTCTAATGTTGGTCTCCCAAGAACTTGTTTTGCCTTTTATACTAAAATCCACCAACACAATAGAGACAACTTCAACAATTTTGTTTTTTATCTATTCAGATCAATCAGTAACCTATGTAAAATATTAAATTGCTAACTAGAATAAGATATTGCTAATGTGTGTCAGCAGAACCTCTGGAAGCAGCTTATGAGGTACATGTTTAAGAAATTAATGAAAGAGTACAATGAGTGGTACCAGTGTCAAAGTGTTGTGATAGTGGCTTCATGTGGCCTGTTTCATATCACTTATTTGCATGCAGGAGAATTTTATTACATGTCTTCTGAGATTTCTGTCTTTGCATAAGTTCATATGTTAGGTCTTCCCATTTATCCACCCTTGAGCTGCAATGTTAGAAACTAATTGCAGTCGTTTGGTACAGTTGTTTAGTATTTTAAATAAGATTTCATTTGGAATGCTGCATAACTGAAAAATCTATATTTTTAGTTTCTCCTGTGCAGTTTAATATATATAATGATCTTGCCATACCAAAGAAGAATTAGAAAATAGCGTCTAATAGCAGAGGATCACTGAAATTATTACTGGGAATAAAGAGAAAAGAAATGAAAGTAGTCAGAAAGCCGTATTTTCAGCTTGCAAACTGGAAAACCAAAAGCCAACTGGGAAATTCTTAGAACCTTTGTAGCAAAGTTCTAAAAGTAGAAAATTAACCTCAAAATAACATTTAAAGAAAGGGGGCATGGAAGCAAGATAAAAACTGTCTTCCTCCCCCCACCACCACCCGCCTACTCTCCCTGCCAATATTATAGCTCTATCAGACTGGAGGGGAGAATGTGATTGCATATGGAATGTTAATCAGCAAGGATTCTAAGAGCATGCCTTTTGTCTTGATACCATAGACTCCTGAAGCTGGAAAGATCTTAAAGTCATTTATCTGGTCCAAGGCCATGCATTACAACCGAAAAAAATCTAGAGTTGGTGTCCCTGCCAAAATTCATGTAGCCAATTTTTGACAGACATGAGCAAAAGGTCCAATACCCTTAATCTTGGTGCTCCTTTGGCTACTTTCTACCTTAAAATAGGCTTCAGCTATGTTGAAACAACAACTGCCAACATCTCAAATGACTTTCTAAATTAGACTCTGGAAAAAGCATCAAAAAGTTCCATGCATGTACCTGATGAAAGGGAACTGGTCCCAATAAACATCTTCTGTGGAAAGATAGGTATGCTTTAATAACTGAGCAAAACTTCATCTTAAATGCGAAGAATATCCTTGAGTAACCTGGGGATTATTTCTCACTGTCTATTGACCTGGTCTCATTTTGTGAGCTAAAAGAAATTTTTACTCACTGAGAGTTAAACAAGAGCAAAAGAACCATTGACTTTGTTTTAAAAAATAAGTAGGAGCAAAAGGAGAACATATGATTCATTACAAAAGGCAGTCCTTTTTTTTTTTCTTTTTGGCAAAATCACTCTGTAACTTTTGCCACCATATCTCTGGCACTCTATTCCATCTCAGACTGCGTGAACCTTGATTGTTGTGAAGTTGCCCCAAGAATAGAATTTCCTTCATGTCGATCCAACTGTACTTGGCTCCTGTTCTTGGCATTGATTCCTGGAACACAATGATACTGGACCTCCCTCAAGGCATCGATGTTGGGAATAGAATCTGACACCTTTGGGTTAGCATTTATCCAAACTGTTGGATCCCAGGAGGGTAAATGTCACTGTCTTACTGTTGCTGAAGAAAACTTGACAACTGGCCATGGGTAGAGGAGAGTGGACATGAAGGAGACGTGTTTCCTACATGCATCTCAAGTCTGGCACCTTTGGAGGAATATATTTAGTCCAACTTAGTTGGTCTTAAACAACACATAGTGCAAAAAAATAGGTCCATTTATCTGCTCCAGGCAAAAATACTAGGTATACATTTATAAATTTGACTTCTGGAAAATACATTAGCCCTTTCCCCTTAAGTCGTCAAACTACTGCCACCCATATAAGTTCATAGAAATATAGCATTACAGTATGAGATCCATAGCTAGTGGAAAAATAATTTTTATGAAGATGATGAAATAGAGGCGCATGGAAGGTGTGTGTGCTCTCTGTGGACGCATGTCCACTTCTAAATCAATCTTGTGCCTTCAGCCTCTGGATTTCGTGTAAGCTAGATAACAAGATCCTTATACTTTAAGTAATAGCCATCATTACTTCATTTAATTTGCAGCTGACACTATTCTTACTTTTGTTTTATATAAGTAATACACAAATAAATGTACTGTAATTATTGGATTTTATATTTATACGTGATTGCTTTGTATGTAAAATTTGACATGTGTCATTAATTTATGACAAATATAGATAAACAATTGTTATTATAGGACAAATTTCTACTTTTTATTTATTAGAGGGAGAGGGGTAAGGGTTTGGGCTGGACCCAGGTAAAGTTCATGGGTTAATTCTGGCTCTGTTTTTAGTGTTGATGCCTAGTGGTGCTCTGGGGAATAACACTCAGTTGGTGGAGATATGAAAGGCAAGTTCCTCACCCTCTAGATGATCTCTTCAGCATCTCAAAGTTTTAATAGCTTAAGTTAGCCTTTGTACCCATGACATAAAATTTTGAGTTAAACTATTTCGCTGAAAAATTCACAAAATGAGACAGGTATAAAATTTGTTGGAAAATACTGAAATGTACTCCTGCCTTATTTACACCTTTATAGCACTTTCTTAGCTATAGATAGATCACTTTTGTTTTCCCCTTTCACCTAAATTCATAGAAATATAAACTATATTTTATTTTTATGATCTGATTTCTCATGTAAAAATTTTAAAGCTCTATTTTAATTTTCATAAGATAGGGGAGGCAGAGAGATCAGAGAGATAGTAGAGCAGGTAGGGTGCTTGCTCTTCATGCTGTTAACTTGGGTTTGACCTCTGGTATCTGATTTGGACCACCAGGCCTGCTGGGATTGATTCCTGAATGCAGAGCCAGGAGTAAGCCGTGTGCATTGCCAAGTTTGGCCAAAAGAACCAAATTTTTTAAATTAATTAATTAAATAGTAGAAGTTCAGAAATATAAAATATAAAAGTGAAGAGTTAGGAAGCTATTGAAGCAATAATTGAAATATCCATTCAGAAGTGAAGAATGCAAGCCTTCAACCCTAAAAGTCCTACTTAATGCCAGCAAAAGAAAATTTAATGGAACCGCATTAAGCTGCACTAGCATAAAAATTTCTTACTCCAGAGATAAAAAGTAAATTCTTGTATCTCACGTTATCTGATTTCACAGAGTGCGAAAAGGAACAGCATTTTAAAAGTTCACTGAGTGCTAGAAGACAATGGAAAATGACTCAGAAGTTGAAGGAAGCTCCTTAAACAATGTACCCTTGTGATTATTGAAAACTGATTCTCCTGTGCTTCTAGGCATGTGGTAGGATTAGACATGACTGTTCAGTATGCGCTGAGGTGTAGCAATTGTTTTTGATCAACAAAATATTAGTTAAAATCATCTCTTTTCTTTTAGGTGCAAAGTATATGAAGTATCAGGGTCCTTTTACTAGCTTTGATTAAATGTAGCTATGTGATTTTTCTTGTTTGCATGTTTGTTTTATGTTGGGAACCACACCAGGTGTTGCTCAGGGATTTTTCTTGGATCTGCACTCAGGAATCACTCCTAGTGATGCTCAAGAAGCATATGGGGTGCAAGGTATCCAACCTGGGTAGGCCGCATGCAAGGCAACTGCCCTAACTGCTTTACTATCACTCTACCCACTGATGGCCTTTTTCAAAGCCAGTATATAGTATTTGGCTCTTTTTTTTTGTTCATAATTCCTAGGGAATTTCTTAAGATCAATCCTCTACAAGAGTAGTATATTGAGAATAATAAACATCTCCTATTCAAATAGACATATACCTTGAATAAATAAATAAATAAATAAATATATATATATATATATATATATATATATATATATATATACTTCTAAGGGCTGGAGAGATGGAACACTGAGCAATTAGCTTACCTTGCAGGAGACCAACCTAGGTTGGATCCCTCAGAATCCCACATGATCCCCAGAGCACCTGTAGGAGTGATCCCTGAGCATAGGGCCAGAAGAGAGCCCTAACCACAACCAGGGGTGGCCATTAAAATCAATGTTTGTGTGTGTGTGTGTGTGTGTGTGTGTGTGTGTGTGTGTGTTTCAATGAAATCACAGGGATCTGTGGTCTGTTTCTTAAATCAGAAAAATATGATATATCTAGGCTAATAAAACCAGATAATATTTGCTTAGTAAAATTACTGATGCAGAGTGAAAGTAGAAAAATCATTTCAAGGCAAATTAATAACTCAAAATCTTACTTTTATTGATAAAGTCCTAGAAGTTACTAAAAAATGAGTTCCCAAATTCATGACAGTAAATCAAGAAATAAAAAGGCATGCAACACAAAAATCAGTGTTTCTGACTCATAAAAGTAATAAAATAAAATACTAAAGCTTCAAAAACTTATCTAAAAAACAAATAGTACAGAAGGAAACAGAGAGGAAAAAAATTCTATCATCATTTATCTTAGCTGAGAAACAAAGAAGGGATTTTTTGCAATGGAATGCATGAGAAAAATATGATCAGGAAATAATATAATAAAGGACAAATATTTATAAATTCCTAGAGGAATATTTGAATTTGTACACAAATATAAAATCTCCACCTATAGCAAATTAAAATATAAGACCATGTGCAACAGGGAATGAGCTGAACAAAAGTCATACTTTGACATTGCCTTTGACATGGAATCATTTGTTTACAAGTGATCCTGGGCTCATGAGTGTGAACCCATAAAGATTCATAAGCAAAGCTAAATACCTGGACTCAAATCAAATACATTTATTATAGTGAGCACATTTACAATGTTATGTATAAACTTCAAACAGCAGAGCTGTTCAGTTATTTCTTTTAAAATATTGGAGAAAATGCTCTTTTGCAATGGGGTGAAAAACAGCAATGCTATCCTACCTACAGAATGCACTTTCCAGTCAGCAAAACCAGAGTACACCTCTAAGCCATGACGTTACAAAAGCTCATCTGAATCCAGACTTCCTAATACAAAACTTACTATTCAACAAAGCTCCTCCATAATTAATGCTACCTTCATGTGTTCATCTGCATCCAGGAAGGTGAGTAGGTAGGTTGTTGTTTATTTTGTTTCACTCACTTTGTTCACTGTGTTCTGTTTGTTTGCTTGTTTGTTTAATTTAAAGACACCAGGGATCTTAAGCTCCATACATTATCTGACTCTTGTTACTGGAATGTCTGGCACTTGAACATTAGATGATTCAGGAGTAAAGAGGAGGTTCAAAAATTATTTGATTGGTAGATATAGTATGAATTATCACCACACTTTTCTAAGCTTGGCATATGTTGAAAGCACTCATTATCTCACAGACCTCTTCTGAGTTCTTTGAGGATCCCTTGCTAAGCTATCCAGGGATCCCTGGATGTTTATGCTGACATAAACAGTGGAGATTATATCTCAACTTTATTTCTCAGCAATCTACTCTACAAAAGTCTTTTGTGGATCTTTGACAGGAGAGATGCATCTTTTAAATGAGTTGTCTTCCTACTTGGATCACCTTTAATTAATGGAAGGTGCTTATTCTCAGCCCTACCCACTGAGCTATTTTTGCACAAGGTCTATGACAAACTCTGCTTCTCTTAGGAAAACAGATACCATTGAACCATGCCCTCCAACTTGATTTTTGCTTTTTGGGTCACACCCAGCAATACTCAGGTGTTACTCCTGGCTCTGCAATCAGGAATCACTCCTGGCCTTGCTTGGGGAACCAGACGAAATGTCAAGGATTGAACCCAGGTCAGTCGCCTGCAAGGCAAACCCTCTACCTGCTATACTATCCCTCCGGCCCCCATATGCTCTCCAGCTTTACACCCATTAAACTTGCAGTTCAATGTCAATGAAGTCTGGGTGGTAGAGGCCACAACTTCCCCTTTTGTAGCAGGTGGGCTTTTTGCTCTCAAGTGTTTGTTTTGTTTTTTAGTTGATGGGTTTATTCCTGACTCCGTGTTCATTGATTTCTTCTAGAGGACTCAAAACCTTATTTGTAACGTCAGGGATTAAACCCAAGTTGGCTGCATGCAAGGCAAATGCTTTACCAACTGTCCTATCTCTCTGGCTCAAGCGCTCAAGCGGTTTTATAATACAATCTCTTTTCAAAAGCACTTCTATTTATTCCAAAAATTCTGAACTTTACACAACAGAAATTGGAGGGTTTGGTTATTGAATAGATTGTGAAGGTTAATGATCTTGAAAGCAAATATTTGCTTAATAAAATATGACATAAGAAACGAAAGATGCAGGAAAAAATGGGCAAGCCAATTTTATTTTTTTTTAATTATTGAATCACAGTGATATACACAGTTGCAAAGTTGTTCATGATTTGGTTTCTGTCACATAAAGTTCCAGCATCCATCCCTTCACCAGTATATATTTACAAACACCAATGGCAAATCAATATTCTTATTTAATATATATATATATATATAATTAATGGGAAAGCCTCGAAAACTCCCCATAGTGTATTCATATGCCAAAACCAGTAGCAATGATGGGTCTCATTCCCATGACACTGAAAGAGCCTCCAATGTGGCACCATTGGAAAGAATGAGTAAAGAGAGGCTTCGAAAATCTCAGGGCTAGGTAGAATGGAGATGTTACTGAGACCACTCGAGAAATTTGACGATCAATGAGATGATGATGATGATGATGATAATTAATGGGGAGTATAATAGTTATAAACTAACCATATGAAGAACTAAAATTAACTAAAATTTCTTAAAATATAGAAGACACATGATGAGTAAAACTTTTGAACTAAATCACCATTATTAATATGAAAGGGAAATGAATTATGTATTATGCACATAAATCAGGTTCAGAATGTATAGCCATCAACATTATTTTGGAAAACTGAAATACAACCATTAAAGAGACTTTTACTATCTTGTGAGGGAGCTACTAGTAGTTACAGTAAAGAAAGAAAGGAAAAGAAGCGTAGTGCTATTCTTCTGCTATGCTTATTTATACTCTTCTATGTAATTGGATAGCTTGACATGTCTATTTACTAATTTTATAAAAGATAATTTTCAAAACTAGGTGTAAATAACCTTGCTGAATCAATCACTGTATCACTCTATCACTGTCATCCCGTTGCTCATCGATTTGCTTCAACCGGCACCAGTAACGTCTCCATTGTGAGACTTCTTGTTACTGTTTTTGACATATAGAATATGCCATGAGTACCTTGCCAGGCTCTGCCGTGCGGGCGGAATACTCTTGGTAGCTTTCAGGGCACTTCGAGAGAGGAGACAAATCGAACCCGGGTTGGCCTCATGCAAGGCAAATGTCCTACCCGCTGTGCTATGGCTCCAGCCCCACTGAATTAATAAAAGTATTTTATTCTCTGATTACAATTGTGTCATCTAAACAAATAAGTGATATTTCATCTTTTAGAACCAAACAATCATAAATTAAAATTTAAAATAAAATAAGAGTACAACCTACTCAAGGAGAGCTGTGATGGTTATTTGAATAATATGTAATAAAACTATCAAAAATAACCTATTTCCTAGTGTGTTAGGAAAAGACTAATATTCTCATAGAAGAAAGTAAAAAAAAAAACAAGAAATGTACACGAATCTACAAGTGAGAACCTCAGAGTTCCATTATATCCATTACTCTAACAATATCATCACTTGGGATTTAAAGTTGGGTCTAGAGCCTTCTGGGGACATCTAATCAAATCCCAGAAATGATTAGAAACACATGGTGATATGGAACGTGCTGATGCAATGTACTGTTGGTGGCATAGCTCTGCATTCCTCCACTTCCAGAAAGCCTGACAAACTGCAGGCTGTTGGGTCTGATGGAGGTGGAAGACTTAGAAGTGACAGAAGGAACATGGCTAAGAGGGAATGAAAGCAGTATCTATCTTTCAGACCTAACAAATAACAACGTTAGCATACATTGGTAGATCCTAAGTAGCTAACTAGAGGCTTAGTATCAAATAACTCATAGTATCAAACTATGAGTTATTTCCTACCATTTCTAACCAATGTTCTAATCAAACTGATCCACCACCCCCTTTTATCTGCTATGCTGTTTGTTTTATATATAATATATAATTGTATGAACATATAATAGATGCATTATATGATATATTATACTACATATGATATATAATATATAAACCCACTTTCTATATTATACATATATGTATATATAAATAAACTGGAGCCATAGCACAGTAGGTAGGGCGTTTGTCTTGCAAGCATCCAACCACAGTTCGATTCCTCTGTCCCTCTTGGAGAGTCTGGCAAGCTACCCCTGGCATATTCGATATGCCAGAAACAAAAAAAAGTCTCACAATGGAGACATTACAGGTGCTGGCTCAAGCAAATTGATGAACAATGGGACGACAGTGCTACAGTGCAGTGTTACAGTATATATAAGTAGGCTATATATAGTACATGTACAATATGTATACTATATAAAGCATACTATATATATATATATATATATATATATATATAGTGTACTATATATCCGAAGACCACCGGAACCTAGCTACAGCCATGCTGGAGGCCCCTCTCCACACGTTCGGACAGGCCTCATGCATGAAGGTACCGGCAGAGGAAGCCAGGTATGTGTAATCCCATCAATGGCCAACATCCAGAGAGAGACTTAAAAGCAAGCTCTCAGAAGAGAGTGATGCAGAGAGTCTCTTGCCTGCATGCCTGGCTGTCTTCCCCGGGGCCCCTCAGAGGAGATGGGCTCCACCTTCCCTCCCCATCCCGAGCAGAGCTCCCAGAAACTGAAGACCACCAGAACCTGCTACAGCCATGCTGGAGGGCCCTCTCCACACGTTCGGACAGGCCTCATGCATGAAGGTACCGGCAGAGGAACCCAGGTGTGTGTAGTTCCATCAATGGCCAACATCCAGAGAGAGACTTAAAAGCAAGCTATCTTTAGCCTACTTCTCCCTCTGGGAGAAACTGGCAATCTTCTGAGAGTTTCCTGCCCACATGGGACAGCCTTGCAAGCTTCCCATGGTGTATTCATATGCTAAATCTAGTAACAAGCTAGATCTTATTCGCCTGACCCTAAAGAGCCCCCAGTGCAACATTGTTAGGAGGGCCGAGTCAAGATAGACTTCTAAGATCTCAGGGAAAGGACGAAATGAGATGTTACTGAGCCCGCCCGAGAAATCGGTGATTAACGGGATTTCGTGATTTCGTGATTCGTGAGATATATATATATATATATATATATATATATATATATATATATATATAAAATTTGGTTTTCTAATATACAATTTTAAAAGTAGAATACAAAGTCTTATTCAAGGAAAGTCAAATCTCCACCGTAAAATCATGGCCACTATCCTTTGGGTCTAAAGCTTCCCCAAGAGTACTGCAAATAACTTTGTGTGAGATTGTTTCTATGACAAATCATTGGAATAGACTGAGGCCCCAAGAGTCTGATGTCCTTTGCTACCAGAGCAGCACATCTCTTCGACAAATCATTCTTTGGCCAAAAAATTGTTCTCACAGATTCATGCTCTGGCCTTGGCTTGAGTCTGGCGTATTCAGCATTGTCCACATTCACAATTCCTGTCAGCATGTGTGTGGTAACAGCTTGACAAACCTGGACCCCTCTCATCGCTAGATAATACTCAACACTGCTTTGTCACATTACTTCTTCCTCCCACTCTGAAATCAGAGCTGCTCGGCTGCTGCTGAGTTTTCATGGTCTTCTCCGAGATTTGCAGACAATCCAGTCAGTTCTCTCCCACTGGTGGTCAGAACGTTTACGAGAGGAAGAGTCATAATGAAGCACTTAGCCCACCAGGAAAACGGCCAACTCTTCAGTCAACTGTTCCTTTCTGGTTATACAGTTCAGTTTCCCAAGTTCTCGTTTCACTGATAGAATCCACATAATTTTTTTTTTTAAGTCTTGACATATTTTCCTTCTGAAATGGATGCCTCTGAAATAATAGACAGTTTGGTGTTTTGAGAAGCATCGGTTGGTTCTTGGTTTTCTATATTCAAGCTAGTTAGCATTTATAATCAGTCTTCGAGTAAGAATTTTATGTTTCTGGGTGATATATTTTGTGGCAAGTACGCAGAAGAGTATAAATCTTCAAACACTGTGTAAGCATTTTCTTTCCTGTGCAGGATCAGAGTGCTTACTCTCTCTCTCTCTCTCTCTCTCTCTCTCTCTCTCTCTCTCTCTGTCTGTCTGTCTCTCTCTGTCTCTGTCTCTCTGTGTGTGTGTGTGTGTCCATTCTATTTCTGCTGAAGTGTTCTTTTTTTTGATAGAGAAGATAGAAATGATGATTCTCAATGGAATCGTAAAAATGTATCCATACAAAATCATGTGTGTTACCTTACATGTAAAAGAAAATTAGAGCGTGCGAACAAGTTCATAGTATTGAGTGCCGGTTTGGAGGTCACAACTCATCCAGCAGGAAAGGGAATGGAAATGTTTTGGCTCACTTCACACAAGTCACACCTCTGCCTATCAAATGATAATGATTTCTGGTTCTTACCACTCTCAACAAAAGTAGAATTGATGATATATTATCCACCAGTATTCCAAATGTTATCTCAGAATAAGAATACTTTCCTTACCTGAGCATTTTTACAGTTACTAATGGTACTTCTTATTCTGTAAATGTATTAGGATTAAATGTTTCTTTTCCCTCAAATACTCTAAGAGTCTCTATATCCATGGAACATGTGGTTGAAGCTTTACTTGAAAACAAGGGAATTCTGTTTTCTAAGAAATAATGGAAATGCGAAAAGTTTCATAGAAGATGGTAAGTTTACTCAGTAGATCCCTAGATTTGAGTATTTGTGTTAGAAAGGCCAGTAATAAAGAACTTTCTGGGAAGTTGTTGAACGTCTTTAGGAGCTATACAACTCTTTCAAAAAAAAAGGGGGGGAGATTTCTGTATCAACAAAAGTGTCTATTCATAAAAATACTAAAAGAAAACCCCACAAGGATATGGGAACAGTTATAACATTAGCATAATTAGAATTACATCATTAGTATATACAATATTATTTTAACATAGTATGCTTTTAGTGAATTTAATTCTATTTTAAGATACATATATTATTATACATAAAATTTCTGTCAGCAAAAGTTCATGGATTAGTTCAATGTCATTGTACATAGGAATGTTTTAAAGAGCTTCCCTGATATGAGGCACTTAGCGGGCTAACTGGATTTGTAACTCTGCCATGAACTTGATGCTCTCTATGAATTTCTTCGAATTTGATGTCTCAAAACCTATGTACTCTTCCCATTCTGCATAACTTTCCCTCCAGTAATGAGATAAATGTAAGAATTTGAATATAAATTTAATACAGTAGCCAAAGGACTGGTTATGATGTGATTTCTCTTGAAAGGCACTCGTGAGACATAAATTGCAAGAGCAGCATTAGAGAAAGACTCCAGTGTTTAATTTTTCTTCCATTCTGACATAAATCAAAAGTGACTGCACATTGTATTGCTATTTCTCCCAACAAGATCTATCTTGGGATGGAGACAAAACAAGGATGACTTACCAACTGAAGGACATTTTTCATTATACCCTCAATGTACGTAAACAAAGGATGAGACTGAAATCTGTGTGCCTGCCTGCCTAGCCTTAGGAAGCTCCCTCATTTGGAAATGTTTGCTACTACATGGAAAAATCACCAAAAATGGATTAGCCCTGGGGAACAAAAGAAGCAACATTATAAATTCAAGTGACAAGCAACAAGATCCCAAAGAGTAGAGATTCCTTAAAAGGAATTTTACAGTAATCTCTTTGTTCTGATTATCAACCTGGAGGGATTAATTTCATGAAGCTTTAGAAAGGGAAAAAAAAAAAGTTGAGGCAGAGAGTCTGCTAAGTTCAGATCTTTTAATCCTCCTGAATTGCTCTGTGTTGTTTAGAAAGATCTGCTTACAACCAGCATTGTGCAAGTGTAAACACTCGAGTTCTCAAGCCTTTCTTTGTGCTTCAGATCTGCCAGACATCATTCATGTCTCATTTTACAGGCAAACCCTCAGTACCACCACAAGCTTCTTTAAAAACCAAGCTAGAATGCAATGCCGCCTGAACCAACCTTTGCCTATCTTGGTTTCCCTATAAGGGCATTGGGGTTTTATTCCCATCACAATTCTTGTTTTATAGCTTATTGAATTTATAGCCACCGGCTTAAAACATCTGCAGTCATCACTTTTTTTCTCTTTTCAGACAGAAAGCACAACGCCCCCCTATAAAATATAAAATAGATATTTTTTTCTCCTGTTAAACCTTAAAAAGGAGATCTTAGTTCTGTGGTTTTTGGTTTTTACACTAATGTCAGTAGAATCATAGGACTCTGAATGTTGTCAAGATAACTAGGATGGGACGCTTGACACTGGACCTTTCATTTTCCTGGAAAAGTTCATGAAGTACTTTTCATGAAATCAAGGAAACTACAAATTTTATTAATTCACTGTATTGTTAACAACAAATCTCTTCATTCGCCCTCTGTTCACGAGAAATGCAGATTTTGAAAGCCAGGAGAATTCTTAAGATTTCATCCAATAGCAACTCTGTAATTTATAAAGAGGGTCTCATAGCTCAAATCAATTCAAGCTTTCAGGGGGGGAGCAGAAACTTGTGATTTTCTAATTCTACAATGCACTAACTGTTCTCCTCACTATGCTACGTCCCCGTTTCTCCATCCAAGGCCAAATGACAGGTCTCCTATCACAAGTGCATTAAAAGAATCACACAAAATATCTGAACTGGAAGTATATCCAAAAAAGAAAGAAAGAAAGAAAGAAAGAAAGAAAGAAAGAAAGAAGAAGAAAGAAAGAAAGAAAGAAGAAGAAAGAAAGAAAGAAAGAAAGAAAGAGAAGAGAAAGAAAGGAGAAGAAAGAAAGAGAAGAAAGAAAGAAAGAAAGAAAGAAAGAAAGAAAGAAAGAAAGAAAGAAAGAAAGAAAGAAAGAAAGAGGAAAGAAAGAAAGAAAGAAAGAAAGAAAGAAAGGAAAGAAAGAAAGAAAGAAAGAAAGAAAGAAAGCAGATGAAGAAGAAAAGAAAGAAAAGAAAGAAAGAAAGAAAGGAAAGAAAGAAAGAAAGGAGGAAAGAAAGAAAGAAAGAAAGAAGAAGAAAGAAAGAAAGAAAGAAGAAAGAAAGAAAGAAAGAAAGAAAGAAAGAAAGAAAGAAAGGAGGAAAGAAAGAAAGGATAGTGAAAGAAAGAAAGAAAGAAAGAAAGAAAGAAAGAAAGAAGAAAGAAAGAAAGAAAGAAAGAAAGAAAGAAAGAACAGAAAGAAAGAAAGAAAGAAAGAAAGAAGGAAGAAACTTTAGGGGCTGGAGCTATCTTACCCGGGGGCAGAGTGCTTGCCTTGCATTTGGTCTACCAGGTTTGATCTTCATATGGTCCCCAAGACTGCACCAGGAGTGATCTCTGAGCAAAGAGCTAGGAATAAGCCCTGAGCACTGCTGGTGTACCTCACCCCACCCTCCCTCCAATGAGCATCATCCCAAAGGTAAACTGCTCGAGTATTTTTAAACTTAAAGACTATACTGTGGGGGCTGGAGCCATAGTACAGCAGGTAGGACATTTGCTTTGCATATGGCCGACCGGGGTTGATTCCCAGCATCCCATGTGGTCCCCCCGAGCACTGTCAGGAGTAAATACCTGAGTGCAAAGCCAGGAGTAACCCCTGAGCATCGTTGGGTGTGACCCAAAGAGCAAAAAAAAAAAAAGACTACTGCAATTTCAAGTGCTACTTTTAAAGGTCTTTTTAGATTTAGAAGATAATGCATTGTTATCAAAAAGATCATTTTTCATGTCCTATCATTGGTAAGAATCTGTAACATATATAGCCTATTAAAAACTTAATTTCAGGGCGTTGGAGTGATAGTATAGCAGGAGGGTTCTTGCCTTGTATGCACATTTGACTCAGCATCACCAGGGCAGAGCAATCCCTAAGCATATCTGGGTGTTGCCCCTTCCTCCCCCAAAAACAAACAATAACAACCAAAAAACCTACATATTTTAAAGATGAGGAAATTAATAGTTGTAAAATTTATACCTCAGGGCTGGAGATATAAGTCAGTGGTGGAGTACTGGCCTTGTATGTTTGAGTCCCTGGGTTTCAATCCCTGTCGAGAAAGAAAAAGTTATACTGAAAAGAACTTGGAAATGTCTTCAAACATCAGCTGTGCATGTTTGCACTTAATCGTCTCTTTCCATATCATTTCCTGATGCATCTGGCTTTTAAAGGTTGCCAACATGACATTCAGTGAAAACAACGAAAACAACAATGCAAGCTGAGTCTTAACATCAGGATTATATTTAACAGCAACATTCAGCGTGCCTTAATCCGGAGTAATAAAACATGTTGTTGTGTTGTTGTTCTAAAAATATAGCAGGCTAGAGGGGGAAAGAAAACTCATTCTTTCATCAGTGAAAAAAACAAGAATATCCTTAAAAAGAAAAATGATCTTTTGTGAGTAGCTTCCTCCCCTTCGTGAACTCTACAAGGGCTGGCTGGAGCTGGTTTGAGGATGCCACATTCTAAACCCTTTCACCCTGTACTAAGCATTTTAAAGATGCGATCCTATTCAAGTATTTATTTTCAAGAAGTCTTTCCCCCTTCTTCTCTAGCTTTTAATTTCAAGTATATCCCCCATGCACACACCCAATGCTTGATTCTTTTCTTCTTGCCAGAAAAACCAAGTTCTTTTTCAAAGATTTTATTGCTACCCAGTGCCCTTCTTTGTTGAAAGGACAAGCTTTCTAACAAAGAGGGGGTGTCTTTAAGGGTAAAAACTAGACACATTGAGCATTAGTTCCCCAAACATTATTATTTTTTCACAAACTTCAAAGAGTCAAAAAAAACTTATTAACAAAAGAGTTTAGTACTACATTTAATCTTTATTATAAACCCAAACAACAAAAAAAGAAGAGACAAAAAACAAAAACAAAAACACAAGTTTCAAAACAACCAGTAGCATCTTAGTAAAATTCTTTGCTTTA
Organism: Sorex araneus; assembly: GCF_027595985.1. Classification (NCBI taxonomy): domain Eukaryota; kingdom Metazoa; phylum Chordata; class Mammalia; order Eulipotyphla; family Soricidae; genus Sorex; species Sorex araneus. The sequence continues at coordinate 191,049,415 of NC_073303.1, read as the reverse complement.
CAAGGCAAAAGAGCTCTTAGCATATTGTTTGTTAAACATAAAACTTGGAAAATATTTGTGCGGAAAGTGGAGGAATCTTCATATTCACACTTCACTATTGAACTCTTGAGTTTTCTTCTCAGCTTAAATTATGAAGCCAAATCTAAAACCAAAGAGAAAAAGAGGGCCAATTTTGAATTTCCTGGATTCTTTCCCCCATGTATTTATCACAAACCACAAAAATGTTAAGGGATATTTCCTGCAGTATCAGGGAGCCCATTACTGATTTAAATTCTATCAGAAGGACAGTCCCTCAGTAATGCTTATGCCTGGCCTAGAGTTGGTTTAGAAGAAAACCCTGGAGTATTAAGGAAAAATAGAAGAGGAAATGTGGAATTCACGCCAATTTCCTTTGCCTGATGCTAACAGACAAGCTCATTCAAGGTTCTATCTCAGAAAAGCAGAGGTTTGAGACAGTGATGTCTCACAGCTCAGGATGACTTTGATATAATGGATTACTCTTTTCCCTCCACCCCAGGACAAGATTCTTACTCCCCACTGTTCCTGCCACCACACCCTAGTGACCGAGCCGTTCTTGTGCCTTCACCTCAACATCCAAGCCCTGCCTGCCTCCCCTAAATACAGTGTAAGACCCATTCACTATCACTCATCTATCCTAAGAATATATCCTTCTGGGGATGGAGCAGCAGCACAGAGGGTAGGGCATTTGCCTTGCACCCGGTCAACCCAGGTTTGAATCCCAGTATCCCATATGGCTCCCAAGCACTGCCAGGAGTAATTCCTGAGTGCAGAGCCAGGAGTAACCCCTGTGCATTGCCCAGTGTGAACCCCCCCAAAAAAGAAAAAAAAAGAATATATCCTTCTGACTCTTATACTCCCCTTTCTTGGTCTGTCTTTCTAACACACACACACACACACACACACACACACACACACACACAAACACACACATTCCCATCCTCCTCACTTGCAGAACTATCTCTCAAGCTCTCTCCTTTCATACAAAAGAAACTGTTCACTCTCTAATAGCAGTCCTTGGGATCCAGGGACAAAACTCCTTGAATTGCTTTAACTTTCTTGTTATATTTTGCCCTTGGATTCTGGAACAACCTCTGTCTGAAACCATAGTTCTTCCTCAATTTACACTAATTTATTTTCTTGTTCACCAGTTTTCCTTTATTGTTTTAGTGCATCTTAATCTTCAATGCATCTAAGTGAAAAAAAGTATCATTTAAGAATGATTCAAATGGTAATTGTGTGAGTCCAAGGCATATCAGCATGATAAAAATAATATCAAACTTATAATCGTTGAATAACAGCCTAATTAAAGGATTAGTTATTTTGGTCATTTGTTCTTTGAATTTAGACATACCGCGTTTTACTGCCCTGAATGCACAAAGATTATCTACAAACAAAAAGGCTTGATTATTACCGTTTCCAAATTCCCTGTACATCAGAAACTAAGAGACAAGGAACTACATTTCCCAGAACCCCCTTCTCTGCATGGTCTCTGGTTTCTAACAAGAACTGGCACAGTGATACATTGTTTGAAGATAGTGCTGGGATTATTGGGTTACAGGATGAGGTAATGAAGTACCTGATTCCTATATGGCAGTCTGTTCTAAACTCTGGTTAGGGCTATCCGCTCTCCCACTAACTGTGACACCTGACCCTTGATGTCAGATTCATTTTCTGAACAGCATAATTAAGATCCCTCCCCAGAAGTCTTGAAGGGAGGTTGGGGTCACATAACTCGTGGCAGTCAGTGGGATCATGAGGCAGGACGAAGTCCAGCAGTCTCTTGTTTTGGTTTTACTGGAATCAGCAATGTTTAAAGTAGGGTTCCAAGCCAGAGCTTTTGGTGTAGCCTTGTCGATGATTTATTCTGAGCCAGTGCTATGGCTTCTGGTAGCTTTTTCTTTAAGTTTTATTGAGGCATATAGGTGTTATCACTTGTATCACTTGTCATCCCGTTGCTCATCGATTTGCTCGAGCGGGCACCAGTAACGTAAATATAGGTGCATAGGTAAAAATAATAAACAGTAAGCATGTACAGCAAGATGACATAGAAAGAGCAGAATTATTACCAAATCAAATGAGTTAACCCACCCATCCTGTTAGTTATCTTTGTGAGTTTGTGCTAAGAACATTCCTCAGTAAATTTGGAATACATGACACAATGCTATTAAATTTTCGTCACCTTACTGTGCACTAGATCCTTAGAATTTATACCTCAGGGTGTGTACCCTTTGGCAAATATCTGTCCATCCCTATCTCCCTCTGCCCTCTGGCCCTCATCATTCTGTTCTCAATGTTCTTTTACTCCACATATAAGTGGAACTGTGCCCCTCTACCACCCAGGAATCTATGACCCTCTCTCAAACCATAAGCCACATCCTGTCTAACATTCCTTCTCTCCCACGCTTCTGCCATCATTTGTTGACTGATAGTTATGATTGCGGTATTTAATGTTAAGTCCACGGGCTCAGGATTTCCAACAATGTTTGCATGTTGTCTCCCCTCAATGTATTTGCTCCCCTCACCCCTTACTCAAATGGGGCCCTCCCAGGCCTGATTCTAATATCCAACGCTTATGGTCAATTGATATTGTCCATACCCTTGATTTGTTTCTCTATCTACCACAGATGAATGAGCTCCTCTTCTATTGGTCCTTAAACCTCAGGTTTATTTTACCCAGCATGAGTCCTTTCAACAGAATACTATGTTTGAATAGAAATTCAGACTGTACTATTTCAACTACCTGGCTTGTTTTTGTTTTCTATCTGGCAAATTTCAAGACTGGATGGAATTCTCAGAAATACTAAAGAACATTTAGTTTTAAATGTTGGAGACTAAGTTGACTGATAAATATTTTGATTAGTTAAAAATAATTTATAAAGGGCTGGAGTGATAGCGCAGCAGGTAGGGTTTTCACCTTGCATGCAGCCGACCTGGGTTCAATTCCCAGCATCCCATATGATCCCACGAGCACCGTCAGGAGTAATTTCTGAGTGCATGAGCCAGAAGTAACCAATGTGCATCGCCGGATGTGACCCAAAAAGAAAAAAAAATGTAAATTTTTATCTACCCCCTTTATTTTTCAAAACTTAGGTAGCTATTTAATTATTTTTAAGACAAATTTCTAAACTTTGTCAACTAACTCTGTGTTTCAAGTAAACAAATTACCCTTTAAAAAAGCACAAATAAGCCTGTTTTGAATTATCTTACTGCATGCTTTGTTGCTTCACATATCTGCTATATTTAGTCAAATTTTACCTAGACATCAGTTTTCCTGCTGCCCAATTAAAGCTGATTTTGCTTCCTGTTTTTCTGGTTTTTTCTTCCATGAACTGGAATTATTTAAATGGTCTTTTTACTGTCATTGAAGGGGCATTTTTAGAGGATAAAGGGATATGTTTTCAATTTACCATCAATTTTAGTTAGCTTTCACATGTAATGTGAAATCTTTAGTAGAACTTTTAAGAAAACATTATAAAATAGAAAAATTAGAAACAAGTCTACTTTTTACAATGAAATCTGATAAACATATAATCTAATTATCTACTCATACATGCTACTGCTATTAAAGGTATATGAAGTTGCTGAGACATGAGACTTTCAATGAACTGTTTATATATGAGTAATTTTTGCTCAATTAAAAATAGGGATACTGGGAACATTGGTGGAGGAGAATGAGCACTGGTGGAGGGATGGGTAAATGGTTACTGTATGACTGAATGCAAACATGAAAGTTTGTAAGTCTGTAACTATACCACATAGTGATTCACTAATAAAAAAAATTATAAATAAATAAATAAATAAATTTAGTATTCTTTCTGATGTTAGTTGGCCAACTACATACGTCCAAAAAGTTTAAAAACAAGTTTTGAATGAAGTCTCTTTTTAAAGAAAGTATAGCTAATGGAGATTATTTTTGAGAGAATCAAGTAATTATTTGGGGGGAGAGTACTTGAAGCTGGTTTAAAAGTAAAAAACATTATTAAAGAAAAAAAGATTGCTAAAGAGTATTATAAAAAAAGAACATTACCTGTAAATTTTGGTATGACTTTAACTCTACTCCAACCCAAATAATGCTTGGTGCGTGACTAATGTTTTAGCGTCTTTTCTTGATTTAAATTTTGATTCCCTGTTTTCAAAGTAAATTCTGAGTGTTCTTGAGCTAGAACTGACATAAAAATGACAGGTCTAATCTCATCATTTTTCAGGTGAAGTCTAGATAGGAAAAATGACTTGCCAACAGCTATTTATCTAAGTTAGTAGCAAAATATGAACCCACTTTTTCCCCCTTAGTTCAAAGCTCTTTCCAATGCATCAACTCAGGAGTGTTTATTTATGAAGCACATTTATTTAGTGACATCATCTAAGCCCTCTACAATTTCAAGGTCATATAACATTATTTGAGATCTGGAGTGTGGGATATGTATTGGCATAAAATATTTGAGGAAAGTGCTGAACTGAAATCATAAAAAAAACCCATAAAATCCACTAAAAAACTATGCATTAATTTATGTCAGCTACCAATTACAGTAGCTTTTACAGCCATACATAATTGTATTTGAAGTTTATTAAATTAATATACACCTATAAATTTATGATAGAGTAATTTTTACAAAACATGAAACAGAACTCATCCTACTCTGTAAGGAGATAAAACCGCTTATATAACAGATACCAACCAAAAGATTTATATACATACATTCTACAATAAATTTTTCAGTTTCTAAGTATAATGCTCAGTGAAACAAAAAACTCAAAACTAAATTGTGTCTATATAAATATTCCAGATAATTAAAAATTGCCATATTTGCTTTTTCTTGTCCTTATTATCTGATTCCTCATCTCTAGTTTTTATACTAGGCTATCAGTTGTATAAGAAATATGACTTTTAAGGCTCTTGACAGTTCAAAGTTCCTTAATTCAATTAATATCTCATGCAGATTGACAATTAAGAAAGAAAATCACTATTTTACTGAATTCTTTTAGGAGACATGGGAGTGGGTTGGATCAAATGTTTTCCCTGTGTATTGTTTATGATGTCCTGTGTTGCTTCCTCTTCATTACCTCATGTGTTTGCTGATGTCAGGGTTTTGACTGCGGATCATAAGTTGTAACCACCCCAAATTTTCCAGATGTTGACATATGAGGCAAATATATTCTTTGCAGGAGCAGTTCCTGCTGTGGGAAGAGAAATCTTGGAAGCACACTCTTGTTGCAGTCTGATTCAACTGAGGTAGTAAACATCATGGGAACAATGCTTGACATTGGCCAGGCTCCACTATAAGGAGGTGGTCAGAGTCACAGGAGAACCAGAAGGGAAGTGCAGAAAAAAAGGCAAAACATGCAAAACAGTGAGGGGAAGAGAATGAGGAAGGAGTGCCAAAGAAATCCAGACACATAAACAAATGACTAATGCTTTTCATTGGTTAAGTGTCAATGTGTGTGTGCATGTGTTAAAAGTTTCGAGAACAATTTATGAAAAATGGAGGATTCTACTTGCTATTCTCTGAGTTTTGATGACTTAGAGAGACACTCTTTGAGTGTCTCTCATTCTCCATGAAAGCAGATTAAGTTATACAATTTACAAATAACAAGGGCACTCAGTGCAATTAAATCATAACATTTTCAACAAGTTATCCTCATTGTCTTCCTTAATGATTTTTGACCTTCCACGTCTCAATAAAGAGCTTACTTTACACTGAAGGCAACAATAATACAGAAGCTAAGGAGAGACATAACGATTTTTTTTAACCCATTTAATGCCTTCCCTTTCCCTCTAGCAATAACTTCTCTGACAAGTTAACTATTTTCTAAGATTATGAGTCAAGTTGTTTTTCCTAATTTTCTACTTTCAAAAATTCCAGTATACATTACTAGTATTTATACATTGTTCAAAAACCAATGTTACCAAATTTATTTCCCTTTGCTTAATTATCCATGTCTTTTTGTACCCACCTTCTTATCATAAGTAAGACTATCTAAAAAGTGTCACAAATGCTGTGTTCTATCTATACCCTTCAATGTTTCATACATTATCATTCTTGTGTTTCTAAATATACAAAGACTTCAACTAACAGATGGCCAATAGATGCACCAGTGGCCACAGAAATCTGTCCAAAGCTTATAAGAATGAAGTATCCCTAAGGCAAGTAGCAGAAGGAAAAAGAAAAGGAAGCTAGAATATTTTCAAAGGGAAAAAGGACCAACTGTCCTTCCCTGTAGATTGGAAAACAATTCAGTAAATCTGGCATATAAAATTGACAGAGAATGAATTCATTTTATAGCTTGAACCACATTCGTAAATCACACTGAAAATAGTAATGAACCGTTGAATTCATTATGAGAAAACTAAGTGATAGAATCTTGTCTTGAATGTTACCAAGTTTCATTGGCTTTAGTACCAATGCTTTGCTCTACTTTTGGGGATTTCTATGAATAACTATATAAAAAGCAAACTGATCCTGGAACATTTACTTTCAGACTTTGTAGATTTAATCTTATTCGTGTTTCTTTTACTATTGTAAAGCACAAGCTATTTGAAACATGGATAGAGTTAAAATTGAAACTCTTTTAAAATAGCTACCCATTTTTGGCCATATTATGGGACTTTTAAGCAAGTATGAACTTGCTGCGCAGGAAGGAGGGAAAAAAAAGTGTTTTGAACTTGAAACAACGGGACACTTGGGCAGTCTCGGGCCGGGGCCAGTACCGGCTCGTGCTCCGCCGAGATTCGACCTTGGTGGCCATGCTTTTGCATGGACGCTTTGCTGCTGAACGACCAAGATCCAGAGGCCAGCTACACTATTTCTGGTCCCAGCAAGTGCTTGCAGCCATGTCTCTAGACTGTGAACTAAGCCTCAGCCCCATGCTGCCCCAGGAAGGGAAATGATGCAATTTCCAACATAAATCTCTCTAAACTTAATTACTAAAATACAGAAATCCTAAACCATAAATTATAAAGAGAGTTCATATCTCTTTATTCTCATCAATGGAAAACTAATTATCAAATGCTTCCTTGTCAGTAGGACCGTATCTTTTCGGGGTAAACTCCAACAACAATAGTGAGTTGTGTGTTGAAACTCCAACAACAATAGTGAGTTTGTGTTGAAATATGGAATGTAATCAAGGTAAAGAGAAAATGAAGTGAAATTTATCAGTTATGCAGGCGGGGGTGGAGGGGTGGGGGGTGGGAGGTATACTGGGGTTTTTGCTAGTGGAATATGGGCACTGGTGAAAGGACGGGTGTTTGAGCATTGTATAACTGAGACATAAGCCTGAGAGCTTTGTAACTTTCCACATGGTGATTCAATAAAATAAATTTAAGAGATCACTGTCACTGTCATCCCGCTCATCGATTTGTTTGAGCGGGCACCAGTAAATTTTTTAAAAAATAAAAAATTAAATTAAAAAAATAAAATAGCTACCCAAAGATTCTGCCCAGAAAGTTATTTACTATAATTCTTTTCTAAATAAGTTCTTTAAAAGCATTTGTTTTGCTGTCATTCTCTCTTAAACCTGATCTAATCAGGCACATTCTCACTACTTGAAAGAAATAGATTTTTTTATGATAACCTTTGACCTGTAATTTTTTTAAAAAAAATTAACTAAAAATTATCTTAATAGACTTTGTGACAGCATCTTACTAAGTTGATCACTTCTGTAAAACAAATGCTGCGCTTGCGTGGGGCTGTGAAGGCCTCTCACCACAGAGCTGTGTAAGCCCCTCACCAGCTCGGGGATGACTCGTGAAAGGGTGTTCATGGCAGAGCCAGGAAAATGGGCAAAGGAACTCCACTCCTGGTCCCATTGAGCCTAGAATCCAAGGTCACAAACTTCCTCATTACCTGGGTTCCGGAGGACTTCATTCATATGTGAGGCTTAGCCTGAGGACATGGGGCGCTGCCTTGAGCATGGTGGTGGTTGGGTTGTGGAGGTTTCTGGCTGCCGGAGCTGGGTCCCTTGTAGCAAGGAGGGCTCTCACCCGCCCCCCTCTGGTGCACCCCATGTGAAACAGCCTGGTGCAGAGTCCGGTGGCATGGTTATGGGGTCTCATGTTATGCTCCCTTTCTGGAGAAGCAGCCGTGTGAACTGGACGGTGGCTGATGGCGAGATTATCCGGTGCCAGTAGGAGGTGACTTATGGGCACGACCCCTGGGTTGCCGGAGACTGGGGAAAGTGGGCAGAGGATCTCCACTCCTGGTCCCGTTGAGCCCAGAGTCCAAGGTCACAAAATTTCGCATTACCTGGGTTCTGTAAGACTTCACTCATGCGTGAGGGCTCTCGCCGACACTCCTCTGGGGTGCCCCGTGTGAAACAGCCTGGCGCAGAGGCCACCATCCAGATCACAAGGCTGCTTCTCCTGAAAAAGAACATAACACTGATGTAGGCAGGTAGATAGGGAAAGGCCCTTGAAAATGAAAATTGAGATTTAACAGAGTCTCTGGGAAGGAGACTCTGAAGACTTGCAGATTCAAGAAAACAAAAAACCCAAGACCCGGAGGAAACCATCAGCAGAACCTGAGGATAATGAACCCCTCCCCATGAGGTTCCCTAAAGAAGGCCATCACCACTCCCAACCTCCCTGGTAACCTTAGCAACGAACTTTTACCTGGAAAGAAACCCCATGTGGGGGCAGGCTGAAGAAACCCTATAAAAGACACCTTGAACAAAGAAAGCACAGCATATGCTACTTGAACCCGAGCACATGTGTCACCTGTATCTCCCCTCTTGAGATGTGTACTTTTCATGCTTTCATACTTTTGTGTCTAAAGCTCAGTTATGTGCAGGGGCCTCCTCCACCCTTGGAGAAGCCCGCATTCTCTCTTGAACGTGTTATTCTTACTATTCTCTCTCCCACTTATCCCTTCCTCCTTCCCTCAGAAACCTCTAAATAAAATCTATTTCCTTCACTGCTTGTCTACTCCTGAAATTCTTTTCTGCGAGCAAGACAAGAACCCAGTAACTCTGGGTCCCAGGTGGTACAGGCGGTTGGGGAGAAAGTGACCATCTTTCTCCTCCCCGCTTCACATAAGTCACCCGTGGGGCCCACTGGCATCATTATGAGGCCGCCATAACCATGCCACTGGACTCTGTGCCAGGCTGTTTCACATGGGGCGCCCCAGAGGGGGGAGTGGATGAGAGCCCTCCCGGCCCCAAGGGACCCAGCTCCGGCAGCCAGGAACCTCCAAAACCCAACCACCAGCATCATGCTCAAGGCCGTGCCCCACGCACTCTCGCTGAGCCTCACATATGAGTAAACATATTCCTGTACTATGCAGCCGCGCCACACATCATAAAACACTCCCTACCCATTCTCCATAATTACCACACCACATTTGATGGGGTTCAGAGAGTAGGCAACAAATCTCTCGAGGGAAATATGTATTTACGCATATATACATATTTTCAGATATATATACCAGAGCTCACATCACCCAAACTTTAACAACATGGTAGTGATAGCCTATAGAATGCCTCAATGGCTCCTGCCAAAATAGAACAATCTTCACAGTTTCCTACATGAACACTGTTTTGTTAGCATGTTCAGCAGTTCTTCATAACAGACAATATGAAATATGGTATGTCGGTTGTGTTTTGGGACAGGGATTGGGGTTTGGGATGGAAACATCCTGAATTTGGTGGTGGCAAGGTGTAATGGTGGCGGGATTGGTGTTTGAATATTGAATGTAATCAAACATTGTGAACTAACTTATAAAATTTAAAAATTAAAAAAAAATAGTATTGTGGACTTCATGCCCAATTCAATCAGCTTAATCAATGGCTGAATAAATAGCAGTGCTCCTACATTATAATTTTTTTTTAATAAAAGGATATTCGTGGGCTCTCTGGGCAGCTTTCTCTCATCTCCAGTGGTCAGTGCCCTCAAGCTGCTTCTCCACCCAGGAAGGCTGTTGCCTTGGTCAGACTTAGGATAAACGAGGGTCAAGCTGGTTGCTTATTAGTTGCCATTTATTCAATCTCTTGTCTCTCCCAGCTCTTTCCAACACCCCCACTGTGTCTCTGTCTAACCACACAATTCTTTCTTCCTGCTGTATCCATCTCGTCTATCTCTTTCTGCTATCTCTATTTCAATCAATCAATCCAACCGAAAATCAATCCCTTTCTCCAGCCATCAATCCCTTTCTCCAGCCATCAATTCCTTTCTCCAATCATCAATCCCCCTCTCTCAACAATCCCCTTCTCTCAACAATCCCCCCTTGCTCCCCGTAGCTGCTCATTTTATCCTTTCACCATGTCTCCCAACCACTCCTCCCCACGAGAAGTGTGATCAGAAATGTTTTTTCCAGACTTCTCAATCACCTGCAACCCATTAGGGCAAAATAGCCTTTAGGTATGTTTCTCCTCTCCGTGGACCTGCAACCTAATTAGCATCTTTAATTCTCCTAATATTTACCATTCTGTATGGACACAATAATAGGCACTTTTAGGCTTGTAGGGTGACTCTCCTGGAGATATCTTACCACAGACTCAGACTACAGTGCTCGGGCCAGATCAGTCATTCCCAACCCCAGGAGGGTGCAAATCTAGTTATTACTTTTGGATCATGACAGTATTTGTCCATGACCAAGCTTTTAACTTATAATTAAACATTCAGGCACGTTGGCCAGGCCCATTTCGATGCCAGGGTAGCTCATAGCTCACCACTCGCCTTGGGTCCATCCAGTCCCTCGTCAGGACCCTGCTTTTGGGGATTTAGGAAGTAAGGGCAACTGAGGCTTAAGTTGAGAGAGCAGATGTCCAGGAGGTACATTATCTGGAGTCAATCAACTCCCAAGCCACAGGCTTGTCTTTTTAAAGGTCTTCCTATATCCATACAAAAAGCAACTGCTCTGAATAATAACCCTGCAAAGGACATTAAGGAGAAGAGAAAGATAATATTTACAAGTCAGAGTCTGAGCAGAAGACAAAAGTAATTGACAGGCTGGGGAGCAATCAACAAACATAAGCTTCTAGTGGCCAGGGAGGAAGGACAAACCAACCGTTATCCTACAACTTTCTACTTCATAACAAACTATCTTTAGAGGGGCATTTATTCAGTCTTGGAGTTTTCATAGCTGTTGAAGAAAACATTGTAATATGGTTCAGAGCAAGATCACTGGTTGTTTTCTTCTCAGTATTTATTCACTCCAGAAGACGTTTTACTTACTACATTACCATGAAGATATTAAAGTAAAGCAGCTTGTATCACTGTGTATAAATATTTTAAGTGCTTTTAGGACTGGACATAATGGTTGGTGAAGAAAAAAATGAATATTATATTCCTCTATTGAATAAGAGTCCAATTCAATCTTTTAAAGGATTCAAATTTCTGGGGCTGGAGTGATAGGACAGCAGGTTGGGTGTTTGCCTTGCACGCGGCCGACCCAGGTTTGATTCTCAGCATCCCATATGGTCCTCTGAGCACTGCCAGGGGTAATTACTGAGTGCAGAGCCAGGAGTAACCCCTGTGCAATGCCGGGTGTGACCCAAAAACCAAATAAATAAATAAATAAATAAATAAATAAATAAATAAATAAATAAATTAAGGATTCAAATTTCAATTCTTATGACCAGAAGTCACACACTTGACTTAAACAGCAACAAATGGAAGGGGAAAGAGAAAAATAAAACCAAACAAAGTTTTTGTCAGAATATACATTTTCTATTTTAAAGTTTGAAATAATTTCTCTATCATGTAATGTTGGAGAAAAAAATGAAATTTTACCAAGACATACATAAACAGAGGTTAGGTTTTATAAGAAAAATTAAAGCTTAGAGACTATTATCAATTTTCACATGTCCTTTGTTGTAACTCTTTATTCTAAATACTTTTTTTTTACTATTCACACTGTATCCTCTAAAACCACAAAGAAACTTTTACAACTACTGCATTAATTTATGGAGTATTATAAACCAGCATAGTCCAATATTTTTGACAGCAAGGAACTGTGGCGATGGCTGGACTCCAAGGCAAAAATTCTGGCTTCATCAGGTCTCTATAAGAGAAGTAGATTTACATAAGCCATATTCTACTCATTAGATACCAATAAATCCACAGTTCTCCAGGGGGAAACTCTGCAGAGGCACGAATATCAAGAGATGGAGATCAATGTAGGCTATCTTAGAAGATTGTCTAATAAAGGACAAAATGCCAATGATTTTATAATATTGGAACAATAGCTAGTTTTCTGGGAGAATGTACTCTGAATCAAAGGTGAAGTCATGCACATAAACTGAATAAGGAATTAGAAGTGGAGGATTCTAAGAAGAGAATCAATATTGAGAAATGTTTGTGAAATGCAATACATTTCCAAGTTCAAAATACACATAGTGATTGTTTCAATATGCCTTTATTTAAAAGGCCTAAAACCATTGTGAACAAATGAAAAGTGCAGATATATGAGTTTTCCTGAAATTAAATATCTCTTCTGTGTGATACCACAGGGAGCATTTACAAATAATAAAGATAAATGATAGGAAAAATATTTTAAGTCAGTAGTGTTCTAAAAACTTAATAGCATTTTATAAAATTTTAATGAACTTTCCCTCAAAGATAATTAACTTTCTATCTGTAGAGATAGTTATAAAACAGTCAGAAAACCATGTCTGAGAAGTGCTATGTCAAATAGATGCTGAACTAATGTAAGATACATTAGTTCTTTAAAGATTAAAGATGGAAAAGTCTTGATTAATGATTCCACAAAATATTTTTCAGAATTATAATAGTATTATGGTTTCATATATAGAATATCTTTTATTTTTAATGCAATTTTACATAAATTATTTGCAGATAAGCCTATTATAGACATGGATTGTGGTCATATGTGGGGTAGTAAAATAAGAGGGCAATTTCAGCACATCTTTTCTTTCTATTACATTTCATGTGAGAGTGAATGTATTATACCAAGACCCACGTAATTCATAAACACTGTGCTTTGTAGTCACTGAGAAGACTGATAACAGGTTTATTATCAGACAAATATATTTCAAGCTGGTGATTCTTTCCACATCAAGCTCACTTGTAAAATATAACCGAGGAGTGGTAAAACCATTTCCTAGAATGTCATAGGTATTAAGGATCCAAAATGTCTGTGCTATGTAATTTGAGAAGGTGAAAAATTTGACATGAGCAATGGAATGTATTAGCACTGAATCTAGATGGTTATACACTCTCACCTTTTAAGCATGAAAGAACAAGAATATCAAGAATATGCTGCAGCTACAACATTCCTCTTCTATATTTTTTAGAGTCCATTCAAATGTACTTTCTATTATTTTCTTTTTGTGTCAGTTTTTTAGAAGCATTGACACATGATTTACATTAAAATGTGACAAAATACTTCTTTTTTGTCACAGAAGGGTATTGTTTTGCGTTTATTATTTTGGTGATAATTTGGCCATATTTATAATAACGAATTCCTTAGCTCATGAAAATGCCACGTCATTCCTTTGTCCTTTCTCCATTACTATGAATAATTTTCAGTGATCTGTAGATAAGTTTATCACGTTTTTTCAGTCTAAGCATCTAATCCTATTTCACACACTTGATATTATTTTAAGTGGTATTATCAACATAACAAGTAGTTCTGAAAATTTCTGGTATAGCCGGCCGGCCGGGTTTTTGGCCCGGGTGCCCATGCCTCTGCAGAGCCGGTGGATGTGGAACGAGCGGGAACCAGAGACAGCTTTAGGAATTGGGGTTCCAGCATCTGGCAGAATTTTCCCTGGACTTTATACAGAAATCCAAAACCGCGCGGACGCTGCTGCGTCCGCAAGACTTAACATTTATAATTGTCAGCAATGTGAAACGGTTCCTTTTGAACAGTTCTGACTTGGGGGGGAAACTCCAAATAATAACAGTAAGTTTTTGTTGAAATATTGAAGGTTTTTAATGTAGCAGCCACCTCTCTGGACTGTGAACTAAGCAAAAGCCCCATGCCGGCCGACGCGGCGTGGCGCACACCATACTATGAGGCGCTGGAAGGAGGATGAGGGGGAAAAAGGAAAAAAAAAAAGAGAAAAGGAAAAAGGGAAAAAAAAAGAGAGAGAGAGAGAGAGAGTTATGTACTTGTAGCAGTGGGGCTACATATCTCTTCATTTCCAGCAATGAAAAACTAATTATCAAATGTAGTAGGTCTGTCTCTCTTGGTTGGAAACTGTAACAACTATAGTGAGTTTTGCGTTGAATTATGGAATGTAATCAAGGTAAAGAAAAAATGAAGTGAAATTCATTAGTTATACAGTAGGGGGTAGGGGGTGGGGGCGGGGGGTATACTGGGGTTTCTGGTGGTGGAATATGGGCACTGGTGAAGGGATGGGTGTTTGAATATTGTATAACTGACATATAAACCTGAGAACCTTGTAACTTTCCACATGGTGATTTAATAAAAAGTTAAAAAAAAATAAAATAAAAATAAATACATTTTTCTGAAATTGAAAAAAAAAAGAAAATTTCTGGTATAAATTTACAGTGACTAATTTTTTTCAAATTCATTTTAGAATAATTTTCCATACACACACACACCACATACACACAAACCACATACACACGTAGCCATTGATTGGTATTATGATGTATATAATACAACAGATGATGTCATTGATATGCTAATCAGGCTATAATTGATCTCTTTTAATGATGAGTTCCCCAATACATAAACATGGCACATCGGTGCACTTGTTTGATCTTTCTTCCTTTTGAAAGCATTTCTATTGCAATGTTCTACAAAATGGTTTTGATCTTTCATCTGGCTTATTCTAAAGTATTTGATGATATTTTAAGAAAGATTATTTGAATATTTTTATTCTATTTTCTAACTTTAAAGTTTTCTAAATAAGTCACCCAACAGAATAAATTTCTGAATATATTCTTTGTTTAAAAAAAACTGAGTTCTCAGATGATATACTGGACTATACCAAATATGATGAAATTTCTCTCTAATACAAGTTTGCCAAAAATTGGAAAAAAATTGACAGATATTTTTAAATCTAATCTGTTGATCATGTACTTGTCCCCCAATTTTATTAATGCTGCACGTGACAACGAATGAATTGCAAACATAACCTTGACACTGTATTGCTTAAGACAATCACTACTTTCTACACTATTGGAATCATTTTGCTGCTTTTATTTTGTATTTTTGATTCTATATTCCTGAAATCTGTCCAGATAATCTCCTAATCAGCCACCCTCCAGAGGTCATGGCTGCTTCTCCCGGGAGGAAGCATAAAGTGAGGCCCCTTAACCATGCCACCGGACTCTGAGCCAGGCTGTTTTCACTCGGGGCATTCCAGAGTGGGGCAGGTAAGAGCCCTCCCACCCCAAGGAACCCAGCCCCGGCAGCTGACCTCCGCTACCCAAATTCCGCCACTCTCCAGGCTGCTTTCCATACACTCACACATGAGTGAACATATTCCTGGACCATACAGCCGCTTCACGACCCTGCGACACATCATTATAGAGGAAAATAAAAATATATGCCTCTCAGAGAGCCCAGCAAGCTACCAAGAGTATCCCGCCTGCACAGCGGAGCCTGGTATGTTCTCTGTGACATATTCAATATGCCAAAAACAGTAGCAATGACATGTCTCTTTCCCCTGACCCTGAGAGAAGCTTCCAATCATTGGGAAAGATGAGTAAGGAGAAGTTGCTAAAATCTCAGAGCTGGGATGAATGGAGATGTTACTGGCACCCACTTAAGTAAATCGATGAACAACAGGATGACAGTGATATAGTGACAGTGATATTCCTGAAATAGAGAAAGAGAAGAAAGAGAGAAAGAAAGGGAGAGGAAGGAAGGAAGGAAGGAAGAAAGAAAGAAAGAAAGAAAGAAAGAAAGAAAGAAAGAAAGAAAGAAAGAAAGAAAGAAAGAAAGAAAGAAAGAAAGAAAGAAAGAAAGAAAGAGAGAGAAAGGAAGGAAAGAAAGAAAGAAAGAAAGAAAGAAAGAAAGAAAGAAAGAAAGAAAGAAAGAAAGAAAGAAAGAAAGAAAGAAAGGAAGGAAGGAAGGAAGGAAGGAAAGAAAGAAAGAAAGAAAGAAAGAAAGAAAGAAAGAAAGAAAGAAAGAAAGAAAGAAAGAAAGAAAGAAAGAAAGAAAGAAAGAGAGAGAGAGAAAGGAAGAAAGAGAGAGAGAAAGGAAGGAAAGAAAGAAAGAAAGAAAGAAAGAAAGAAAGAAAGAAAGAAAGAAAGAAAGAAAGAAAGAAAGAAAGAAAGAAAGAAAGAAAAAGGAAAGAAAGAAAGAAAGAAAGAAAGAAAGAAAGAAAGAAAGAAAGAAAGAAAGAAAGAAAGAAAGAAAGAAAGAAAGAAAGAAAGAAAGAAAGAAAGAAAGAAGGAAGGAAGGAAAGGCAGGCTTATGTAAGAAACAGTCTTCTTAAATTTACTTTTAATTCTTAACATTGTCTATGAAATTGAATTATTTCTTTGCTTTACTATACTTGTCTGGCTAAAACACTATTTTCCATCATCCTCCATACCTTCATAATGCAATCTGCTGTTATATGCTGTTATTTTTGTTATGGTTCTTTTTAAAATTTCATTGTTGTTACTGTTTTTGGCATATCAAATAGGCCACAGGTAGCTTGGCAGGCTCAACCGTGCAGGCGGGCTTGTCTCGGTAGCTTGCCGGGCTCTCTGGCTTTTAGGGCGGCCTCCAATTGCCCTTACAGGTGTTTCAGTGGTTCACACCATATTTGAATCCCATCAAATATGGTGTGGAAATTATGGAAAATGGGTATTAAGTGCCTTATGCTGTGTTGTGCAGCCACTTTGTGGCCATGTGGTTCGGAAAATAGCCTGGAGAATGGTGGTGACTGGGTAGTGGATGTAGTGGAGGTCTGCCGTGAAAATTATATGGCTCCCCGGTAGAGTGGGGTGTCTGGGTTTGATCCCTGGAGCACCTGGAGCACCGGAGACTGGAGGAGGCAGACAGAGGATCTTGTTTCCGGGTCTCCTTGGGCCTGGAGTCCAAGGTCGCAAAGTTCTGCTTTCCCTGGTTCTGTGGGGCTTCACTCATGTGTGAGGTTCAGCCTGAGTGTCCAAAAAGCAACCTGGAGCGCAGTGGTGGCTGGGTAGTGGAGGTAGTGGATTTTTAAATTTTAAGTTTTAAATTTTTTAATTTTAAGTTTTAAATTTTGAATTTTTGAATTTTTAAAAATTCACTTTTTCAAGCGAGGGGAGAGTCAGCAAAGTGGTATATAATCTGATAATACCACTATTAGATTGCACTGGAGCATGAAACTTCTGGGCACTACCAGTTTCCTTGTTGATAGTTGATAAAAATCTTCAATCATGACATCCACAACAACTTAAGTTTATTTGTTTAAAAAGCACACATCAAAGGCTGGGGTGACAATACAGGGGACAGGGCACTTGTCCTGGGATGTCTGGCATGTGACAGACCCAGGCTTAATCCCTGGCACACATAAGATACTCCAAGTCCAGCCTTACCAGCACAGAGCCACAAGGAAGTCCTGAGTCCCACCAGGTGTAGCTCTCTGAGAAATGAATAAATAAAAATCAAAAACCACAGATTGCTTAGATAAAACATTATTTTAAGTGCTCCTATTTCTGCTCTGCCATGAAGTCTTCGTGTCACCTCAAAAAATGATTTGGGCTTCTCTGGAAATTAAAGGTCTAAAGATGATTCTGTTTTCAATCTTAAATCAGTGAAAGTATTTACCAAGTATAAAAGTAACATTATATGCGGTCAGAGGTCATGCGGGGGAAGGGTGATGCGGGCTGAATGTAGACTAGAGACTGAACACAGTGGCCACTCAACACCTCTATTGCAAACCACAACACCTAATTAGAGAGAGAACAAAAGAAAATGCCCTGCCACAGTGGCAGGGTGGGGTGGGGGGAGATGGGATTAGGGAGGGTAGGAGGGATGCTGGGTTTACCGGTGGTGGAGAATGGGCACTGGTGAAGGGATGGGTCCTCAAACTTTGTATGGGGGAAACATGAGAACAAAAATGTATAAATCTGTAACTGTACCCTCACAGTGATTCACTAATTAAAAATAAATAAATTTTAAAAAATAAATAAAAGTAACATTATAGTAATAATATGTCATGCTATTTTTTATTAATAAATACCTTAAACATTGTATGGCAAATGAGTTACCTATTGCCTTTTATGTTATTTTATTGTCTCAAATTTGAATGTATCTTACATACAAGAGGATATACCAATATATTTAATGTATATTTAAACTCTAGAAAATTATAAATAGTTCTATTGAAATGAAGGAAATAGCTGCTCATGATCATCTTGGCTCTTTATCTCACAACACTGATTCTTAATATTACATATGAAAAATAAAAAGGCCCACGATGAAATCGTAACACAGTCTGCACATTAGAAATGACAGCTCCTATATAAAACATTTCTACAAGAATTCCAAACCTCTACTGAGATGTCTGGTATTTCTGTAAAATCCTAGTAGATATTTTTGGTATAACATAACATTACCTCAAGGAATTCCACAAGCTGTCCCTCCCCACATCTGTTAGCAAAGTTCTTGTCAGCCATAAAATGTGCGTTTGAGAGCTGCAGCCACTCCAGTCAAACCTGGTAATTTAAAGTTGTTATATAATACTACAATTGTGGCCCCCACAAGGGAACTGAGAGGGTATTATTAACATCCCTGCAAAATTCCAGATGAAGAAATAGATTTTGAGAAATGTCCCAGAGCCAAACAACTAGCTGGTACCAGAATTAGATAGCATACAGCTTTAAAAACGTTCCCAAAGGCAGGCGTGTAGAGCAGTGAAGAAGCACATTTCTTACAGGTCTAATAAGTAGATATAGTGATTGACAAGATGCAAGAAATTTCTCTTTTGGGGGAGGTGAGGGGATCCCAAACAGTGCTGAGGAGGCTCAAGGCCACCCAGTTATTTCTTGAGCAGGTTGGGCAATGCCAGAGCCAGAGGATGTGGCACTGCCAGGGTCCTGGGGACCCCAGGATTCTCTGGGAGCTCTGACAGAAGCTGGGGGTTTCCATGGTTGGACTTAGCTATACTGGATGCTCAAGGTCCATGCGGTGCCAGGAACGAAATCCAAGTTTAGGCCCCTGTGAGCAATGTGTCCTACCCATTCTGCTATCTCCCAACCCCAGGAAGCAGAAAATTTCTATTTAAAATGTCCAGAATGTTTCGGTCTATATAAAAATAATGATATTACAGGGGCCCCAAGCAATAGTACATTGAATCGGGCAACTTATCTGCAAGTGGCAGACCAGGTTGATCCTTGAGCTCAGAGCCAGGCATAAGGTCTGAGCACAACCTGTTGTATCCCTCCTCATAATCCCTTCCTAAAAACAAACAAACAAGCAAACAAACAACACAAAGAAGGGGCTGGAGAGATAGTACAGTGGGTAAGGCATTTGCCTTGCATGCAGCTGACCTGAGTTCAATTCCCAGCATCCCATATGGTCCCCTGAGCACCACCAGGAGTAATTCCTGAGTGCAGAGCCAGGAGGAATCCCTGTGCAACACCAGGTGTGACCCAAAAAGCAAAAAAAAACCAAAAACAAAAACAACAGCAACAGCAACCAAAAAAAACCACCAAAAAACCCCCAAAAGACAGGTAAAGGGGCTGGAGTGATAGCAACACAAGTAGAGCGTTTGCCTTGCACAGTCAAAAGGGGTTCAAATTCCCAGCATCCCATATGGTACCCAGAGTACTGCCAGGAGTAATTCCTGAGTGCAGAGCCAGGAATAACCCCTGTGCATCACCGGGTGTGACCCAAAAAGAAAAAAACACCAGGTAAAATATATGGATATTATTTTTAATATAAAGTAATATTTTTATTACTTACCCCCCAAAAAAATGAAGAAAGAAGATTTCAGACAGAATTAAGGAGCATTATAAGGTATGATCTGAAAACTTTTATTTAACTGCTGCAAGAGAACATGCCTTCTAGAGAAATTATCACTAGTTCATGGAAGCAAAGACCAACAAAAGGACCATATCTGCCTTCTAATCTTTAATAGAATCTAGTAGGAATGCCGGGTGGGAGGTGGAGGGAGAAATATTTTTTCTCGTGTTGAAGTAACATTGGATCACAACATGATCTGCATGTCAGATATGTATCACAGAAAAATCAGCTTGTGTGTATGCTATGGTAAGTTCCCCCACTGAAAGGCCAATTTACCAAATATTTTAAGAAGCCTAGGAAACAGTATAAATGATGCCAGATTACAAAATAGACCTTGGTGTATCTAGGCAGATTAAAAAATGCCACAAGATATTAGTGAATTCTACTATTTCATGAATAATGGTTTCATTAATAAACTGAATTTCTAAGCACGTTTTTCATGTAATACAAGTGCCAACATATAAATCATGAAGGAATGAAGGCTTCAGCAATGAATGGCTGGCCTGCTAGTCCTAAGCAAAACCCCTAACTTCTATTGCTTCCACTCTGAACATCCACACCCACACAACACTTCAGGCTCCAGCACCCAGAATTCTGCCTTTCTTTTTCAGACTTACGAGGCCAAACTTCCAAAGACTGATGGAATGTGTCTCTTCCAAGTTGGCAGTTAAAAATGGCCTTCTCTCTTTCTTTCCTTTACTAAAACTTCTCTTCTTATCTCTGAAAATTTTGAGTAACTATTAAAAAGAAATCAAATTATTTAAATAAATTCCTATAATGCCTAAATTGTTATTAGTCTGTTTAAAACATTCCAGAATTAGATTAGAAGTACTAATTTGAAACAATAGCTTTTTAGACTAGCTATCCCTAGGCCAAAATAATTTTCAATCAGAAAAAAAAAATCTGAAACCTCAAACAGGAGAAATCGGGAAATTATAGGACTCTCTCTCTGTGTCTCTCTTTCTCTTCTCCCCTCCATGCATCTCTATATTTCTCTATCTCTTTGTGTCTCTCTTCAAATATTATTATCAGAGCTCACTGTTCTAGAATAACAATCTAATAACAATCTAATAAATGTTAACAAAAGAAAAAAAAGAAAAGTAAGAAACCGACAGAAGAACCCAGGTGTTCGGGATCTGGGCCTGAGATCTCCAAGCCTGCTCAGATTGAGACTGGGCCTCCTCCACCCAGATTCGCCACTTTCCACTAGCTTGGCAGCCACACCCACAAACTGCCCCCAGCGCCATGTAATCCCATCAACAGCCAAAATCAGCCAAGATCCAGACTATAAAACAACGTTCCTGGAAGAGAGCAATGCAGAATCTCGCACAGCAGAGCCTGGCAAGCTCTCCATGGCATATTTGATATGCCATATATAGTAACAATGATGGGTCTCAATCCCCTTACCCTGAAAGAGGCTCCAAAGAGGTACCTCTGGGAAGAATAATTAAAGAGACTGCTAAAATCTCAGGGCTAGGATGAATGGAGACATTACATTTGCACCTGCTTGAGCAAATCAATGATCAACGGGATGACAATGATGATAACAATGATGAAGGTGAACATTTAAAACATCCAGAAAGAACAAAATATTAGGACTGGGATGGTATTCTGACCAATTCCTGTACAGTGGTTAATGTGTTGTAAACCTATCAAAGAGAGCTATGGTCAATTAGATTAGGTGAAGAATTTGGGCTAAAAGAATAGTGCAGTCACATAATATTCATTTGTGGGAGATATTTGTGGGGGATCCTAATATCGCAAGTAGGAGGGGAATACTGTTTTATGTTCTCTGCAAAGGTAGTGCATACTCTCCCTAATTTGGTTTACATAAGACACTGCCAATGGATTTTATTCAAGTGGCTTCAATATGGCTGCCTTCTTGTTCTCACTACTGAGTCAGCTACTGTGTCACCTCTGCTATTTGAGGCCCTTTCACTTAGCATTAGTTCTCCCAACAGAAAAATAAAAAGAGGGACTCCAAGTAGCAAGATCGCGTCCGTTTCACCTTTTCCTTTTCTATTTGAGGTCTCTAGACTTCCTCCTGTGATTGGTGTCAGTGGAGTTTCGAGGCCTTTGAATCTGTGACTGTGGATATTGGTCATGAGATTGTGTTGCTGAAGGCCTGTCAGTCACTGGGAGACAGAATCCAAGCAGGCGATCCCTGTGCAGTTAGTAAGTGGTCTGGCTTTGCCTGCAGCTTGTCAAGAAGAAGTTATCATTGTGTTGGACACAGTTTCGCTGTTGTAACCTTTCAGCTCCTCCAGAGAATGAGAACAATTCTTCTTGTAAGATGGGGGCAACTGGGTGGGTTCACTTGATTTAAAAGCTTCCTCAAAGGACAGATTATTGATGAAAATTGCTGATTTGTGTTCACATGGACTCCTTGAGGAGTTAAGGAATTTCACCTGTTAACAGGCCAATATGGATATGGAAAATTAGAAGCAGACATTTTATAAAAATATTAACATCTAGCAATTTGAAGCCTAGAAGAAGGGTGTTGGCCTGTCTTCGCAATGTTTCCATCCCTTTGCTCCCCTGGAGAAATTAAGGGAAAATATTGGCTGATAGCGATCCTTGCAGTAAAGAGCCACTTTCATAAATTATTCTGCCAAGAATCTGCTGTTTTGAGCAATTTATAGAAAAGGCCAGAGTGGTGTGCGTTCTCTCTCCTCAAGAATTTCTGGTTCACATTATACCCTACAACAGTCAGCTGTGGTGAAGGGTGGATTTACATTGTACTGGTATTTGGATGGTAGAATTGGGAGGCGGTTTCTAATTCCAGGCTACACTGAGAAGCAATTAGGTGCACTGGAAGAGATCTTCTCATAGATAAGGCCAATGACTTCCTTTCTAAGACGCTTTTCATCTGCAAGAATATTTTTTATGGGAGGTGATCTAACACTGAATCTCTTATACATGCCTGTACGTGGGTGTGTGCATGCAGCATGTGTCCATCTATAGTTTCCTGTTTTTTTTTTTCATTTTGTTGTCAACCCCACCAGAGGACTTTTGAATATTGCAACAACAACAGATATTGTATGAGTATGAAAGTACAGAGAAATATGTGTGATTTGACACATACATTTTTTAGAAAATTTTCATCTTATAGTTTCTGCAAAAATCTTTTTTTTTTTTCAGTGAATCGCCTGTGAGATACAGTTACAAAGCTTTCATGTTTGAGTTTTGGTCATACAATGATCAAACACCCATCCCTTCACCAGGGTACATTTTCTGCCACCAAAATCCCCAGTATTGCCCCTCCCCAGCCCATCCCAATCCTTCCCCTGCCTGTGCGGCAGACAATTTCCACAATACTCTCTCTCTACTGTGATTACGTTCAATATTTTGACAGTAGTCCCACCATTATTATTTGAAATGTTCTCCCCACTACTCAAAAAGGCAATGCTAGACTATTTATTTTGTATTGCTTGTTATGAATAGCATAAAATGCTGCACGGCCACGAGAGCTCCTGGAATTCTAAAATTTTAGATGATTAGGGTCTGGAGAGATCTCTGCCGTGAGCTGCTCGGTTCCGAGATTCTTTTGTGTGTCTCTGGATCAAGGAGCTTAAATGGTAGCCGGATGCAGTTCCTGGACGTCATCTCGGGTCCCAGTGGGTGCGAGGGGTAGGGGGGAGGGGATGAGAAAGAATCTTCTTCTATCCCAAAAAGCCTGGCGTTTGCAGTTACTGCTCCCACATACCTGGGCTTCTCATTGGGTTCTGGAAGTTGGTGGCTGCTGGAATTCCCTAGGGCCAGGCAGGACAGCGCCTGCTCCAGTCCGGAGTAGCCCCGTGAAATCTGCCTGGTGCGAAGCCCAGAAGCATCTCTGCAGTGAGCTGCATGGTTTCGATAATTTTTTGTGTGTCTCTTGTGCAAAAATCTTATTTTATATTATATTTTAAATCTATGTGTGTGTGCGTGTGTGTGTCTGTGTGTGTCTGTGTGATCTGGTGGGAACACAACCAACAGTGCTTGGGACTATGCCTTACTTAGTTCTTGGGGGCTGGGTAGTTTTGGTTTTGTTTTTTAGGTTTGGAGACACACCGAGCTATGTCAGGGCTTACTCCTGGCTCTTCATTCAAGGATCACTCCTGGCAGGCTTAAGGAACCAAATGGGCTGCTGGGAATTGAACCCAGATTGGGCATATGCAAGGCAAGCGCCCAATCGCCCAAGCGCTTTACTATCACTCTTGTTCTATAGCATGAGATTTGAACCAGTATCATGAACACAACAATATGCTGCGCCTTAAAGAATGTACTATTTTGGGGGGCCCATATATCTCTTGTTTTGCTTCATCATCATCATCATCATCATCATCATCATCATCATCATCATCCTGTTGATCGTTGAATTTCTCGAGTGGTCTCAATAACGTTTCACTTCAACCTAGCCCTGAGATTTTAGAAGCCTCTCTTTACTCGTCCGTCCCAACGATGCTGCATTGGAGGCTCTTTTAGGGTCAGGGAAATGAGACCCATCATTGTTACTGGTTTTGGCATATGAATATACCACGGGGAGTTTGCAAGGCTCTCCCATGTGGGCAGGAAACTCTCGGTAGCTTGCCAGGTTCTCCCAGAGGGAGAACTAGGCTATAAGATGCCGTGTGACCGCAAAGTGATAGCACAGCGGGTAGGGTGTTTGCCTTGCACACTGTCTGACCCGGGTTTGATTCCTCTGCCCCTCTCGGAGAGCCTGGCAAGCTACTGAGATTATCTCACCCGGATGGCAGAGCCTGGCAAGCTACTTGTGGTGTATTCAATATGCCCAAAACAGAAACAACAAGTCTCACAATGGAGACGTTACTGGTGCCCGCAGGAGCAACGGGATGACAGTGACAGTGACTTTACTAAAATATTTTCAAAGATACAGCTCTCCAAATTGAAGTGAAAACGTACAGCAGGTCTTTATATCACTTCTTGTTTTGCTAATCTAAGAAAATAATAAAAAACTTTAAGCATTGGATAAAGCTGTTATATTTGTTAAATATTGAGGAATCATAAGAATTAATGTATCTTTGAAATAACTATTAATGTCAGCACTACACAATGAGTTCATTTTTAATGTAAAAACTCTATTCATATCAATAGCTTAAGTTACCTACTTTAGCATATTAGCAGAGGCTGAGATAAACCCCTAACTTGATAAGAATGAGAATACTTGCATGACTAATAACCACAAGAGAAAAATTCTGTGGGATACCTCTGTTTTCCCACTTATTTAGAAAAACAGAATGCCAATAGTCAACTTATTTTTGTGTGAAGGTATAGTGATTTTGTTGCTCTTGAAAAGCTGCCTTTATCTCTGCAGTCTCCGGAGGGAGAAAAGGAATGCCAAGTTATCTCAAACAACAAAGCAAAGTCCACAGATCTTCATAAAGGGAGAACAAACAAATTCATACATTTTGAAAGAAGAGTGTCCCCAGTCTCCAGCTAACATAAGGGATTTTGTGTCTTCCAATCATTTGCCCATTTGACCATGTAGTTATTCTTGAGTCTAACCTACATGCACCATGATTTTTCTAGCTTTGCCATTTGCAAAGAACTTTCTGATAACTTAAGAATCATGGAGCAAGAGAGATCCTCAAAGGTCTGAGTGAATGCTTTGCATGTGAGAGACCAGATTTCTATCCAAGTACCACAAGGTCTTCAGGATATGACTAGGAGCAGGTTTAAGGCACCAAGACACAAATATACCCTGAGCACTGCCAAGTATGGGTCCCCAAAACAACAACAACTAGAATCATTTTGCTAGTACATAGTTGCATGATTAAAGGACGGGAAGACAAACATGCCCAAAGCGCTGCCAAGTATAGGTTCCCCAATAAAATGAACAAAAAATAAAAACTAGAACAAATTTTCTAGAACATAATTGCATGATTAAGGTGGTAGCCTAATATCTTCTTCAATGTATACTGATATAAAAAAAACAATTACTTACAAATATATGTGTCTCCCTGGCACACTACAAAGCACAAACTCTTTGTCATCATTAGTTGAATCCAAAGTGTTCAAAGACAAGTTCTCTCTTTTTTAAACACAGCTTTTCTTTCTACTTTGGAGAGTAGAATGATCTTTTTAGATGCTGCCTTAGTATGAATGCCAACAGGAATTGCTGTGGTGAGGTCTGCTTTCCCACACAAGCCCCAAATACTAGGGCAGTTTTCTGGATTTATATATTCCCTAAGATGTTCCCTTCCTCTAATAATCCACAAAATGTTGAAAAAGAATCAGAGGAGGATGTGGGAAAACTAGAGTACCAGAAGGGGGCAAAAAGGTCATATAAACAATGTCCACACCCAATTTTGGTTCACTGCTTCTTCTACAGACTTAAATCACAATATCATTGAAATGATTTCCTTTAATGATAGATGGACATAGTACTATCAATGGAGTCTTTCCAGCATTAATGGAAAAATTTCCTGCTCAGTCCTTTTAGGCATAGCATGCACTTTATTTTCTCATGCATATTTCATAGATATAATATCTACACCTATCTATAATACAGAAAATAAATGTCATTTTAGAAATTACACTGCAGAAGCCATCGTAACAATATTCTGCTCTTTATATCTTAATTATACTGGAGTGATTTTTCTCTCACACTATTTCCTGAAGGGTTCTCAGTAGTAAATTATCCATGCTTGTCTCCTGCAGCAAAGCACAGAAATAAAAGCATATATATCCCCAACAATTTGTGGAAACTTTGTCTGTTGGGCAAAGGTTAACAATTAAAATGTTCTCCATATGTTTTTTATTTTTTTGTTTTTGCTTTTTGGGTCACACCTGGCTATGCACAGGGGTCACTTCTGGCTCTGTACTCAGGAATTATCCCTGACAGGGCTCAGGGGACCATATGGGATGCTGAGGATAGAACCAGGTCGGCCGTGTGCAAGGCAAATGCCCTACCCGCTGTGCTATCACTCCAACTGATTCTCCATACTTTAAGGCTCTCAGAAAACTAGTCTTAAGTCAGGTGTCAATGTCCCCAAATGATCCATTAAAGTTAGCAAGAATCTGCGTTTCAAATTAGGAAACTGAGAAGAGAGATAATACAGGGCTTAAGATGCTCACTTGTATTGTATGCAATCCACCTGGTCAGGTACCCAGAGCCATGTATGGTCCCCTCAGCACCACCATAAGTGATCCCTGAGCACTGTTGGTATGGTCTAAACCCCTTATCCCCAAATAGGGAAGTGGATAAGGCACTTTAAGGTAGTTTTTGTTACACATTGATCAAAATTGTGTGAAATTATTTTATTATTGTGAGGCCCACACTGGGTAGTGATTAAGGTGGAGGGAAGGTACTGTGAGCACCTATAAAAACAAAGATATAATCCCAGTGCCGTATATGCTAGGAATAAAACCAGAGATGTACCCCTGGTCCTATACATTGTGGCAATGCCTATATCCAGTTGCTAAAACTTTGAGTATTTTGAGTAGAACCTATTAGGCTCTACCTTCCCAAATTGAAACGTTTCATCAGCTCATTTAGTAAATTCAGAAATGAATTCCTTTCATAACATACCTCTACAAATGCACACCACACTCACACACATACACACACACACGCACACTCACACATGCACTCACATATCCTTATGTTTAGTAATAAATCGTCAAACATCTGCAGAGATTTTTCTCATTTCAAAAATGTCTCTTCTCAGAATTAGTTGAACTTAAGTATAAAGGGAAAATGTCTAAGTGGTTGACTTTAATCCAGGCACCTAAATCAACTTTTAAGAACTGACTAAATGGGACCAGAGAGATGGTATAGGTCAGCTGCCTTGAATGCAGCTGACCTGATCCCTGGCTCCGCTTGTAGTCCCTCGAGCACCACCAGGAATGATCTGTCTGCTCAGAGCCAGGAGTGAGCCAGAGCCCCACTGGGAGTGATACCTGCCCTAAAAAGGAGAATCACTGCAACTTGCTGTGCTGTAGCAAGTACCATAATGTAGATGGATTAAATAACAGACATATGTTGCTCCATGATTTCAGAGGCTACAAGCCTGAAACCAAGATGTTCACCGGGTTCTCTCCTTGAAAGCTCTGAGAGGAAGCGTGTTTCATACTTTTCTTTTCTTTAGATTCTGGTAATTTGCTGGTAATCTTTGATTTTGGTTAGTAACAGTATTTCTCCAAACTTCATGTGGTTCCCTCCTCTGGTCCTTTCTATGTTTAAATTCCCCCTTTTTCTATTAGTATTAGCAGACCTATTAGATTAAGGCTGGTGTAGCTCAAGAATAGCCTCATGTAAAATAATTACATCTGCAATGACCCCAATTTCAAATAAGGTCACATGCTGGTTAAAATGTCAACCTATAATGTTGAGGAGAAATTTTAGTACATAAATTTGATTCTTAAAGCAAATAGCCTCTTCCTTCATTATTAGATTCCATTCTAGTCCACAAATTTAAGTTTCTTCATTTCTACTACTCATTTACATTTTATATACTCAGAGCTCCACCACTTCATTTAGTTTCAACTTCGTTTTCTTCTTTCCTATCGATTCATCTGTATCACTGTATCACTGTCATTCTGTTGTTCATTTATTTGCTCGAGCGGGTGCCAGTAACATCTCCATTAGTCCCTATTGCATGCTAGTGTAGCCCGATTGCATATTGGGGGATCTTTCAGGGTCAGGGGAATAAGGACCATCATTTGTTACTGTTTTTGGCATATCAAGTACGCCACGGGTAGCTTGCCAGGCTCTGCCGTGATTCATCTAATAAACATTCATTCATAATACATGTGTAGGACATATTTCTTTAGAATATATATCTGAAATCCTATAGCCAGGGAAATGATTCAAAGTTCTTGAAAGTATATTTTGCATGTGGGAGCCCCAAGTGTAATCCCATATGCCCTGTGTTTCCTTAAACACTGTGAGGCACTGGTATTAGCTGGACTGAGCACTGAGCCAAGAATAGCCCAGCCCATCTGGTAGATGTGGCCCCAAAACCAAAAGTAACATACCTAAGGACAAATATAAGCTGAGAAAAAAATGTCTCCAGCTCTGAAGGACATAATCTAACCAGACACAAGCATTAAAAAAAAATAATCACTTGTATCACTTGCAGTCCCATTGATCTTCGATTTGCTCGAGCGGGCGCCAGTAACATCTCCATTTGTCCCTGTTGAGAGCTAGTGTAGCCCAATGATACCTGCTCACTCCAGGAACAGAAAAAGCCTCAAATCGTTCACTCAGAGATTTGACGAAGAAATCTGACCATCTAGTTGGTGGGCGGCCATGAGGTCTTTTGACATCCCGTGGAATCCAGTTGGTAACAGCTCTAGTCCAACGGTCATCTCTGAATCGCATTACATAACCGGCTCATCTGATTTTTGATGACTTGGCAAACGAGACAGCATCCCTGACTTTTGACCGTCGACAGAGGTCAGAACTCCAGATTCCTTCTCTCACTTGAGTGAGACATGATATTCCCAGCATAGCTCTTTTGATTCCTCTTTGGGATACCCTAATAGCATTCTCATCCTGCTTGCGTAGGGCCCAGGTCTCTGAGGCATATGTTAGTGCAGGAAGAACGGTGGAATCGAAAACATGTGCCCGAAGTCGGAGGTTCTTCGTTCTCTTCACCACCTCTTCGATGCTCTTGAAGGCATTCCACGCTGCTCTCTTCCTCCTGCGCAGTTTATTAAATAAATAAAATTATTTATTAAATAATAAAGCCATTTATACCCAAGAACTTCAACCAGGAGAAATAGAGGGGATTGAAAGGTAGTCAAGTATTATGCATTAAGACTACCGGCAATTGCAAACAGTGCTAAAATTGTGTACCACAGTGTCAAGAGTTATTAAAAATAAAATAAAAGGACCTCTCATAAAGGCAGATAAGTGGATGACAGGGAAAGAGGGGCATTGATGGAAGAAAGTGGACACCATTAATTGGTATTGAAGCATTGTATGCCTGAAACCCATTCATGACTAACTTCTTAATTCTTGTTGACTAAATTTTGAAAAATTTTTAAAGAATTTTTAGATGTTAAAGAAAATAAACTATTCTTCTAGGTACAGAACAACACGAGGAAAAAATTAAGAACTTGCTTACTCTTATTTTCATAACTTCCTTAAAACCTAAACTTTTATATTCAAGTATCAGTGTTGGGAATGATTTGATATTTCAAAGAAATTTTTTCCTTGCAAGAGGAAATGCATCCTACCAGAGTACATTTCAAGGGTTCAAGTGACATCTGTGTGTCAGCAGCTAGGGACAAACTTTGTCATTTGGATAATATCCTGGAAGCTTTGAGCAAATGTTGCTGAAAAAAATATGACTGCAGAAGATCCACTTTGAAATTAATTTCCCTGATGCTTTGTTGGTTGCCACAAATAAGTTAAGCAGATCATTCGCCAGGAGGCACATTGGAATGAGACACAAATGGACCAGAGAGTAATTGCTAACCATGTAAATACGGAGAAAGGGGAATCCATTAAATCGCCCAAAACATCAACTGGGATCCTGAGAGAATCTAAGCAGGAATAAACTCTCTTATTTCAGGTTACTGGGTCCTCATGCAAACAAACAGTTCCAATTCCTAAATCAAGAGTAGATACCTCACTATCACTACTTACTGTATATTATTAGGAAACATGAGTGATATTTTTATTTTGAATGCTGTGTTGGTAACAATGAAAAATATGATACCTTTGTTAAAAAGTCAACTACCAAAGAAACTAATTTTATTATATAAGAAAGATCGAAGAAGGCCCAAGAATCTTCGACATTAAATTTGCATTTCAGTGATATTTGGTAGTTACCATGAAAGGACACGGGGTCCTAATTTGTAAGGGTCCAATAAAATGAAGAGCATCTTATGACACAAAAGCAATAGTGTCACCGAAACTTAGGCCTGGAGCAGTCAGGAGGGTTTGTCATGAAAAGGAGAAACTTAAGGAAGTTACTAACAAGAGCAGGAGAACAGAAACCCGACTAGAAACATTTATTTAACATGGGTAGTACCACCTTGTTGCTTTAACAAATGAAAAAAGCAATCTTCCTTTTCAATAGTAAAGCATAAGCCTTCATTTAATTCAAATGTGGCTGGGAGACTTGGATGCCTCCTATCAATGAAGTACAGGCAGGAGTTATTTTGTCATTTATTTGCCAGTGCAAAATCCCACCACCTCGTTCTGATTCCACTCCCATCCCCATATCTCCTCTGAGAGCACTCTCATTTTCCTAGGAGCCGGGAATCCACAATGTTCCATTACTTAGGCTCAGTCTGGTTAAATGCAGTGAACAGAGGACTATTGTTGCCACTATACTATACAGCCAATAGGGACAGCAAGGAATACTTTTTTAGTCACCAAGATTCTTATATCTATCTTTATTTTGTGTACTAGTCTATCTAGATAGAGACTTCAGTAGTTCCAAAGTCTGATGTTTGCTGGATGATGTTACATCTTTTTTGTAAATATGTGCAGTTATATTCTGTTACTAATTTAATTTTAAATTTCCAGTTTTTCACTAATCCCATACATTCTGTGCATCTTCGAACGTGAAGGCAAGACCTGTTCTTCCTCCTCTCGCACCACTGTTCATATCACTCATTACTATTTGTAGGGAGCTGCTTTACAAGTCTGGCTCTTATTTCCTAGTAAGACAGCCTGGCTCTTCTGATTCAAACAGAGGCTTGTAGCAAGGTTGCCACTATAGTCGTCATTTGTTTCTCAATAGCCTATGCCTATAACAAAAGGACATGTCAATCTGCATTTTTATGTGGGTCCAGACACCATTTCCTCCCAGCAGACAGGTATAAGTATTGTAACTGCCAGTAGAATAAACTTTCTCTCTTCCTCCTTGCTGCTTTCTGGCTCTGCTTCTGTTCATTTGGCTGCGTTCCCTCTTCAGCCCCACAAAGGGTCCTCCCTGCTGGACAGGACGAGACCCCACAACAATTATCATTCTTAGATCTTCATTTTCACATTTGTTATTCATGTCATCTGTTAACCTTGTTTGGATTTATTTATACATTGCAAATATTTTCATATTTTCTAGCAGTTTGTTTTTAATTTAGTGGTGTTCTTTTGGGAGGAAACCCTTAAATTTCTATCAGTAAATTGTCAATTTGGCCATCAATACTTGATTTTTAAATATACCTCTAGTTAAAGATGTGGCTCAACAGTCGAGCACTTACCTCACCTGTGTGAAGTCCAGGATTCAGTCCCCACTACTGTAAAAACAGGCACAGATTTTGTCTTTTCTATTTCTCTAATAAATGATAATTTTTCTTCTGTAGAGAAAGTAGTTCTTCCAACACCAAGTATTAAACTATCTACCTGTTACTGTTGCTTTATTGAGCTATTTCCTTTCATTTCAGCTTTTCATATCTCTTCAATGGCACATCAACTCAAAATTGTCACATACTTTTTCATGGGAAAGCCATTGCAAGACCATATCCTGCCTATTATTTTTTTTATATATTTTGTAACTGATAGTACCCACCCACATGAATGAGAAGAAATACAAATATTTGTATAACTAGATAAGCAAGAGCATTTGGGAGTGGTTCTCCAAAGTAGTGCTCAGGGACCCAGAGGTCACTCATGATACTCAGCTGATGGGCCAGCTATTCAGTGCTAGGACTGAGGGTTTGAAGCACTAGAGATCTGTGGTTCGGGGAATAGCATAGTGGTACTTGGGGCTTCAAGGATTGCACCCCATAATATTCTGCAAGACATGTGATGGCTGGGGGATCTAAATGGGTCTGTTAACCCCTGTACAGTCTCACTGGCCCCAAGAAGAGCAGAAAAAAAAAACACCAACTCAACATGAAAATCACATGAATCATATGCAATGTAAAGATAAAATATTCTAAGAGCAGGATGCTGGTTATGGTTTTATAGAAGCAGCTCCTGAGAGAAGAGTGCATAAACAACTTACTTCTTGACCAAGGTAAAAGGAAGCTCTGATAAGGAAGCTGGGAAATAGGACAAAAAAGAAGGCAACTGAAACTAGAGATTAATTCCATAGGAAAAACTGGGACTCCACGGAGAATACCATTGTCACAGGTATCATCCATGGGTTATGGGGAGTTGGAATATTAAGAAATGAAAATCGTTGCTCTGGGAGCTGTGTTCCTGATCTTCTGCAGCAGTAGGAGGTCTAGTTTCAGGAAAAGACTCGGGCACCACCGCCGGCCTGGGCAATGTTTAGATCCATATAGTGCACACAGGACACAAAGCTGATGTCCGGCTGGAGGACCATCACCAAGAATGGCTTCCATACTGGATGTGGTTTATTGTTGGACGGTCTTATTTAATGTAGCACTGTCTGTAGCACTGTCATCCCGTTGTTCGTCAATTTGCTCGAGCAGGCACCAGTAACGTGTCCATTGTGAGACTTGTTACTGTTTTTGGCATATCGAAAACTCCACAGGGAGCTTGCCAGGCTCTGCAAGGTGGGATACTCTCGGTAGCTTGCCGGGCTCTCTAAGAGGGACAGATGAATCGAACTCAGGTCGGCCACGCGCAAGGCAAATGCCCTACCTCTATGCTATCGCTCCAAGAGATAATATCAAGAGCTTAAAGTGAGGTTTTTCAAGCTTAATTCATGAATAGATTCAATTAAAATGTCACAACAACTTTACAATGGAAATACTATTAAAACTTTTTTTAATTAAAATATATTATGGCATGCAGGGTTTAGAGACATTTTCCAAGATTTCAGAGCCAGATTTTGTTTTATACACTTTTTATCAGAAATCCATGTCATAGGAGTATTGAAACAGTTAATATAAATGTTTCATTATTTGTCTGGATCTTTATTTGTATTAGCAAAAAAAAATAATCGTGGAGGAAATTTATATACATATGTACATATCAATAACAAAGGTGGTTTTTTTTAAAAAGTGAAAAAATAAATAGATAACATGTGAAATCCAAATGCTGAACTACTTTTGGATTGAAATATAATCACATAATCAGAAGTTATGTAAGCAGTGAGTGTACCTCATATTAAATATTATGCCTCCTTAGTTTCTATTATTACCCACAGTGCAAATAGAATTGCAATGTTCTGACCTGAACAGATAGTTCCTGTCCTTTGTCCTTAAAATCTCTCAAACCAAACCATGATTTTTTAAAATTTAAGCACATAACAAATGCTACTGTATTGTAATAATTTGCTTTCTCCTTGAACAATAAGTTATGATTATTCACTGCTCTTCCTTTAAAAAATACACACACACACACACACACACATATATATGTATATATATTTGTTTTTATTGGATAACTCTGAATCACATTGCAAAGATATTTGTGATTGAATTTCAGGTTAGTGATGTTCCAACATCAATCCTTGCACCACTGTCTATGATATGTCTATTATGTAGTATGGCAGAAAATCACTCTCTTCATATAGCTGCATATTCCATAATGCAAGAATGGTATAAACACTCACCAAATAAAAATCTTTAACTGTATCAAGGTTACAGTAGGCAGCAAAAGACTTAATTGATCTTCAAGATTAAAGGGAATTAAAAGGCCAAACAATCAAAAGGAAAGCATTGTCATTGGATGGTTCATTTTACTGTGAAAACCTCATTGGAACAACTGAGTAAATCTGAATGGTTTGAGGTACAAACAATAGTCATGAAACAATGCTGACCTCCTGGTTTTGATCATTTGTATTGTAATTATGTTGAACTGTTCGTAGGTTGAAATTAGATGCTAAAGAATTGAAACTTGATGAAGTTTATTGGGAAAAAGTTGATAACAATAAAATATTGTTTCTTGGAATTCTACAAGTTTAAAAATACTTGAAATATAAATGATCATTATTATTTTAACCAAATAAAGATAAAAACAACTGTATTCGCAAATATTACTATTAAGATCAACTCTATCTTAACTGTCAACTGGAAGTTCTTTCAATATAGACTAAAAGACTATTATTAAAAAAAATTTGTCTGAAAGTCTGATTCTTTTTGAATGCTTATTGTTACTGGTGAAAGTTTACATCACCATTCATCATGGGAACTAATAATTCACTTGAAAAACAACTAATTGAATTAGGTATGACTAATGTCTACATTTTTAAAAAAGGATTAATGCAATTGACTCTGAATTTTGCAGTAATTGTATATTTGAAATAAAATTACCACTTTAACTAGAAACCGCCTTAAAATCTACTCCTTTTTTTCAGTATATTCAGAAAAATGTTGTATATATGAAACACCGTTTTCAGATTGTTAGCACACACTGACACATGTACAATAACATACACATTCAAGAACATGCACATCCACAACCCTTACAAGAACATTTCACTTAAATTAGTAGCCAAATTCACAGCAACCCACCAGGCCATTGAAGTGCTTGTCCATGAATTAGAGACAGAGCAGACTCCGATGTCCCTGTGGTTTCATATGCCAAAGCCATTTGTTTACCGCTGAACTTTTCCTAAGGCTTACTTCCCACCACACTTAAGAGACTGCGTAGAAGGGTTATTAACTGTTCTTCAAAAATGCAAATGTTACAAACCATTCCATTCCAGCAAAATATTTTGGTTTTCAAATTCCAACTTTTAAAAGCTGTATAAAAGGGCAGAAACAACAATCAAAAAGGTATCATTTCTAAATAACAAAAAATTTTCATCTTGTTCTCATTTGCTCATCCGGCTCCTCCTGTTTCACAAACGTTCTGGCCAACCACTCATCAATAACTGTCACATTGGGAACTGATAAAATTAATTTTAATCTCAAGTGCAGATGAGTTTTATTTACACTAAGGATTCTAAATGCACTTAAAATGTCTCAAGAGTCTCAGGAATAAATATCCTTTTGGAGAAATTTCAAGCACCGTAATGTGATCTCACAGGTGCAGTTCCTCTATTACTAGAGAGGTCAAACAATTTAGAGACCAGGTGGTGGATAGAGAAAGAACTTTATTAGCAACAAGTCGATGGGTTGGACGACAGCACAATCTCATTCCATGGCACCGCCTTGCCTGAACTATCCCAAGAAGCAGGTCAAACAGGAGAACAGGAAAGTCTGTTTTTCAAGAGGGCAGGTTGCAGATCAGAATGGCTGGGTGGTCGACAAATTCCCTAGCGGAGTGATCATCCAGTTATACACTAATCTATCTGCAAATCTATAGGCTTTAGGACCAAAGGCATGACAACAGAAACATTCTTTGACATTCTCAGCAGCCCAAGACCAGAGGGTGTTTGCCAGTTTGAATTTTGAGTACAGCTTTTAATTCCTTTTGGCCTCAGTTTCAAGATTCATTGGTGAAAGAATATTTGGATTAGGAACCTTCCCAGAAACCACATTCTGAAAACAGTCCTCTGCTTGACTCGTCTCACTGAGCCAGGGGAGGGGTGAGAAAGATGCTGTAGGACCGTGGAGTAAAAGTCTTGTTTTATCATCAGAAAGGATTGGATTTCTACAACAATTTTGGTATTAATTTCACATAGGACCACAAACACACAGAACAGCATTTCTGCTCATCGTTCAATGTGTAAGGAGGATAGCAATATTCAATTTTTAGGGATATGATTATACTGAATGTTGTAATGCAAATTAGTGGCAGAGAGTAGGTGCTTGCCAATTATTAGGGACAGGATTTGACTATTTGTGTCTTCATATGTAAAATGTTAAAATGTAACATCTAAGGGCTGGGAGAATGGCTCAAGAGGTAGAGCATGACTTGTATATGTGCAGTCCTAGTTTAATTCTGATATTGTTTGTGCCCGTGTAACTTAATATGACACCTCCCCCATGTGATCTGTATCATGATAGATTTTTTTCAGCGACTTTTAGAGCTACAGTTTAATATTTTCCTTTTTGAAAAAAATGAGATATTCTAAATGGACTTGAAGGGGACTTCACTCGAAAGTAACTGTTGTTTTATTCCTGGGAATTCTTTCTCAGGAGTCAAACACATTTATTGCTAAATGATTTCAATTTCTACTGTGGCATTTTGGTTAGAGATGGAAAAATAATTTGATACTTTAATTTGAGTAGAAGTGATATGGAAATTCTATGCAGTTCTGAAATCCATTTTACATAAACCACAAAAATATAAGAGGAAATGCCACATATAGGATTTTATGTCATTCAATAAATTCAACATCATAAAATTGTTCATCTAGTCCATAAAATAGACATATTCAGTATACCTTAACAGTGCTTTCTTTGTTTTGAAAGTCAAAAACAGGAAGAGGATGGATGATAAAGTGAATAATTTTTGTTTACTTTCTTAAATTCTTCCTGAAAGTAGCATATCACAAGGGGTAAAAATTTGTTATTTTTTCTGAAGGAGTAAGTTCATAGGCATTCTTTATATACCACTTATTCATAAATTATGGATGCCTGATGGCAAGGAGATAGTACAGTGGTTAGGGTACAGTCTTTGCATGCACCTGATCCAGATTTAATATTCAACACCATATTGTTCCCCAATAGAGTCTCTTGCCCACATGCCTGGCTGTCTTCTACGGGGGCACCTCGGAGGGGATGGGCTCCAGCTTCCCTCCCCACCCCGAGCAGAGCTCTCGGCAGCCGAAGACCATCAGAACCTAGCCACAGTCATGCTCGAGGCCCCTCCACACGTTCGGACAGGCCTCATGCATGAAGGTACCAGCAGAGGAACCCAGGTGTGTGTAATCCCATCAACGGCCAACATCCAGAGACCTAAAAGCCAGCTCCCAGAAGTGCGCAGCCGTGAAAAAACCACGAGACATCTTGTAGCCTACTTCTCCCTCTGGGAGAAACTGGCAATCTTCTGAGAGTTTCCTGCCCACATGGGACAGCCTTGCAATCTTCCCATGGTGTATTCATATGCTAAATCCAGTAACAAACTGGATCCCATTCCCCTGACCCTGAAAGAGCACCCAGTATGACATCATTGGGAGAGCCTAGTTGAGAGAGACTTCTAAGATCTCAGGGTAAGGATGAATGAGAGGTTACTGAGCCCGCCCGAGAAATCAGTGATTAACGGGATTTCATGATTTTGTGATATTGTTCTCCAAAGCATCAACAAATGCAACACCCAGCACCACCAAGTTACACAACCAAGATACTACCATTGTTAGGTACATGCCTTGATTGCACCTGACCCAGATTCAGTATCCAGTACTACACTGTTCCCCAGAGTACCAAGAGATGCAGCATCCAGCACTATGAAGTGAGAGAGAAAGGCTCAGTTTCCCCTTGCCGGCAGTTCTATTTCTCCCCATCAGCCAAACACACCTCATCCTCACAGCCCTATCTTTTTAACTTTCCTGGCATTCCCCAGACCATATTTTTTTTTCTGTCCCAGAACTAGGAGCCCCTAGACTAATATAATGAACAATACCCAAGGCAGGTGACCAAAAAGACGAACCAGCCCGATCACTCTGTAGATTCCCGGCGTTCTCAGTCACACACAGACCCAGTTTTCCCACAAAAATCTCACAAAAAGAGCCATAGTTCACTTAATCCTATACTAAGTTCCTCCCCACTTGAGGAGCTCCTTTTCTTTTCTCTTCTACTTGCCAATAAACTTTTGCTCAACTCTGAGTCTGAGCATCCTTATTATTCAATATTTTTATTTTTGAAAATATTGAAAAACCTGGGAATTGCGAATGAACACTGAGACCTCCCACCACTGCTTCTATGTCGCCCGCATCACAAGGAGGCTTCGAAGTTCCCAGTACCTGAGTAGCACCATGTCCTTAGCTCTTGTGTTGAACCTCCTGCTGTTTGGTCAACAGTCACTAATTGGGACCCCAGGTGTCCTGAGCACAAGTTGAGAGCCCCATCCTCCAAAAAATGGATGCGTGATTATGGGTGTAAAATACCAATGACATTTAAATATGTGTTGCTAGCCTTTGGTATTATGAGTAAATTAATATTTGCTGGTATAAAAACTTTGTTTTTTAAAAAAATTAAAAATACCAACTTTGTTTTATATTTTTACTATCTCATATTTTAAAGATCCTGAACTTGCAGAAGTCAGGTTCATAGATTATTCATGAGTACTCAGGAAGAATAAAAACCATTATCATTTCTAGTTATTTCTATGTCCCAGATAGTGTTCTAAGTGGCTCATTCGACCTCGATCCTAACCTGTAAGATAAGTATCATGATTTCCATTTTAAACAAGAGAATAGTTTCTCTTAAAACCTAACACAGGGGTCTAGAGTGATAGTACAGTGTTTAGGACACTTGACTTGCATGCAGCCAAACCGGGTTTGATCCTCAGCATCCCATAGATTTCCCAGAGCACAACAGGAGTAATGCTTGAGTGCAAGTTCAGGAGAAACCCCTGAGCATCACAGGACATGCCCCCAAACCAAAAATCACTGTCACTGTCACTGTCATCCCATTGCTCACCAATTTGTTCGAGCGGGCACCAGTAACATCTCTTATTGTGAGACTTATTTGTTACTGTTTTTGGCATATCCAACACACCACGGGTAGCTTGCCAGGCTCTGCTGTGGGGGTGAGATACTCTCGGTAGCTTGCCAGGCTCTCTGAGAGGTGCTGAGGAATCGAACATGGGTCGGCCACGTGAAAGGCGAATGCCCTACTGCTGTGCTATCGCTCCAAACCAAAAATAAATAAATAAAGTAATTAATTAATTAATTGAATGCAATAACAATCTAATACACAAATATGCAAGCTATCAGCTCAACTCACCAACTCTGTAAGTACTATGATCCTGATAAGGAAAGGGATCAAATTCCATTTGTATCACAACCCCCCTCACCTGTTTTTGACATTGCAAGAGACTTTGACTCCAGGCACAACATTCTTAATAAAGCTGTTGTATCTGCTGAAAATCTTCCCTTGACTAGATGGCCTCTCTATGATGCAAACCAGCTAATCTGATGAAGGGAATGTGCACATTTGAAGAGTGACTTTTGTTCTTTTTGCTTTGACCCTGTTTGCTAAAATTCTGTGATTTTCTTTCCACTTAAGAGCAGAAAGGTTTTCTCTTGGTGCTTAAGAGAAGTCACATGACTCATAAAGTGTGGATGTTGATTTATTTTTCAATAACTATAGTTTAACTTTGCATAGCATGATGCTACCACAGACTTTCTGTAGTGCAGATGGAACCAGGAAGGCCCTTTAGGGACAAGATAAATATCAGACA
This sequence comes from Sorex araneus, assembly GCF_027595985.1. Taxonomy (NCBI): domain Eukaryota; kingdom Metazoa; phylum Chordata; class Mammalia; order Eulipotyphla; family Soricidae; genus Sorex; species Sorex araneus. Next base: position 191,009,413 of record NC_073303.1, on the reverse strand, counting down.
GAAATTAGTCAATTGGATTACCCAAAATGGCATGATCATTTGCCATTATAAATAGATAAATGTTCCCAAACAGTATGAATAACACTTAATAGGTGGATCAGTTAGAATTCAAATTTCTAGGTGCAAATTAGAGAATAATTCCTCAGAGAAACATTTCTAAAAAATACCACCTCAACTATTTCTATCACGAAATAAAAAATGGTTTTCTGTAAAATACACCAACCAAAAATGAGCTTTTTTGACCCACAAAAAATAATTGATTAAAGACAAACCTAAGGAGTAATTTTCACTCAAGCTTTCCCCCTCACCAACTGTAGAGAGAAGGGTCTGGTGTTGCAATGCTGTATGCAAACCCTGACAGTATTGTAAAGCTGCAAATCACAGTGACTAAAATAAAATTTAGAATAGGAGAAAAGGAAAAAGAGTAATCTAGGCCTTGATTTTTCTTGGATGTTCATCTTTCCTATGCAAATGTCATTTGCAATTTTAAACAAACTCTAATGACTTACATTAAGCCATTGACAAGGAAATAGATCTTCTGTAAATAACAATGAGCTCCAGAAAGGAACTCAGATACCAGCTCCCGGGACAGTTCTGATGGGGACAAAAGAGGAGTAAGCATACCTAGATTAGGAATATGGCCCTAAGAAAAAGAGTTATTGATATGGAATGTCACCAGAGTAGGTTTAGGTGGCACCTGATAACCTGGATGACCTACAAATCCAGAAGACCAGACGCCAGAAGATAATCATCTCAGCATCCTCACTGCTGTTTTAATGGCTGACATTCCTGGAATGCAACAAAGAAATCTCCCAACCCTTTTAGTCCTGATCCCCACTTTAAAGTCATAAACGGGGAAAGGTTTCTGCCTTTCTCTGGAATCTTTCATCGTGGCACCTTCCCTTAATCAGGGAGCTTTCCTGCTTTCTTTTCAGCCTCCTTTCTCTGCAATAAAATACTGAATTTGGCCATCCAATCTCTGGTCTCTTGCTTTCAACCATGGATTGTGTAAGAAAAAGAATCTGAGCATTTGCACCCACTATAATACCTCTACAAAGAAGAATCCATCACTAAGAGCTCACTCCTCCCTTTCTTTTCCCTCTTATAGCCATTATAGTTTTTGATAAGTCTTAGCATTAGTTGTTTTTTGCCAGTTCACTTGCTTTAGTTATTTGTACTCCATATATGAATGAAACCATTTAGTAATTGTCTTTTACTTCCTTCCTTATTTCCCTAGCATAATCACTTCAAGATTCATTTATTTTGCCCAAAGTTGGTTTTTTTTTGGGGGGGGAGGGGTGGCAGGGGGAGCACAACCTGAAGTGCTCAGGGCTTACTCCTGCCTCTGCACTCAGGGATCACTCTTTATGGGGCTCAAGAAAACTGCCAGGGATCAAACTGGGGAAGCCCTCATGCAAGATGCAAGGCAAAGCACCCTACCTGCTATATTGTCTTTAACCTTATTTTGCCCAAATTTCATGATTTCTTCTCTCTCTTTTTTTTTAAAAATAGAAGAATAGTATTCCATTGAGTAGATGGCCCACAACTTCTTTTTTCAGAGCATTTTATTAATGAGCATTTGGTGTTTATTCCATGGTTTGATATTTTAACTTTTTGAATGAGTGCTTCCATATTCTTAAATAACTATATAGAAATGGTATTGCTAGATTATATATAATCTCCTTTTCTTCTTTTGTTTATTTTTTCAAAGGGATTGCACCAATTTACATTCCCACCAATAGTATATCAAGGTTCCTTTTTCTCTACATCCTTGCTAATATTTACTAATTTTTGATCTTCTTGATACCAACCATTTCCATTGGTAAGAGGCAATATCTCTTGGTGATTTTGATTTGCACATATTTTTCTACTTGTAAGTGACATTGAACTTTTTTTTTCCCATTGTATATGGGTTGTGTCTTATTTGACCATCTTTTTGGATTATTTACTCATTCCATCTCCCTTTTATTGGCCCACTGTGAGGTACAGTAACAGAGCTTTCATGTTTGGGCTCTGATCTTACAATCATCAAACACCCATCCCTTCACCAGTGCAAGTTTTCCACCGCCAAAGTGCCCAGTATCCCGCCCCGCCCACCCCGCATTCCACACCTTCCCCTGCCTGTGTGGCAGACAATTTGCACAATACTCTCTTTCTCTACTTTGCTTACCTTCGATATTTGAGCCCAGTCCCACACCACTCATACCTGGCCAAAATGCAATGCTAGACCATGTGTTTTGTATTGCTTATTATAGATACAATATAACGTCTCTTGGTCATGCACTCTAGGAATTCTAAACTTTTAATAGTTAGGGTCTGAAGACATTGCTGTAACGAGTTGCTCGGGTTCGAGATTCATTTGCGTGTCTTGGATCATGGCCATGTGGAAGTTTAAGTAGATGGTGGCCATGTGTGGGCGTCATCTCAGAGTCCCATTGGAGTGGGGGAAGGAGAAGGACCGACTCGTTCCCTGCCCTGTGAGGCCTGGCACTTCCCGCCACCACTACCTATAACCTGGAACTTCTCAATGAGTTCTAGAAGATGGCAGTCACCAGGATTCCTAGAGGACAGGCAGAGGGATGGCACCTGGCTCCCAGCTAAAGTGGCCGGCAAAAAAAGCCTATTGCAAAGTCCAGAGCCATCTCTGCAGCAAGTTGCTTGGGTCCAAGATTCGTTTGTGTGTTTCTCGATAATTTACTCATTTTTTAATTGAGTGTTTTCCTTATTATTGTGTAGGGTTGTATGGACTTCTAGTATCTTATGAATATTTACTCCTTTTCAAACGCATGATATGCAACCCCCTTTTCAAATGTCTGACACACTTAATACATTTTTGAATTGACTTTTGTGTATAATATCAGCGATCAATTTCATTTTTCCCCAGGTGGTAGGGAAATTTTAGGGCACCATTTGTTTAAGAGGTTTCATTTCTGCATTTTTATAGTCTTGGTTTCTTAATAGCAGACTAGATGTCCGTACATGTGTGGGTTTATTTGCAGAAATTCTTTTCTAGTCTACTAGTTGGTATGCCTGTTCCAATATCATACTATTTTATTTACTATAATTTTGAAGCTTAAGTGGAGAAACATAACGTCTCCATGTTTCTTTATGTCTCTTAGAATCATTTTGAAAAAAAAAAAAAAAAGAAGGGGGCCAGAGCAATAGCACAGCGGGTAGGGCGTTTGCCTTGCACGCGGCCGACCCAGGTTCGATCCCCGGCATCCCATATGGTCCCCCAAGCACCGCCAGGAGTAATTCCTGAGTGCAGAGCCAGGAGTAACCCCTGAGCATCGCTGGGTGTGACCCAAAGAGAAAAAAAAAAAAAAAAAGAATCATTTTGAGTACTTGTGATTTTTTATGGGTTTCTACCAATGTTTTAGCATTGTTTCTCCTACTACTTCTGAAAAATCCCTATTGTCTCTCAAAGTTTTACTTTTTCTGGTGAAAGTAATTATTTCCTTTCATTTCCCATTATACTGAATGCTTAGCTCCTATGCACACTGTGATGTTCTCTGCTTCACTCTTATTTATGTGCCTTTTCCATCTCTGCAAATGGCTGTTGACTCACTATAGATCAAACCCATTGGATTCACTGTCTTTTGTTTGTTTGTTTTTGAACTACTCCCAGCTCTGCTCAAATTCCAATCATGGCTCTGTGGTCAGGAATGCCTCCTGGCTGGGTCAGGGAATGTTATGTGGTGTTTTGGTTCAAACTGCTGTTGGCTACATGCAAAGCAAGCACCCTACCCACTGTACTATCTCTTCAACCCATGGGATTCACTGGCTTATCCACTTAGTGTGTATGGCACATCACTGACACTTCTGTTCTAGTATTTCTAGGAATATGAGTTCCTAAGGTTTTCCTTTACTAGAGCCTAACTTTTTGCATAACTGCTATAAACAGCATCAGAGAGACTATTTGGGAAGTGTCTCAAGCAGGTACAAATTCATATGATATCCTTGCCAGAGAGAAGGGAGTGACAACCCAACACACCCAATATATCCAATACAGTTCTTCTCTGACCTGAGACTTTCAGGTACAAGAAATATGTGGAAATAAAACAATAGCCATTAATGAAATTAGAATTCTAAGATCATTGTCATCATCATCCCGTTGATCGTAGATTTTCTCGAGTGGTCTCAGTTATGTCTCCATTCGTCCAAGGCCTGAGATTTTAGAAGCCTCTCCTTACTCGTCCTTCCCAATAATGCCACATTGGAGGCTCTTTCGGGTCTGGGGAATGAGACTTTGGCTCAATCTAAGATATTGGCTTTATTTGGGGAAACATTAAACAGAATTTCTTTGGGCATGAACTTGGCAAGAAGAAATTTGGTCCAAGGCCTTAGATTATCTGACAGATATTGACTTGAGCCTGGTTTGAGGAAAGGGCGTGAAAAGACCATTGCAAGGTTAGGTGTATCCCCCAGTGGCCCACTGCCCACCAAAGGTGAAAGTCTGTTTGGGGTATTGTCACTAGTAAAGACTCATGTGATAGATCTGGCGGGCAGAGCTTATTTATTCCATTGTATATTAATTAAGGATCCATAAAGGTAGTGCTGTTGTTCAATAGCTAGTGGGCGACCTGTCTGGCATAAAAATGACTGGTGGGTGCTAAAAGCCAGGCTTTGGTCTCAGTGGTATCAAGATTTGGTCAATATGATTCAGTAGGCAACTTGGTTTATTCCTTCTTAGTATCCTCTTTCAAAGTATCTACTGTGTTCAAAACCTCATAGTATTTTTATTTTAAAATTTAGTCATAAGTTTTAACGAATCAAGGCATAGTAGGAGATTGTGAAAATAGAACTGAGATGTACATGTTCAAGTATTTCAGAGATGGTCCCTTTCAATCTATTGTTTTGGAGCGTCAAGTGGGCAAGTGAAATGCCTCCAGAATACAATGGGTTGGGAATGATATCAGATTTATTTTCCTGCTGTTTATAACCAATGCTCAATCTTAAAACTCCCCTCCTCCTGTCCCTATTATAAGTAATATCTATTCAAAGATTGTGTCAATCAACAGTGACTTTATTATTTTTTTTCTATTCCTAATGACTGATGGTAGATTGATGCAGTATTATGTTTAGAGATTTGTTAATAATATTTTAGTGATTACATGCTCATGTTTCAATGGTAGAACTGATAAATTGATGGTCAAATACAGCCAGAGCCCAGGACATATATCATCTTGGTGCCATAATTATACAATTTCATGGTAAAGACATAATAATAGTTCTATGTCATACAGGTGAAAAAGTTTTTGTGAGAAAACCAAAAATGGGAAACTGACTTATTTTCATTGATTGGATCGATTTAGGAGATCACATTTCAAGCACTCTTAAATGGCATTTTATCTTCTATCGATTTGCCATCCTTAAGTTCTCGGTGCCATTCTACATTCACTTTACTGAGTGCTCACTATTCAGACGCTGTCGGAGTTGGCCACTAGTAGCTCACACCAGCACTCTTCTCTAGTAGATTCTCATTGAAGGACAGGAACTGATTCACTTGGACTTGCAAGGAAAGTTACACTTCCACACATGGGATGGCCTTAATCATGACTGATAGGGGGTGAGGGGGAATCCTCCAGCCTCTGGGAAGGACCACTTTTTTGGTATAATTCATGCTCAAAAGTTACCTGGGTTGAATTGGGCTAGGGAATCATGCGAGATTTCTGAAACTTGTTTGCCTAGTTTATCCGTAGATCCATCCTGGTTTCCCCAGTTTTAAAAGAGATTTTCTGAGGGCTAGAGAAATAGTACAGCAGGTAGGACAACTTGCCTGCCATGTGGCTGACCTGCGTTTGATCCCTGGTACCATCTGTAGTTCCCTGAGCACCAACATGAGGCAGCCCTGAGCCCATAGACAGAAGTGAGCCCAGAGCCCTGCTGGGTATGGCCCCCCTAAAAAAATTTTTTAATTTAAAATATTTTCTCTCCTTCAGGGAATTACTTGCACACAAAATCAGTCTTTAAAGGATATAGTACTAGGGAGTTTTTGAAACAGAAGGCTGAAAACCATGGAAAAATATTAAGGGAGAAAGAAAAGTAGCATTGACAACAAAAGGATAAAAGGTGAAGAGAAATAAGTGAGCCGCTGAAATATAATGATTAAGTATATGACTTATAAAATTATTTTTATCACTCTATATCCAAAACCTAGAAAATTTTCTTATTCATGAGTATAAAAAGATAAATTGGTGAGCCTGGCACCTATCTTATCTCTAGAAAACACGATTGCTTGAAGAAATATATGGAGAACCAGTAACACAAATTGGGAAACATATAAAATTAAATGCATTAATGCCTAGACATCCCTGAGAGAGAAATGGGCATGTAGAGTATTTATTTTGGAAGAGAAGGGTGCAATTATGGTTAGCGAGTCTTAAGCAGCCAACTCATGATATGCATTTATCCTTTTCCAACCCATTAAATAACATAGTCCTCAATTGACACAGATCTATAGATCAATAATTAATAAGTGGTTTGTTTTTTAACCAAGTAAAACTATTTACAAAGTAACATTTATTTATGCATAAGTATTCAAAATATAAAAAGGAATATTTCTATCACTATCACTATCATCCCGTTGATTGTGGATTTGCTCGAGTAGGCCCAGTAATATCTCCATTCGGCCTAGCCCTGAGATTTTAGCAGCCTCTCTTTACTCATCCTTCCCAATGGTGTTGCATTAGAGGCTCTTTCAGGGTCAGGAGAATGAGACCCGTCATTGTTACTTCATTTGCATATGAATACGCCATGGGGAGCTTGCCAGGCTCATCCATGTGGGCAGGAAGCTCTTGGTAGCTTGTCAGGTTCTCCAAGAGGGAGAACTAAGCTATAAGATGTCCTGGCCACGAGCTTCTGGGATTGGTTTTATGGTCTCTGGATGTTGGCCTTTCATGACATTATATGGTGCCAGGGGCAGTTTGTGGGTGCAACTGCCTAGCTACTGGAAAATGGGGGATCTGGGAAGAAGAGACCTAGACCCAATCTGAGCAGGCTTGGAGATCTCAGCCCAGGGGTCCCGCACACCTGGGTTCTTCTGCCCGTTCCTTCATGCATGAGGCTCATCCAAGCATATGGAGAGTGGTCTTGAGCATGGCTATAGCTGGGTTCCAGAGTCTTCAGCTGCCAGAGCTCTGCTTGGGGTGGGGAGGGAGACTCAACCCACACCCTCCGAGGGTCCCTGGTGAAGACAGCCAGGCGCAGGGGCAAGAGACTAAATAAAGGAATATTTAGTGGTATGAATGATTTTGCAGGTTAAAATTTATGACAGTCAATTGTAAGAAAATAAAGTGGGTGGAACAATTACCAAAAAATTGTGTTATATTTCCATGGTAAATCAGCAATATTTTATTCCCTCCAGAGTTTTATTTTTTGAGAAAATATGGATACACACAAATAACAATGGTCTCAGTTTATCACCCTTGGGTACTCTAAACCCATATCTAAACCCGTACTTTTTTTTTTTTTTTTTACTTTTTGGGTCACACCTGGTGATGCTCAGGGGTTACTTTTGGCTTTGCACTCAGGAATCACTCCTGGCGGTGCTCGGGAGACCATATGGGATGCTGTTCAAGGCAAGGCAAACGCCCTACCCACTGTGCTATCACTCCAGCTCCTAAACCCATACATTTCTTTTTTAAAACTAAGAAATTTCTCTTCTGAAATCAAATTACCAGGCCTAACAGAATCAGCTTTCTCTTTAAAAAAATGCTTGCATTTACTATAAATTTGTCAGTGAAAGGTTTTGAGATTATGTCTTATTTTCTAAGTGATTAAATCATCTACTGAGTAGCTACTTTTGATTTATTCTTTGCTTACAAGTGTCGAAGGAATAGTCTTTTCTTTTTTTTAATTAATTTATTTTTTAATTAGTGAATTACTGCGAGGGTACAATTAGAGATTTACACATTTTCGTGCTTTTATTAGGAATAGTCTTTTCTAATATAATTTTACATTAGCAGAAATGCTTTTATTTTAGATTAAATATAATGGAAAGCAAATACTTCCTAATAATACATTTATTAAACAATTATACATGTTTAAAAACATTCCAGCATTTTCACTGGTGCCCCCATGAGTACCTAGGTCATTTTCTGTATGAGTCATAGAGGGAGGAATGTGCCTGGTCCCGATCCCAGCGTGGAGCGTGGCCTTTCTCTGGGCTCCTCAGGGCTCTTCCTGCCTCTCCTCCAATCAGCCTCTTTCTGTGCATCCTGTCCTTGGCTGTGGCCACCAGTGTCCCTCCATTCCCATTTCCCCATCTCCCTGCTAGTACTTAGAATTTGATTCCGTAGCTCCGCAGATAGGTCCTATCTGCTGTCTGTGATTTTTAAAATTATTATTATTATTATTATTATTATTACTATTATTATTATTATTATTTGGCTGGAGCACAGTGGATAGGCATTTGCTTTGCACACGGCCGACCTGGGTTTGATTCTCCATCCCTCTCAGAAAGCCCGGCAAGCTACTTATAGTATCTCGCCCACACAACACAGCCTGGCAAGCTACCCTTGGCATATTTGATATGCCAAAAAACAGTAACAAGGAGGCCATGGGGGGGAAGGGTGATGCGGGCTGAATGTAGTCTAGAGACTGAACACAGTGGCCACTCAACACCTCTATTGCGAACCACAACACCTAATGAGAGAGAGAACAAAAGGAAATGCCCTGCCACAGTGGCAGGGTGGGGTGGGGGGAGATGGGATTGGGGAGGGTAGGAGGGATGTTCGGTGTACCGGTGGTGGAGAATGGGCACTGGTGAAGAAGGGATGGGTTCTCAACCTTTGTATGGGGGAAACATGAGCACAAAAATGTATAAATCTGTAACTGTACCCTCATGGTGATTCACTAATTAAAAATAAATAAATTAAAAAAAAAACAGTAACAAGTCTCACAATGGAGACGTTACTGGTGCCCGCTCGAGCAAATTGATGAGCAGTGGGATGACGGTGACAGTGAGAGAAAACTACTTCTCACCATTCTCAGGAAAAAAAGAAACATACTTTATTACTCCTATGAATGACTTGGCAAATTCTGAGGCAGCTTTGACAGATAGCTAAATCTGAGGGCAGTGGTATCTTTGAGATTTTAAAGCAATTTAAATATATGTGTATTCTTTATACATGCATATATATAAAATCAAAACCACACATTTCTAGAAATCAAGAGCAGTTCTATTGAACCCTCGATTTTAACAGAACACAATGTAGAATTCATTACATAAAGGAATAAGTGTAAGTTGACCTTTGGATTTTTTGCCCAGTGCTCTTTGCCTCTCTAACTGCCCCCGAAGTGTATAGCTCTAACAAAAAATATCATAAAAATGAGTGAGGACATAAGACATTAGGAAACAATGCAGCAGTGACTAAGTCTGCCCTAGTGTGTATTGTGCAACCCTTAAAGCAATCAATTCAACTTTATAGAAGTCAGCTTCTTCAGTGGCCCCATCATACATCAAAATCATTTATGGATGCCTTGCGTGCATGAGACCTGCATTTGATCCCCATTGCTTCAAGAAATTAAAGAAAAATCCACTTATGGAATTTTATAAAAGGACTGATCACCAGGAACTATGTCACATCTCACAAGTTAAAAATGCAGTGGTTGGAACCCAGACATCTATGTTTATTATTTTCTATGTTGCAGACATAGCTATAAGGCATCCTAATTGGGATGCACTAATGAATGGCCTTATAGTTTCCAAAGTGATTTTAACTTTACCCTATGAAGTCTCAAAAAATTTTTTAAAAAGGAGTATATGGATTTTGAGTGACTTTAAAAGATAAAAATATAGATAATAAGGTAACACTTAAAATATTACAAATTTTAAGAAATTTTTTAAGAGTATTTTTTAATACAAACTAAAAGTTGGACTGAAGTGTTTTGAATCTAATCCACATTTTCTTCCATCAGAAGATGTTCTTATAAGGGTTATAAGTTATCAGGAGATGGGGGGTGCCTGCCATAAATAGATCTGACCATCATAATTTAAAGAAATTTGATACAATTGATGAACAATGGGACGACAGTGCTACAGTACTACAATATGATATGAATGGGGAAATGTTATGTTAAAATGACTTAAGATTCAATCTACAGTGAAAGGGGAGAGTCAGTTATGAGCGTGAGCCGCTATAATGAGAGGTTGAGAGACTGACATGCTAACAGGCTATTAATTGTTCTAGCAAGTTCCCAGCTAGTTTTTCTTCCTGGGGGACAAATGGATAGTGTGTAACAAGCAGAGCAAATGTTCTAGGTGGCTTTGGTTTTCACAGAGTTTGGTGTAGGTTTTAGAACCCTGGGTGCAAAGTCTAGAAGGAATCTCAAATTGTCCTATTTCCATTCCCGAGTTCCTATCATATTTTCTGTAAATCTACCTAAGACATCCTATTGAGACTACCTGTCAATTTTAATTTAAGATCCCTCTTAAATTAAAAATAGGAAGCTCTTTTTAATATGTTCTTGCCATTTCTATTGACTGGTTGGCTAATAATCCTATGTTCTCTTTCTGTGAAATCTGAAAGAGGTCAATGCAGGTTTTCTCTGTTCTCAGTTTCTTGGTTTGTGTAAGTGGGTTTGATTTTGTTCATGAAAACTTTGAACGTAGTTGTGAAAATAGAGCAAGGATCATTGGATATCAATGTCTGCCCTAAATTTGGGGATATTTTAAAGTACATCTCTGTTTGTGGGATTAGGATAAATTCACTCTAGGCGTTATAACAGGGCCAGCATCATTAATCTACTTTTCAGAGAGTGGTGTGCAGTTTGTAAGAGAGGACAGAGAAAAGCCAAAACTCAGTCCTCTTCAAAGAGATGATTAATGAGGACTATGGAAGGAATGTGGCAAGGGAAGTAGACTTAGGGGAAATACTCTGGATAGACTCGATATTGAACAGTGATAGATAAATTAATATAAAACAGAAGAAAAGAAAGTTAAAACCAGTGACTTTAGACATCAAGACTTAAGTTCAAGTCAAAGAATTTATGTGTGGATAAAAATGAAAGGAATCCTACTGAATGGTGCTTGAGTACAAACATTGTGTTTGTTTATGGAAAAGGACTCCCCCAGAGAGTGGAAAAAAGGAAGAATTCCAAAATAAATGGGCCTCAGCAATTAAGGACACAACATAAAGAACTTGTTCCCCATTGATTTCTAGTATAAACTACCTTCTTGTGTTATTAGATATTGGAATGGAGCTAGCATTTTGTTGAATTAAGCAAAAGGGCAATTTCTGTGAAAGGTAACAAGAGAAATGAAAAATATGTTTTGCCAAGCTTTCTCTGGCCCATCAGAGTTTCAAATGTGGTTCAAAAATTATCATCTATGTTAAAATACAAAAGAAGAAAAAGTTCTGGATTAACCAAGGCACAGACATGGAGTAGCATACAGATATTATGAATATAAACTCATTATTAGAAACTATTTTATAAGTTATGCATAAATAAATAAGAACACATGGATTGCATTTCCCTGGAAATATACCCGGGTTTGAAAATTAAAAAGAAAAAAATAACCATCTTGGCAAAATACTGACAAAAGTTTGCCAAACCCCAACAGTTGGAAAAATAGCTTGAAACATTTGAGGAACCCAAACATGGATGGGCCTGCCCTAGTTAGAAGGCCTTTTACGGTCAGATGAATGTGGGTAATGGTGGAGGAGGTAGATGGAAAAACAAATCATGAACAACACATGGTTTGGCTTTTTTCCAGTCAATTTAACGGAAACTCACATTAAAATATTCCACAGAATGTACCTGACTCAAATTTTCACACCAAACAACATCAAGAATTCCCTCAGGAGTTGACCCAATTTGAAACCAAGTTTTAACAATCTTAGTATGTCCATAGCTCCTGGCACCCCACCTTGTGAAACAAAAATTCCAGATTTAGTGATCAGAATTTCATGACACTCAGAACAACAACAACAACAACAGCAAAGACATAGGAATATCCAGATAAAGGAAAGGAATGTGAGTGGGGAATGGTATCTCAGACATGAATTTTAGAAATTGAATTCGTGAAGTAGAAAATGGGAATGTGCTTAAAGTTACTTATAAATCTGAGATAAGAGTTCTTAGCAATGTGAATATTTGCAAGGCAGAAACATAAAAGTGAGGGGCTCTGTGGTTATCTGGCACAGATCAATTGCCGAAATTAGTGAAGACTTGAGCACCAAACAGGCTTCTGAGAAAAGCTAAGAACAATACAATCAGATTCATTCATCAGCTCTTAATACACTGAATAAAAACTAAACAGACCCAGTTGTTTAACTGATTTGCATAAGATTTAAGAGCTAGGATTCACAAAGTAAAATCCTAGCTTTTCATCTTGTATATTATTTTTATGATTTTTTTTCTATCAGAGAGATTAATTCTCAGAGTCAGGTCAATTCATTTAGTTAAAATTGAAGTCTCAAACAAGTAAGAACAAAGCAAAATGAAAACAGAGAAGGATATTAATTCTTCAGCATTTTTATATTGTTTAGGCCTATTGAATTGAGTTGTACAGACCAAACAAAATTGAAGAGCAAAAAGTTCCCATAGACAATATTTACTCACATATATTAAAAGAGAATAATATATTTTTCATTTTCAAAATGATTAGAGTACAGAGTAGAGATTACAGTTTCATTGGGAGCAATAGATTTATATGAAGTACTTACATGTAAGACTTAATATTTGCTTTGGGGTCCATGCCTAGAGATTCAACAGTGGTCAGCACGTACTCCTGGCTCTGTGCTCATGTATCATTCTTGATGTTGCTCAGAGAACCATTTATTGTATCCAGATGGAACCTGGCTTGACTGTATGCAAGAAAAGGTTTTTTGCCCTTGCACTGTCTCTCTAGCGCATGTACTTTAGAATATTACCTTAAGAGTAGGCTAAGCTTTGGTTTTTCTTATATTTAGGTTCTGTTTGGTTCACAGAAAAGCCTGAAAAACTTTTTTGGAAATTCACTCTACCAGAACTCTACCAGAATTCAAAATAAGTCATTTTGAAATATTTATGTCTATGTAACTATTAATACTTGAGACCCAATATTAATCTTTCCACTCTTACTCCTGACTTTCTACACCTGTTCTCAGGCTATCATGACTGTAATCGAGGTTAGGACTTGAAAAAGTGTGTGGAAGGGTTGGTACAAAATTGGGGAATGGCAAAGTCATAGAGATTGAAATAGTGATGACATTACTTAAGAAACTAAGTACAAAATTCAAGTTCTTTAGTTAAGTAGAGCAGAAATATAGCTCACAGACTGAGACATTATCCATTTGTGTACTTAGTATAAATAAAATACAAGTTTATATGTATCTGAACCTACCTTTACTACATTAGTACTATGAGAATAATTTTCATGTGTCAACTCAATTACATATTGTTCTTGACTATTCGATCAAATGGTAATGGACAGGTTGCTAGAAAGATGTTTTGTTGATGCGATTTAAATTTACCATCAGTGAAGGGATGGGTGTTTGAGCATTGTGTAACTGAGACTTAAGACTGAAAGCTTTATAACTTTCCACATGGTGATTCAATAAAAATAAATAAATTTTTTAAAAAATTAAAAAATAATAAATTTACCATCAGTGGATTTGAGGCAAGGAGAGTTGCTCTAGGATACCTATCTGGGTCTGATTCTATCTATTGAAAGAGTACATAGTTAAGGATTACTGATGATGATTGTACTTAGTCCATGGACTACAGCTTCAGATTAAACATTAGACAATCAGCCAGCCTTTCCTGACGATTGATCTTGCACATTTTGGATTATCATAGCTAAGCGCCACAATCACATCAGCTATTCCTTTGTAATGAAAATAAAACTAACACATCATACATAATATAATTGATCCTATTTACTATATTAGTGGTGGGAATTTAACTGATGCTGATTTTGGTACTATTAAAGTTGCACGCTGCTACAACAAATGTCTAAACATGTGGAAGTGACTTTAGAACTGGGTGATGGACAGAAGCTAAAGGAAATGTCTAAATTGCCTTAAAATTAGACTCCTGGGGTCTGGAGTGATAGCACAGTGGGTAAGGCATTTGCCTTGCATGCAGCTGACCCAGGTTTAATTCCCATATAGTTAGTCTCCTGAGCACTACCAGGAGTAATTTCTGAGTGCATCACCAGATGTGACCAAAAAAGCAAAAATAAATAAATAAATAGACTGCTGGTAGACATGTAGATATCAAAGAAATTCTGATGAAGCCTGGAAGAAAAGGAGGCAGTGTTAGCAGTAAGTAGAGGAAAGATAACTTTTGTTACTATCACAACAGCAAAATTAGCAGAAAGGTGTCCTATAATTGCATAAAATCCAGAACTTGAAAGTGACAAACTTTGCTATTCTACCAAAGCAACTTCCAGAAGAGTGTCAGACACAACTTGGTTCATTTTCTTACTAAATATAGTATCATGTGATTGGAAGGGAGCGCATTGAGGAAAGAGAATTCTGAGAGAAAAAGGAGCCAGAATTTGATGCTTGGGAAAATGCTCAACATATCTTGATTGCCAAAGATGCTGAAATTAGGAGATTTACTTTTAAGAAAGCATGATCTGGGAGAAAAGGTCCAAAAATGTCCAGATAGAAACCCTTTTGCTCAGGCGGCTGCAGGGATTAGGCATAAGATTCATGGTCTCTTTAGGTAACTCAGCGGAAGATTAAACAGGACAGACAATGCTTTGGAAGACACTTTGATCTCAAGGCGTGAATCCCCAAGGCCACAGGCCACTGTCCTCTCTAAGAATGCTATATCATCCAGAAACTGTTGGCTTGCCTTGAAAGGGAAATGGTTTAAAAATAAATGACAGTGTTCAGAGTCCCCAAACTCGAAGTGGGAAACAGGTCAATAATGCAATTCAACTGCATATATATGTGTCACCATTCAAGCAAGAGACAGTGCAATTCCAAAAGTAGAGTTCTGGGTCCAGAAGGAGAATCACAGATGCAGAGGCTAGCACAGTGGTGAAGAGGCGGGACTCACAGGCCCCTAGGATGGTCCAGAGCCTCGAATCCATCTAAAATTTCTTTGTGACTGAATCCTAATGGAATCTGTCCTACTGGATTTCCCAAAGTACATGAGATCACTGACCTATCTCTTTCATTCCTTGTCCTTTTTTGGGGGGAGGGAGGTATAAGAAGGAGAGGAGTGGAATTTCTATAATGGTTGAACTATGTCTATCCCACTCCTGGATTTTGTAAACAGATAATTCTTATTTACTGTTTTACTGGGATTTGGTTCAAATGGATACCAACACTCATCTATTCAAATTTAGATAATTTCAGCAATGAGTTGGAATTTTTATCTGTTTGTTTTATTTGGGGGCCACACCCAGCAAAGCTCATAGCTAACTCCTGGCTTTGTGCTCAGGATTCATTTCTGGCAGTGCTCAAAGGACCATATGGGATTCTCGGGAACCAAACCTGGATCGACAGCATGCAAGGTAAGAGCTTTACCCTTTACCCACTATAACAGAGCTCTGGCCTCAAGAGCTGCAATTTTGTATTAAAATGAAATTGGAGACTTGAGGTTGCTTGAGTTGAAACTTGAAAGTTATGAGACAGTGTGAGTGTACTTGATGTGTGTGATGACATGAATATTTGGCTGTAATCCATAAAATAGTGATCCCCAATGATGATAGATTCTCATTCTTTGAACTTACAAATGCTGCTCCATTGGGGCGGGGGTGGGAAATGAAATAAGGTATTTGCAGATCTAATTAAATTAGAAACATTTCAATAAGAAAATTATATTGTAAGGTAATATGCTTGCATCATTATAAGAGGGAGATAGAGGAAAAGGAAGAAATCAAGATGACCAAAGAGACAGAGGACAGGTGATGTTGCTGTAGCACTGTAGTCCCCATTGCTCATCGATTTGCTCCAGCAGGCACCAGTAACATCTCCATTGTGAGACTTGTTGTTACTGTTTTTGGCATACCAAATATGCCACAGGTAGCTTGCCAGGCTCTGCCACGCAAAAAAAGTAAAATAAATAAAAGTTAAAATACTATTTGGAATATAAAATAAAAGAATATACAAAATAAAGAAGACAAAAGAATATAAGATAAAAGAATATAAGAAAAAGCAAACACTTGCAATAATGCTTAAGCAGTATTCTGGACTTATGATTATTGGCCAATATATGATATTAAAGATTTTTATACATTAACTTAATATATTGGGCACCCAGCAGATACTTAATTCAGCAAGTCAATGAAATATTTTTCTCGCTGAAAAAAAAATCTTAATATAAGTTTTTTTCATGAGATATTTTTTTCTATTTTAATTTTAAAGTATTTGTCCTAGAAACTTGAAGAAACTAGGGTGGGGTAAAGAGATTAGTTTAAAAATATAGTGCCACACCCCAGGTGAGATAATATGAAGATGGTGACAGAAGGAGGGGAAGAATTTCAGTTATTTTTTGAGACTGCTAGAACTTGCTGACCAAACTGACAGAATGAGGAGGAATCCAAGTTTCTCTTTTGCAGAGGTCCAGCGGGAGGGAGCGTGTCAGGAGTCCACGCTCAGCGGTCCTCAGGTTTGCTCTGGCTCTGCACTCAGGGATCGCTCTGGACAGGCTCTGGAAACCATCTGTGATTTAGTACTGGGTCAGCCCTGTGCGAGGCAAGGATCCTACCCAATGCTCTATCTCTCCAGACACGTTCAAGTTTCTTTTTTAATTGAAAGAGATGAATGAGTGTTAATAACCACAACTGAAACAAAGAATGGGAGAGGTGAGCAGAGAAAATCTGTAGACTATTTGTTGCATTATTTCACTTAAAGTTTTATAATTTGGGCTGGAGTGATAGCATAGCGGGTAGGGCATTTGCCTTGCACGCGGCTGACCCGGATTGGATTCCTCCACCCCTCTCGGAGTACTTACTAGGTACGGAGAGTATCTCGCCCACACGGCAGAGCCTGGCAAGCTACCCATGGTGTATTCTATATGCCAAAAACAGTAACAAGTCTCACAATAGAGACGTTACTGGTGCCCGCTCGAGCAAATTGATGAGCAATGGGATGATGGTGATACAGTGATATTTAAATTATAGAATTTCAATTATTTATTTGTTATCAATTATTATCAGATAATTATTTAATCACTTGTATCACTTGTAGTCCTGTTGTTCTTCGATTTGCTCAGCGGGCACCAGTAACATCTCCATTTGTCCCTGTCGCGAGCTATTATAGCCCAATGATACCTGCTCACTCCAAGGAACAGAAAGAGCCTCAAATTGTTCATTCAGAGATATGACGAAGAAATCTGACCATCTAGTTGGTGGGCAGCCACGAGGTCTTCTCACGTCCCGTGGAATCCAGTCGGTAACAGCTCTAGTCCAGCCGTCATCTCTGAATCGCATTACATGACCGGTCCATCTGATTTTTGATGCCTTGGCAAATGAGACAGCATCCCTGATTTTTGACCATCATTGGAGGTCAGAACTCCAGGATTCCTTCTCTCACTTGAGTGAGACATGATATTCCCAGCATGGCTCTTTCGATTCCTCTTTGGGATACCCGAATAGCATTCTCATCCTGCTTGTTTAAATTATTATTTAATAATAATTAAATTATTATTTAATCATTTAATAATATTTTGATGGTATAAATTATATAAAATTATAACTTTTATAGTTATTTAAATAAAATAATACTTTTAATTTAAGTGATATAATAAATATTTGCTACCACCAACTTTGTCTCAGATCTGGGCTCCTAATGTTCAGCTTGGGAGGATTTCAGGAACTGAACAACCTCAAGCAATACAGAAAGGTGAAAAAGATCATTCTAGGAATGTCTAGTTAATCTATTTTAATTATTATTGAGATAATATGGTTCACAATTGAGTTACTATTTATAATTTAGGCTCATAGCATTACTTGACCACATCCACCACAACATGTCAATATTCCTCTACCACAGACCCACATTCTTTTTGGTATTCTCTGTCCTCTCTACCTTATCCTTTAAACCTTTGGTCACCTCAGTTCATTTTTCAAAGCTAATGGTTTGTTTGTACTGGCCATTTTTTGTTCTTTTTTTTTTTTTTTTGGTAAGTGAGCTGGCCTTGTGCAAAAAAGAGGAAGTAGGTGAGAAGGTTAGAGTTAAGACAAGGTGATGGGAGATGCTTTATGGCAGTGAAATCTTTGAAGAGTTGTTAAAATAAGGGGTTAACCTGCTGTGCATCAGAATGTTCAGTCACCCTGAACACAAACAAAACTTGATATCAAATAATTTAATTTCATGATTGATTGACTTTGAAATGTTTGGGTTTTAAATATAAATTACATGTACACAGTCACCACATCAAAACACCGCCCTAATTCGGTAGAAGAGTAGTTTCTACTTATTAAAAACTTTGAAGTACCTGGTACCATATAAAAATGACTTCTATTTCACTCAACGTTTCTGAAAGCAAAATACTATTGTAATAGTGACAGAAGTGGGTTGCTTTGTCATTTTGCTAGATGAGGAAAAGCTATTTTAAATATTTTAGTAGATGAGAAAGTTTAACTGACAGCACAGAGATTCAAACCAAACACATAAATCTCTGACCTTAAAGCCATAATATTACTGGTACAACAAGCTACGTTATAACCACATTGCTAAAAAACTCCAAATAATCAAACTGCCTGGGTTACTTTGGGTGGGCTTAACCCAGATTTTGTCTTCTGCAAAGTACAATTTTTTTATTCCAATCAATCTTTAGCACATTTCTGATTGGCTTTGCTGGTCTCATAGGAAGTAATGGAGGAGAGCATGCTTACTTGTACTAAAGATGTGGTCTGTGGAATTCAAAAATGCATTTTATTCCTTTTTATTTTATTATTTTTGTTTTGTTTTGTTTTGCTTTTGTGGGTCATACCCGGCTACTCATGTAGCATGTGTTAAATAAATATTGCGTAGCCAGTGGTACAAAATGGAAGAACACATGCCCAACATCAGTTAAAAACCTTAACATAACGACGCCTACGTGATTATTATTGATTTCTAGCAAGGAATATGAAAGATCAAGAATCGAAGAGAACCCAGGCTATCAGGAGTTCATCTGAAGCAAATGACCCAGACCCCAAGCCTTTAAGCTTTGGTGTATTTATATATCAGAATGAAGACAGTACTACGCATAGAGCAATGAGTGGTCTCTTGCCGGCCCTCCAAGTAATTGGAAGAACACTATGCATCTGGCTCATTATGCAGATTGCTCTAAGTGAGGCATCACCCATTGTTAAAATAAATGTCTTATTGAAAGTATTAAGGCATAAGGAAACTCAAGAAGAGAGTGATCTTTGTGAGAGTGATTTTACATTTTCGATGTAAAATACATGATCCTAGGTCTATCTTGCAGAATTAGCAATTCCCTCTAGTCATAACTCTATCTGATCAAAGCTTCCTTTCTGATGGAAACTAAGATCTGGAACCTGGGGATCCTTATGATGATCCTAAACCTAGGTTTGGCCTTTATCTCAACATTATAGGTGACAGAAAACTTCTAAAAAAAAATAAGCAACAGAAGCAAGAGCTGTTTCCCCTTCTGTTTTATGTATTAAGATATACCTATTTCTTCCCTATATAGTTTGATTTCTGCCATGTATGTGTGCACACTCTAATTCGATTTCCTAAACCAAAACATCACTATTCATATAACCTGTTTATTTTCTATTTTTCTTCAGTTTGACCAGAGCAATTATTTCTTTTTAACTTCAAAGTTAAATCTTGACCTCATATTTCCATTTGAAATGTTTTGTCTCTTTTCTCTTAAAACTTTGTAAATCCATTCATTTTCTCTGGCCCTCTAATCAGCTTGTCATACTTAATTTTCCATATTTTCTTTCTGCATTTATATTTTAGTTTCATTAAAAGAAAGTATGAGTTCATTGCAACTCCTTTTTCTCTTTTCTTTCGTATGTTCTCAGCAACTTTACTTCACTCTATTTTCCCAATGGACTTGTTCATAGTTATATTAAGGTTATACATTTGGGAAACCTATAGAGAAAATAAAATGAAATATTTTTCTCATCAGAGCAAGAGTATATGCTATCCTTTTAAATATCACTTGGTTTTCTTACTTTTATCTTGTGAGAAGACAGTATTTTTAAGATTTGTATATATTTTATGTATTTCTCTATTAGGGCTGGAGCAATACCACAGCAGGTAGGGCATTTGCCTTGCATACGGTCGACCCGAGTTCAATTCCTCCATCCCTCTCGGAGAGCCTGGCAAGCTACTGAGTGTATGAGTGTATCTCGCCCGCACGACAGAGCCTGGCAAGCTACCTGTGGCATATTCTATATGCCAAAAACAGTAACAAGTTTCACAATGAAGACATTACTGGTGCCTGCTCAAGCAAATCGATGAGCAACGAGATGACAGTGATATATAGTGATTTCTCTATTAATTTCTATATTATTTAAAATTTATTTATCTACATATATTATACATATTTATTCTTATATATTATAAAATATCTATATCTTCCTCTATGTTGTCTAGTCATTGAAGAAAGCAACTAAGTGCTAAGTGACACCTTTATTCAAGATTAAAGAATTGATTGCATCTCTAGAAGAAAGTATTACACTATTTGAAAGTCTTTAAAAATATTTTTCCCTTTAATTTGTTTACTCGACAATATAGCCAACACAGTATGGGTCATAAAATACTCAATTTTGTTGCTCAAGTGTTTCCATCTTTGTAGATTGAGAGTTTTTTTAGGTTATAAGAACAATACATTTATTATTTTCAATGAACACTTAAGGAAAAAAGCAAACAAAAATGTGCGGTCTTTTTACATTTCTTTTTACATTTACACTTATGGTTTACATTCAGATATTACATATCACACAATGCAATATGTGAATCAACATAAAATATCAATGTTGCATTCGGCAGTTCTTGTATGCCCACCTTCTGTGATGATTTTTTTTTTTGAGATTATTTTGGGGGCTACAACCAGCAGTGCTAAGGGGTTATTCTTGTTCAGGGATCATACCCGGTGGTGCTTGGGAACCATATGCTATAACATGGATCGAACCAGGGTCCTCTATGTGCAAAGCAAATTCCTTAATACCTTATATTGACTCTCTGGACCATCACCTTTCTTCTTGTTGATTTTTATTTTTTAAAGATCCTAAAGAAGGGCCTTTTGAATGAGAGCAAAAAGTACTTAGCTTTAGAAATTTGTCTTAAACATATATTTTTAATTGTCCTTGAAAAATAATATGACTAGGTTTGTAATAATTCTTTCTCAGTTCTTTAAAAATATCAACCTATTACTTGATGTTTCTTGCTAAATCTCATTTTCTCTCACTTTGGTGACTATTAATATACAATAATAAACCTTCAAGTTAGAAAGATGCCATTTAGTAAATATATATATTTAAAATATTTCCTATTTCCTATTGGTACTAAGAATAAACTTTTGATCTAGTAATTTTTTTTTTGAAAGCTCATCAGATAGTTTCTCCTATATCCTCTACCATTTTGTACCTTCTCTTTTTCTTTGTGGTCCTTTCTGATCAGTCCTATATATTTACCTTGTTCTTTTACTGTATGTCTTGATTATACTTCTATATACTTAATATATATGACACTCCCAATCAGATGTTGAAATCCTAAAGCTCAACAGGATGTCTTAGAATGTAAGCTCTGGGGAAACTTAGGCTACCCAGGTCTTTTCGAATGTGATTAGTGATCCCCTAAAAGACATCCCACAGAGCTAGCTCTCTGATTCTTTCTATATATTGTGAGTATGCAAGAAATCTGTGACCCAGAAGTAAGCTCGTTTTGTATCACATTAGATGCCGCACTTAAGACTTCTACTCTCCAGATCTGTTAAGAAACAAACTTCTGTTGTCCATAGCCAAAAAGTTTGTGGTACTATTTTATAGTAGCCCAAATGAACGAAGACAAAGCACTCTGGATGAATTTATTAGTACCTTCCAAATCTCAAGCTTCAGCCATTAGCAAAGTTTATGGCTCTCTGTGTACCTTTGTACCCATTTATTCTCAACTTTCCAAGCCCTGGGGCAGCGACTAATCTATGTTCTGGCTTTGTATATTTGTCTGCTCTGGTTGTTTCATATAAACAGAACTGTTTTACGTGCCGTCTGTTTTGACTCGTTGTATTTTCTTAAACCCACTTTCCTAATCTAGGAATGCTGAGAAGTTTATGTCTCTGGTGGTGACACTGACTCCTAGACCAACTATTTCAGAGCTATTTCTTATTGTCCCCAAACTCTGCAAGCCCCAAATTCCTAAATATTGCTGCTTTAGAGGAGTCCAAAAAGCCTATGACTTTTATCACTCAGTTCTGTTTCTGATACAGAGAGACATTTTTTTTAGAAAATTACTTGCTTCCCTCTTCTTTCTCTATTTTTCATTTTATCCATCTATTTGAATAAATAGATACAAGCATTTATAAATTTTTAATTCATGAGTGTGACTCATGTAAGAGTATTATGTGTATTCTCAGACATATGTTTTAATACCTTATTAAAGTGAATCTTTGAATCATAAAAATACTTATAATATATTTTTCATAAAAACACATATTAGAACTAATATTGAATTTAGGACTATCACTGTACAACAAGAGCAGCAGCAAGATGTACTGAGAATATAGATTGGGCTGGCATTATATAGAAAATTTCCAGTCTTTAGAAATACATGGGAGTATTAAATTTTTACCAAGAGACTGGAGAGATAGTCTAGCATGTAATGGTTCTTGTCTTGAATGCAGTGAACTTGGGGTCAATGTCCAGAACCCCATATGGCTCCAAGACCTTCCATGAGTGATCCCTGAGCACAGTCAGAAGCTGAGCTCTGCTGCGTGTTGCATCTCCCCATTTTTTCCCCAAAATTCAGTTAAGTAAGGATCAAATATCTATAGTAATACTTAATTGAAATGCAACCTGAATTTGATTCTCTATCTCTGTGCTTTGTCTAAATATCCTCTTTTTAGAGCTACAGTTAAGACACCAATTACTTTATGTAACTTAAGATACCAAGAATGTTATCCCTCAAAAAGAAGACCATACATATCCAATGATATTTACATTATTAAGTATATACAACTGTGCAATCTGATCGATATTTGTTCATTTCCTTTACTAATCAATGGATCTACTCCTTTTCTGAGGGATGAAGTCAGCAGAATGGAACTAAAGAGTAGTTTCCTTCCATTTAGAGCTTAAGATAATCACATTATCATTATTGGTGAAAATGTCAACTGGTTCATCTTTTATGGAAAACAATATGAGACTTCTCAAAAAAATGAGAACTGAGCTTTCATACAACTCAGCAATTCCTGTTCCTGGCATCTATCCCAATGGCAAAGCAAAACGCTATTTTGAAAAGACATTGTACTCCTATAGCACAGCGGTTGGGCGTTTGCCTTTCACGCGAGTTCGATTCCTCCACCCCTCTCGGAGAGCCCGGGAAGCTACCATGAGTATCAAGCCCGCACGGCAGAGCCTGGCAAGCTACCCATGTGTATTGGATATGCCAAAAACAGTAACAATAAGTCTCTCAATGAGAGATGTTACTGGTGCCTGCTCGAACAAATCGATGAGCAACGGGATAATAACAGTGACAGTGAGAGTGACACTTCAAAATAGCTGAGATCTGGAAATAATCTGAGTACCAAAGAACAGATGAGTAGATAAAGAAACTGTGGTGTGTGTCTGTGTGTGTGTGTATACCCCATATGTCTCCTAGACAGCATAAGTGAAATTATTCACGTGGTATATAAGAACCATTACTGAATCTTCCTTTAAAACATATTTTCTCTTGTTCTCCTATATATAAATACACGCACATAATACATACTACTACTCAGATATAAGAAAAGATAAAATCATACAATATTCTGCAATGTAAATGGAATTAGAGTTCCATGATTCAAAAGACAGGAACAAATAAAAATGATTTCTCTCATATATAGAATATAAAGAAATCATCATCATCATCGTCATCATCATCAGCATCATCAGCATCATCCTGTTGATCGTCGATTTTCTCAAGCAGTCACAGTAACATCTCCATTTGTCCTAGCCCTTAGATTTTAGAAGCCTCACTTTACTCATCCTTCCCAATGGTGCCACATTGGAGGCTCTTTCAGGGTTAGGGGAATGAGACCCATCATTGTTACTAGTTTTGGCATATGAATAAGCCACGGGGAGTTTGCCAGGCTCTCCCATGAGGGGGCAGGTAGCTTGCCAGGTTCTCTGAGAAGGAGAACGAGGCTATAAGATATCCCGCTGCCTCAACATGCTTCTGGAACTTGGTTTTATAGTCTCTGGATGTTGGCCAATGATGGGATTACATGGCGCCAACGGCAGTTTCTGGGTGTGACCGCCTTGCTACTGGAAAGTGGGGGATCTGGGTGGAAGAAGCCCAGTCCCGATCCCAGCAGGCTTGGAGATATCAGCCCCAGATCTGGCACATGTGGGTTCCTCTGCTGGTTCCTTCATACATGAGGCTTGTCCAAACATGTGGAGAGGGACCTTGAGCATGGCTGTGGCTGGGCTCCGGAGCTCCTCAGCTGCAGGGGCTCTGCTCTGGGTGGGAAGGGAAACTCAACTCACCCCTCACAGGGTCCCCGGTGAGAACAGACAGATTTGGGGTCAAGATACTCTCTGTGTCTGCTTTGCGTCATTGTAAGTAAACAATGAATGACCGATAGCCAAAGAAGCTGACAGTTGGCATGCAGAAGTGATACTACCGAGCAAGGTGGGTGTGCAGGACCTTGGGACGTTTGCGGAGAGCATTGGTATGCTGGTGTGCTGTTGTGATATTGTGTGTATAAAACTCTTTCATTAGAAGCATTTTAAATCATGTGACTAATAAAAACTGAAATGAAACTTTTAAGATAAAGTATATAAAGAACCTACAGAAAGGAAGATCCGAAAGATCTAAGGTAAGCCCTGAGATTTTACATTTCTAACAAGTTCTTTGTTGATACAAACACGGATTTTCAGTAGCAAGTTCATAGAGCAGAGTTTTTCCACTTTTTTTCAGAAAACTACCCAAGGTCAAATTTATTTTTATAATAATACAAAGACATTATAATAGAGTTTTCCAGAGGTGAAGACATGGATGTCATAATGACTGAATACAAAAACAGATCTGAGAATCCAGCTGTCATCCCTAGAGAGATTTGCAAAAAATATATATAATACTAGTCAATCCATGAAGAAGTTTACAGTTAGAGAATAAAATTATTTTTTCATAAATTTATGCTGTCTAAATTAGCATGTAATAAGTCTTTTAATGGTATTACTACATGAATCAACAAACATTTTTTTCTTTTCTTTTTCCTTCAATTTGCTATTATGGAAACTACCCATAGCTATAATTTTATACTGGAGACCTCACACAAAACAAAACTATGTTGTTGTGCATATTTGGGTGGTTTTCCCTTTTCTTTTCTTTCTGTTTGAGATGTTAATTTTTAAAGAGATCCCAAAATATTGTGGATTTATTGTTTTCAAGAGGATAGTTTATTTTTCATGCCTCGGCAGAATCATGAAGGAAAGGAAAATATGGTGAAAATATCCGACTTCATAGATATGTCAAGAAAATGTTGAAATCCCACACGTTTTAAAATATCACCTTTGCACCAAGTACTTGTGGCCATTTTTGGAGAAGGAAAAGAACTTGGGCATGTCTTTTACTCTTTTTATATGGAATGTCAATAAACATTCAAGAAGTTCTTATTCAAGTCCCTTAATATTGGGAAATGACAGAAGAGGAAAACAAGTGAGCCTTAATCCCAAAATATGCTACATAACCACAAAAGTAAATGAGTCATCTTATCCTTGGCCTCCATAAATTCTCATGTTTTCTCACAAATCTCATGGATGAATATTTCAGAAGGCATTTTCTTTATTGAACATGTTATTTTTCCTCGCTAAGCTTCTTCTCTTCGTGAGATCACTTATGGGCAATGGTTCAAACAATAGAGTTGTTGAGTTTGCAAGTGGCAATAAAATGCTTCTGGAAGTTTCAAACCAATATTTGCTCTAGCCATGCTTTGTCCAATTGTCTCTATCTTGTCTCTCCTTATCTAAAGTTTTGGGAAAATATTCAGAGATTTGATTAGTTATATGCTGTTTGTGTGTAACTACATGTCTCCAAATGTTGCTCCATGTTTTCCCAACTATTTATATCATAGTAGAATAAATATGCATTGCAGTGGCCTCTTGGAAGCATTGTCCCATGTGTCTCCTTGCTTACACCTCCAGATTGCATAATTGAAATTATTCACATAGTATATTAGAACCACTACCGAATCTTCCTTCAAAACATCACTGTCACTGTCACTGTCCTCCTGTTGTTCATCGATTTGCTTGAGCGGGCACCAGTAATGTCTTCATTGTGAGACTTTTTGTTACTATTTTTGGCATATCGAATATGCCACAGGGAGCTTTCCAGGCACTCTATTTTTGTCTTAAAATACAATTGTTTTACATTTTCTATTTGTGTTACATTCTATTGTAGTAATAAGTAGCTTTCTTAGACAAACTATTTCCTTTAAAGACATAATGAGTTGTGGTTTTAGCTTCTGCTTCAATCTGTTCATTGCAGCTGCTTGTTATGTGATAGTGAGAATCCAAAACAAAACAAATAAACAAAACCCAGATCTAGAAAAGCGAGACAATTTTGTAGTCTGACTTCCAATTATATATTTCTTTGTACTGTGTTTCTAAAGAATTGATTCACGTTCATAGATTAATGTTTCTTTAGTTAGCTTCTTTTTCCCCCTAATTCCACCATCCACCTTCATCTCCATCTCCTTCTTTGTTTCTCCTCTATTTCTTTTTTTACCACGGTCTCTTGAACTCATTATTAGTCTTCTTACACTGGTTGGCATTTCTTTTTTTTTAAATTTATTTTTAAATTAGTGAGTCACAGTGAGGGTACAGTTACAGATTCACACATTTTTGTTCTTGTTATTCCCTCATGCAATGTTTAGGAGCCCATCCCTCCACTAGTGTTCATTCTCCACCACCAATGAACCCAGTATCCCTCCCAAACCCCCAATCCCATCCCCCCACCCCACCCCGCCTCTGTGGCGGGGCATTCCAATTGGATATCTCTCTTTCCTTTTGGGTGTTGTGGTTTGAAATAGGGGTATTGAGTGGTCATCCTGTTCAGTCTCTAGTCTACTTTCAGCATGCATCTCCCTTCCCGTGCAGGATCTCCAATCACATATTATTTGGTGTTCCCTTCTCTATCTGGGATGACTTTCCCCCAGCGTGTGAGGCCAGTTTCCAAGCTATGGAGCCAACACTGGTTGGCATTTCTAAGTGAAGTGGCAATCTGCATAGGCTAGCTAGATTTTTTTCTTCCCCTTCATTTTCTTGAATTCACAACAGTTCTATGTGATCACCTTGCACCAGTGTCTTGCAGGCAGAGGCAAATCAGAGAGAGTTCTTTCTCTACTCTTTCTTTCTACACTAAGTCTGCTTTGGAGGTAACAGGTGGAATATGGGATAGGGTCCCCAGATGGAAAAAGTTTGAATTCTTGAATGATTGCAGGGGGTAGCACTCTGCCTGCTATCAACTCATCATGAAAAGTGATATGAGCAAGGAATAAATTTTGACAGTGAAAACCCACTGAGAATTTGAGAGTATTTATTATAGCAGTTGTAATAAACATCATCTGAAACCATTGAGAATTTATGGATGTTTAATATAGTAGTTAGATTTCCCTTTTTAGTGCATACTTCTTATATCTCTTGATCAGGGAGAAAAAATACATCTGGCTAACCACTTGGGCAAATGTTCCAAGTGGGATTCCAATAGGCAGAGCTCTTTCTGGAACCAACTGCTCTTGCCAGATGTATGAAGCACTATAAGTTTCCAGGACTGGTATCAAGTAACCAGACCTCTGGGAAGAATACAGTAATGGGTTCAGCTTTATTCCAGAATATGTATTGGGTTTCCCTAGAAAGATGTGGTTTTATTATTATAAAGAAGTTGTTTCAAAAGACTGACGACTATTCATAACTACGTGCATACCTTTTAAAAAACTTTGTTAACATAACTGTTTTTCATGTTAATATATATCTATTCATGCTCTTGAGTTGCAGGGAAGGAACAGAGCTAGAAGCTAGAGGTGCATTGGTGATAAGAAAGAAAAAATATAAACTGTATTTTCATGGAACACTCTTTCTAGTGGAGAAGGCAAGAAAGAAGAGAGAGAGAAGAGAGGAAAAAAATACTGAAAGAAGATAGACCAAGAATAATCCCAAGATATTATCTTCAGCATGCCGTGAGTTCACTTGTGGAAGAGAAACACAAAGATTAGATTTACCAAGATCAAAGGCAGAAAGTTTATGATGGAAAAAAAGAGTGGGGAAAAACACCTTACAATCCAAGACATTTACTTACATCTTTTGGATAGTGAATGGTTGGGGTGAAAGTTACTGCAAAGTCTACTTAAGATAACTTGCTTTCACAGTAGGAATGACATCTGTACCTATATATTCTTTGCAGCACTGTTTACAATAGCCAAAATATGGAAACAACCCGAGTACCCTAAAACAGATGACTGGTTAAAGAAACTTTGGTACATCTACAAAATGGAATACTATGCAGCTATTAGGAGAGATAAAGTCATAAAATTTGCTTATAAATGAATAAACATGGAGAGTATCATGCTAAGTGAAATGAGTCAGAAAGAGAGGAACATACATAGAGGGACTGCACTCATTTTATACTCATGGAGTATAAAATAACATCACACAAGGCTGACACTCAAGGACAGTAGATACAAAAGCCAGGGGGATTGCCCCATAGCTGGAAGACTGCTCCATAAGCGGAGGGGAGAAGGCAGATGGAATAGAGAAGGCATCACTAAGAAAATGATGGCTGGAGGAAGCAGTTGGGATGGGAGATGCATGCCGAAAGTAGATAATGGAGCAAACATGATAACCTCTCAGTGTCTGTGTTGCAAGCCATAATGCCCAAAAGTAGAGAGAGAGTATGGGGAATATTGTCTGCCATGGAGGTGGGGGGAAGGTGGGAAAGGGGGGTATACCCGGGATATTGGTGGTGGGGAATGTGCACTGGTGGAGGGATGGGTGTTTGATCATTGTGAGATTGTAACCCAAACATGAAAGCTTGTAACTATCTCATGATGATTCAATAAATTTTTTTAAAAATGATAACTTGCTTTCTTACCCTCTACACAAGCATCTTAAAAACTAGTCTGGGAAGTTTTAAAAATTCTAAACTGTGCAGGGTTTAGCTGCAAATGATACAGGAGAGACTTTCTCTACATCATATATGATTGCTTTCATCTGTGCTGTCTCTATTTGCATCTTATTTGGTTTCACTCTGCATCATTTTTCTCATTAAAATTAGTTCCCAATGATAGACAAGTCACAGTCTATGACATAGTCTCATAGACAAATGATGCAATTACCTAAGTGATAAATGAGAACCTGAGATGCAGAAAATCAGGCTAGAGATTATGTATTATGGGTAATTAGGCAACCATTCAGAATTAATCTGAAGTCAAAACACGAAGAACAATTCCGAGCATCATTCATCAGAGTCACCTAACACATTTGGATCCAACCAACAAGGAAGATGTGTTAAGAACTCTTTTTGGAGAAGGAATTTGAACATAAGTCTAAACCTTATGTAGGCACAATCCCTCAAACTCATTCTTTTCCCCATATCTATTCTCAAAAGTCTTTGCTGCCTTTCTATGGCTAAAGAATAAGAATCTTATTGCATCACTAACCAAGACCAGAAAGGTTCTAGATGGATTGAAAAAGGATCCTGAAGTGAGGAAAAAAGAGAGGGGCAAAAAAGAAGAGTCTGTTTTGGGGCAGAACATAGGAAAATGTCAGCAAAAAATAGATCCCTGAACTGTAAATCAACTAAATTCCATTTTCCCTTCTCTTCTGTTGCTTCAAGGTCTTTTTCATATTTCCAATTATTGGGCAGCATTAAAGTGCTAAGAGGTTTTATATCTCTGTGGGTGAAAGGGAGTATACAGAAACAGTTCTGACCAAATGGAAGTTGCTGATGGTGATTGTCCTCTAAGAGGATTTAAAATCAGAATTTCATTCTGTCATTAATGGCTTTAGGTCTGGGTTTGTCTCAAGTACAATTTCCAAGCTAGGACAATGGGAATGAGGAAGTGTGATACCTCCTTTCTAAAAGAAAATTAGTTAAGTGCCTTTACCAGCATTTAGGTCCTCATAGATTAAAAACCCAGATGACAATACTTCCACTGTGAGTACCTGACTAGGAAAGGTTTATTTCAGAGTGATACTGATTAATTCACACAAGGTCATGAGTAAACAACAGTGCATCTCTTTAAACTAGCTTTGCAGTAAAACCAACTTTCAGTGATTCTTTGTGGGTTTTTTTTTGGGGGGGGAGGTGGAGGACCACACCTGCGCTCAGGGGTCATACCTGATCTCTCTAACCCAACTTTCAGTACTTTTTTTTGTTTTGCTTTGTTTTAGGGGGTCATACCCAGTGGCACTTAGCGGTTGTTACTCTAGGCTCTGCACTCTGGGTGCTGTACGATCACTAAACTCATTGATTAAGCAGGCTTTCACTTCTTACTCACTGGGGAGTGAGTAAAGCAGTAATCAATTGATGTATTTCCTCTTACTCTGCACAAAGTTAATACACTTTCTACTTAATGACCAGAACAAAGTAAATATAGCTAAAATGGAGAAATTGAATAGTTTTGAGGGAGATTATGATATTCTAACGTAACTTTAACTTAAAAAAATTAAAATTGTAAGCCCTGAGGTAATGCCTACCTGTAATTCCCACTGTGAGGAGTACTCAGTAAGTAATCTGAAATCTTTGCTGAAATTTTCTATCACAAAGGAAAAGAAAAAGGCCCTCAAATGTTTCAAATTACTCTAGGCTGGAAATTCCTGATTTTCCATGTGTTTCCAGTAAGGTTTGATTTTGAGATGATTTCCGGAAAATAAAGGGCATAAAAAAGGACTCGGGTAACTCATAAAAGCAAGTAATATGCGCATAATTGTATGAGAAAAGCTAAAACAACATTTCACAGCTGCTCAGCATAAAAACTGACTTGTCGGTTTTACTTTACAGATAGCACCTGTATGTCTTACATAATACACATGTACATTATTCATTTGAAGACTTCCATACAATATAAAATTTCTGTGAATAAGAAAAAAATGAAAATCTCACTTTCCAAAAATTTATTTTGCATGGCAATCAGTAAAACTGATTCTGAAGCATATGTTATCCATCACAATAGGTACCTGTTCTGGACCATGGTCTAAACTAAGAACCGAGAAAAATAGTTCTGAGTTAGATCAAAAATTCAGCGAACGATTGCTCTCTGAAAAAAATTATGTCTACACTGCCTCTTTTTTGTTTGTTTGTTTTGGTTTTGGGGGCTGCACTCAGAAGTTATTTCTAGCTCTGCACTCAAGACTTACTACTGGTGGTGCTGAGGGGATCATATGAGAAGCCAGGGAACATACTTGGGTAAGCCGATTTCGAGGCAAGCTCTCAACCCACTGGACTATCTTTCCAGCCCCTGCAATGAATGTCTTAAGAAAGTTTTCTCTGCAAGGCACAAGGACATGGAGGTCCAATCTTTTCTCCTCCTTTCCCAGCTTTGATCAAGACACCAGCAAGTTCCAAGCACCCAGAGACAAACTGGGCTTGGGGTGAATGTGTTTATATGTACACACATACATTTGTTGATGTGTATCCAGCACATGATGGACTGTGCATATTCATTGGTGTGCCAACATGCGTATTTGCTGTGGGATGTAGGAAGATGCCTTAAGAGAAGTGAAGGGCTGGTAAAAGAGGGTGGGCATGTTCAGACAATAGTTTCCTGCTCTAAAATTTCAGTCACTGTCACTGTCACTGTCATCCCATTGCTCATCGATTTGCTCGAGCTGACACCAGTAACGTCTCTCATTGAGAGACTTATTGTTACTGTTTTTGGCATATCCAATACGCACGGGTAGCTTGCCAAGCTCTGCCGTGAGGGCTCGATACTCTCCATAGCTTGCTGGGCTCTCCAAGAGGGGCGGAGGAATTGAACTCGGGTCGGCAGCATGAAAGGCGAACTCCCAACCGCTATTGCCTCCTTAGTGCAGTAGGCAGCGTGTCAGTCTCATAAAAATTCAGTATTCCTAACAAACCTAGCATAGTAAATATACCCAAATCCTGAATCCTCAAAGCAACCTTTAGCTTGGCTTTTGTGGCAGCCGTGGTGGTGGTGGTGGTGGTGGTGTTCTTTCCAAGGAGTGCTACGTGGTCTGGGGACCATCATTGCCCGATTGCATTGGAATAAGCTCATTTGGTGAGGTAAAGGAGACATTGGTTTGAAGCAAATCTTGAGAGAACTAGAATTTGCAAAGCTAAGTGGAAAGGCTAGTCCGGGGTCTTTATAACATTGACACACAGCTTCAAGCGGCTGAAATGTAGCTCTGCCACCAGCATCCCACCTGGTGACATTGAGGGAAATAATTCTGCTGGAACTCAAAATCCTGTGAGACTCAAGATATAGGGACTTGTG
Source organism: Sorex araneus (assembly GCF_027595985.1). Classification (NCBI taxonomy): domain Eukaryota; kingdom Metazoa; phylum Chordata; class Mammalia; order Eulipotyphla; family Soricidae; genus Sorex; species Sorex araneus. The sequence goes on along the minus strand of NC_073303.1, from coordinate 190,976,848 downwards.
AGCGAGAGAAGCGACTACCCTGCCTTGAGAGGGGGTGATTCCCCCGTGAGGGAGGTCTGCTGCAGGTGTTTGGCTAAAGGGGCATATTTTATTGTCAGTCCTTTCCTCATTCTTACCATTAAATCAGAGACGGGAGAGAGGGAGGAAATGACACTTTAGCAAATGGAAATCTGAGAAATAACTACTTCTGAGGATACACAAATCCTATGGAATGAAGCTAAACTGGCAGTACAGTGCAGAGCACCTGCAGGAGCGATTCTCTTGTCTTCCCCCCACCCCCCACTATATTTATGTTTTCCAACACGCATTTCGAGTCATTCCAGCTCTGAGCGGCTTCATCACTGAACTGTGAACACTTGGGGAATCATTACTTATTCATCTTGATCAGTCTCTTTGGAACCCCACCATGCACTTTGCAACAAGCCCTCCCCTTACATTCTGTTTATGTTTGTTAAAATAAACAAGATTTAAGATAAATAGTAGTTTTAGCACCAAACTGAGAGTCAGGAGTATGAGGTGTCTTCTGCAGAATGAGCCACTGATGAACTTTTTAATCCCAGGCAAATCTCTTTGATCTTTATTTTTCAGTTTCTTATTGGTGGATAGAAAAAGTTGCATCAGATGACCAGCAAGATAAATTTTAACCATAATTTCTGGAGAAAAAAAAAGACACCTTTCCTTTGGGGAAATGTAAAATCACTTATCAGTTGTATTTGTAATGATATACTCTAAAAAATTTATATACTCTAAAAATAAAAATTCTTATGCACACATAGACTCCTTCTACTTAAACGGATTAATCCACTTCAACATAATTGGTAATATGTTTTATCTTAATATTCTTAAAAGAAAATAAAGAATTTTTAAATTTATGGAAAAATAAAAAGCATTTAAAACTTTCAGCAATGCAAATTACACTCTTAGGTCGACATTCATTTATCTGACACATAGTTCAATGTATTTCATTAGGGTGATATTTAAATTTTAATATAGGGGCTAGAGAGAAAGCACAGCAGATAAGGCACCAGGCCTGCACTTGGCAGAATCTAGTTGAAAACTACACCACCTCTTGTCCCATGAGCACTGCCAGGAGTGATCTTTGAGCACAGAGCCAGGAGTAAGCCCTGAGCACCATTGACTACGACTCAAAAAAAAATAACATTTAAAAATTATAAAAATGAGTTTCCAAGAGAGACCTTTACAGAAAAAAATTTGAGTAGAAATTTTCTGAATATGTAAAAATTTGTCCATTAGATTTATAAACAAATGAGTTCCTTTCCCTTCGCCTCTACATGTTTATCTACTTTTGAATAATCTAAGTACAAATGTTTTCATGCAAATAAGCTGAGAGGCATAACACTTACAGGTATAATTCATGTGAAAATACTTTTGGGGGATGTAAAACTGGGAAAAAAACATAGAAAAGCATGTTCTAATTTTTCTAAATGCTAAGTAAGAAATCTGTTTGTGCTAGCGAATAATTGTAATTAATACTTTCCAACCGCTGTCATCTAAAATGCCTGCCAGTCAAAATGATCCTTTGGGATTAACATTGAGCATATGGTTAGAATTTCAGAATGATAGTTGTTTTATAGATGGTGTTTAGTGCACATTATTAGACTACTTTTCACTAAAATTGCTTCTAAAAGCATACAATTTGCTATCTGCAGGCACAAGGTAATTTCCTATGAAGAACAGTAAGCACTGGAATTTTAGTTGTGCTCTGCTCTATTGTGATTCTGAATGTTCTATTCCTCAATATATTCAACGATAAGTATTGGCCTAGCACTGCTGACCAGTGGTAACAGGATTAAAAGGCAATGACCTTCAGTGATTGCTCTTTCTACCTAAGCCTGGATGTACTCCAGAATCCACTAGGATCCTTGGGTATCCTTGGGGGCTCTAATAATAGCTTTATATTTTAATTTTTTGCGGGGGGGGGACACACTGGGCATTGCACAGCGATTACTCCTAACTCATGTACTCGGGAATTAACTCCTGGCAGTGCTCGGGGGACCATATGGGGTGCTGGGAATCAAACCCAGGTTGGCAGTGTGCAAGACAAACGCTCTACTCACTATGCTATTGCGCCAGTCCCTATTCTTAAATAAGAACTAAATCTCAAGCTATGTTTCTCTCCATCCTTCAGATGACTAGGAGTGTGTGTGTGTGTGTGTGTGTGTGTATTTGTGTTGTGTCTGTGGTCTGTGTGTATGTGTGTATGTCTGTGTGTGTGTTGTGGGTGAGGGGAGGTAGGGATTGGGAAACCCTGGTCTCCAGACTCAAGACTCTGAACATCAAACATAATGCCTGAGAGAGAGAGAGAGATAGAGATAGATAGATAGATAGATAGAGAGAGAGAGAGAGAGAGAGAGAGAAAGTGTGGTGTGTTTGTCATGGGTGGGGCGGGGCTGGAGGGAATCTGGGGACATTGGTGGTGAGAAATGTACACGGGTGAAAGGACAGGTGTTGGAACGTTATGACTGAAACCCAATCATGAACAACTTTGTAACTGTATATCTCCCTATGACCAATAAAAATAAATCAATCAATAAGCAAATAAACAAACAAAGATGCGGAGCATGGTCACTGCCCAATTCTGGTATTCTCTCTGGATTAGCAAGCACAACCTCAAAGCCATTGCAAAAGTGATCCGATCTCTTGGCAAGGCGTTGTTCAAAACACCAGCGCTTTGGGGTCAGCCGAGGTGTGCCTGCTAGCGCCATAAACATGCAGAAATGTGTTGGTTAGCCGGAATCTGGCTTTCTCTGATGTCGCATTAATTTGTCCCAAGGATGAGGAGGGGGGGGGCACTCTAGCCTACTCACCTTGGCCCCTGCCACCCTGCCAGTGCTTCAAGCTCCTCAGATTGTCTTTATTAAATTTGGTAATTAGAGGACAGTAGAAAGACGCCAAATGACCATGACGACGGGACCCCTCCCAAGTAATAATCTGAACCTGTGCGTGCCCTTCCCAATGCCTTGGATGCCCCCGCTAGAAGGAATTCTGAGAATGATACTAGGTCAGGATTTCGAGTGATGAAGTGTCATTGGGTGGGGAGACACGACGACATCTGTCATTTGTACTTGTCCTTCAAGAAAAAGGAAGAAAAAGGCAGAAGCCCAACTCTAAAACCTGATGAGGACTTCTTAATTTTCTTTTTTTAATGAGCTTAATTCCCAGCACCACTTAACCCTTTCCTGTTCAGCCTTGTTTAAAGCAAAAGGGAGTTCGAGTTGATTGGCCAGTCCAGGATAGATTGGGGCGCGGGAGAAAGGCGCGCAGGAACCGGAGAAGGGGGACCCCGCGGGCGGCACGCACACAAAGGCGCGGAGTGCCAGGGTCGCCCGAGGCCCTGCCCGGGAGCAGCGCGACGCGCCAGTAAGCGCCTGCGGCTCTCCGGCCGCCTGGCCGCTCTGCTGGAGGCTGGGAGAACTTAGTCACCAGAAGCCCGGGGAGCGTCTGGGACCAAAGGGGCCAGAGACGGAGGAACCCCGGGACCCGCACGGCCGGGAGGGAGCCCCAGGCAGCGCTGGGCGTTGGGGGCGCACGGGAGCTGCCAGCTCTGTCTCTGGTGGATGGAGCTGCAAGGTCCGCGCGGCCAGAGAGCGTCGGTTTGCACAAGCGAGAAACTTGCAGCAGGAACTTCCTACCGAGGCAAAGCAGAGCAGGAGAGGAAGGAGGCAAGGAGAGATTGGAAACGTGTCAGTGACTTGAAAGACACCCCCAAACACCCCTGCTGGAGATGAGGTAAGCCGAGGTTAGCCAAGCCCCACTGGTTGTGAAATATCAGACAAACCCGGAGCCGCTGTGGCTTTAAATGAGGCCAAGGAACTCCTGGTTTCCAGACCCGAATTCTAACCTCCACCCCCCCACCCTCACCCCTCCCGCACACCCCCACCCTCTCTGGTCCTTGCTTCCTCCCTCCGCCCCTCCTTCCACCCGTCGGGTCCCTTCCCGGTCTTCCTTTCCTCGATCACCCTCCCCCTCTCTTTCCCTCCCTCCCCCATCTGATTAGGCGCGGACCGGGAAGGGTGGGAGTGGTGGGGGAAGCTCTCCCTTTAAGAGCAGCTTGCAGTGACGAATTGTTGAAATTGCCATTGCAGGATGGCATGCCGCTATAAATTCATTGTTCCACCTCCTCGCATCTTCACTGCGCTCGCGCTGCTCTCCGCGCTCGCAGCGGCCGACTGGGGATGACCGCGGGCAGAAGACACGGCACCCGAGGGGACCCGGACGCGCCGCTCCACCGGCTCGTCGCACGCCGCTCGGGGCATTTGACTTGGCATTTTTGATGGCTTTCCTCCCTCCCCCCGCCTCGCTTTCTTCTCTTCCTTCGGGTTCCCGTCGAGTCAGGCCACTCACAAAATAAGGACGAGCGCCCGGGACTTGGGTATCCCCGCCGCCCGCGGGGTCCGGAGCAGCCAGAGGGCGGGAGGCGGCGCACACCAGTTGCCCGCCGGGTGCGCGTCACCTCCCTTCTCACTTTTTTTTTTTAGGGGGTTGGGGGTGCAACGATCGTAGCTGTAGTTGGGGTTGGGTTTATTCCCATTTTCGTAAGTTGCTGGATCTCTCCAACGCAGCTTTTTTTTTTCCCCCAATTTTCACTCCCCTCCACTTCCCCTATTGCCACCCCCCCCCTCCCGCCCCTGGCCACTTTCTGGCGCACGAATGCAAACATTTTGCAAACCAACAAAGAAAAGTTCGCACGCTGGCACGGCGGCCCGGGACAGACTGGCACAGCTGCCCGGACCCCCTTCTTCCGACACTTGACTCAACCTTGCAAGCCAGTGTTGTGTGTGTGTGTGTGTGTGTGTGTGTGTGTGTGTGCGCGCGCGCGCGTGTGCGTGTGTATGTATGTGTGCGCGTGTGTGCGTGTGTGTGTGTGCGCGCGTGTGTGTGTGTATGTGTGTGGTGTGCACCTCCCGCCCCGGTAACTTCCAGAGCGAATAACAACTAGCCTTCAAAAGTGCCCGTCGCGCAGCCCCTCCCCGCGGGCAGCGCACTATGCTGCTCGGGTGGGCGTCCCTGCTGCTGTGCGCGCTCCGCCTGCCCCAGCTCGCGGCCAGCGCCGCCGCGGCACCTGCCCAGGATAAAGCCGAGCCGCCTCGGGCCGCCGCCGCTGCAGCGGCCGCCCAGCCCCGCCGGCCGCAGGGGGAGGAGGCGCCGCCGCCTGCGCCCGCCGAGCCTCGGGGCCGCCCGCAGCCCCGCGCCGGGCTGGTGCAGAACATCGACCAGATCTACGCGCGCGGCGGCAAGGTGGGCTACCTCGTCTACGCGGGCGGCCGGAGGTTCCTCCTGGACCTGGAGCGGGATGACTCGGTGGGCGCCGCTGGCCTGCTGCCCGCGGGAGGCGGGTCGAACTCCAGCCGGCGCCACCCGGGCCACTGCTTCTACCGGGGCACGGTGGACGGCAGCCCCCGGTCCCTGGCCGTCTTTGACCTCTGCCGGGGTCTCGACGGCTTCTTCGCCGTCCGGCACGCGCGCTACACCGTGAAGCCGCTGTGGCGCGGGCCCTGGGCCGAGGCCGAGGCCGGGCGCGTGTATGGGGACGGGTCCGCGCGCATCCTGCACGTCTATACCCGCGAGGGCTTCAGTTTCGAGACCCTGCCGCCGCGCACCAGCTGCGAGACGCCGGCGGCGCGGCCCGGGCACCGCCGCCAGCGCACCCCCCCGGCGCACGGCCCACCAGATCGCCGCTGGCCGCTGGCCCAGCAGTTCCAGGAGCGCTCGGGTTCTTCCGACGACGGCGACGACGGGGGCCAGGGGCCACCGACGTGGTGGCGGCGACGGCGCCGCTCCGTCTCCAGGGCCCGCCAGGTGGAGCTGCTGCTGGTGGCCGACGCGTCCATGGCACGGATGTATGGCCGGGGCCTGCACCATTACCTGCTGACGCTGGCGTCCATCGCCAACCGCTTGTACAGCCACGCCAGCATCGAGAACCACATCCGCCTGGCCGTGGTGAAGGTGGTGGTGCTCGGCGACAAGGACAAGAGCCTGGAGGTGAACAAGAACGCCGCCACCACGCTCAAGAACTTTTGCAAGTGGCAGCATCAACACAACCAGCTCGGGGATGACCACGAAGAACACTACGACGCCGCCATCCTGTTTACGAGGGAGGTAGGTCCAGCCCGTGGGCGCGGCGGGAAGAGGGGGACCGAGGTGTCCAGAGAGGATACACAAGTGTCCAGAGGACACAGAAGGAGCAGGTAGGTGAAATGAACTGGGCTATTTGGGGTGGGTTGGTTTGCTCACGGCCTTGCTTCTTTCCAAGCCACCCGGCCACTAGGGATCTGCCTGTTTCTTGCAAGACAACCAGGCAAGTCCCCAAGTCCTTGTCCGTGGGGTGGCCCCAGTGGCGATTGTCACCAGGAGAGATCAGACCTGCTCACTGAGTGAATTACTATTGGGTGTCTCTTTTCAGCTGGACTACCTTTCCAGGCTGAGAGACCACGTTCTAGGTGCGCTCAAATAAAGGACTAGAACGCTTAGGGGAAATGCAAACTTACTAATGGAAAAAAAAAAGGAAAGAGCGGGGTTATTTGGGGGAATCAGGGGGCTCCTACTTTCCAGTGAATCCCTAAGTGTAACTTCCAGTCTAGTGGAAGGTTCTTGGCGGTGGATCCATTGTAATCCCTTGCATCTATTACCTTCCTTTGCAAATAGTCATGCACTCTTCCTCATTTCTTTGTGCAACCTCAGAAGAGGTAATACTTTTCAAATGTAGGACTGTTTATTCCCTCAATCTGACTCCCTAAGAGGATCCTGTTATTTCTCCACTGTGGTGGAATCTCTGTTCTGGGAAGGAAGGAACGAACGTGGGGGGTAGAAGGAGAACAGAGAAGCCCGTCTTGTGAATTTCTCCACAACTTCTTTCACCAGCGCTGCCCACTCCTCCTTCTCAGCGGCCACCAAAGGTCACGTCCAGCTTGCATGTTTGAGTTGGGGATGACTGTTTCTAGAGCCGCATGGTCAGTGCAGAAAGATCTGGCAAGGAGTCAAGAAATGAGAATGGAATGTTTTCCCAGAATTTTTCTCTTTCAAGGAAGATGGTTACAGGAAGGGAGAGAAATTGATCTTTTTAGGTTCAGAGGTTTAGAGAAAACACAATAGATCAATTTGCAGTTATTAGAACCCCACCTCACGGTAACCTACAGAATCCAAACCCAGGTGGGATAGGAGGTTAGTGCCCTGGGAGCTGGAAGTCTCATTGCAACTCCACTCTGATTGGCAGCTTCCAGACTTGTCTCTCAAAGTTTCTGAGCTGAGGTCAGGAGAGAGGAATAGACACTTTGAAATACCCAAAGTTACGGTATGAAATGGAGCAAACAGACCTAGCCGAGGAAACTAAATGATGTTTTGCAGCTCAGAATCACACAGCTCAACCACTAAATCTCCTATTTTTTCCTAAGGCACCACTGGTATGAAGAAAAAGTGTTGATAAATTTGGAGCTGAGGAACCCTTGTGGTTCATGGGTTGGACATAAATGTAAACCACATGTAAACAGACTCCAGAGGGCAGCAGTTTAAGGCATCTCAGGCAACAGGGTTCTGGAACCCGTGGAAAATCTTTCTTCTCCTTCAATGATCTTCTGGAATCCACCCTTTCATTTCTCTGCACAATATTAGTCTTCTATTAGTCTTTGAAATGGAAGAACATTTATTTTGTAGTCTTCCCTGTGAGGTGAAACTCTCCTGTAAAACTATCCATTTCTTATTGGTTTCCAAGTCTTTTTTTTTTTTTTTGTGAGCAACTTTCCATGTCTGGATTCCTTGCTTTGCTCCATCGTAAGAGGCTGCCAAGAGGGAGGTTTCAGAGAGTTTATGGAAGGAAGTGCACTAAAGACAGAGGAAAAAATACTTTTATAGACATCTACTCCCAAGTAGTAGATCATATTAATAATTTTCTTTTCTAAATACACATGTATTTTTTAAAATTAATATAGCTAAGTAGAAAACCCCATTCCTCCCAACCTCTTGTTCCATAATTTTCCTAATTGTGTCCCAGGAGGAGAAAAAAAGAAAAAAAAGTCAATAATTACAAGTAATCTGTCCATTGCTTTTTCTGGATTGGGTTTTTAGTTGGGTTGCTTAACAATTCTTGTTTTCCAAACTTTGAAACTTGCTTGTCTACATACATAAATAGGTAAAAGTTCGGGAGAAATAAATCAATAGTCAATATTAATATAAATGAATTTCATAATAACATACACTTTTATATACCAGTTTACACATGGAAAATATTTTACATGGGTCTTCTCTTGGTCTTCTTGCCAAACAGAAGCAAACTTTTAGCAAAGCAAATTTTATTTAGCTTTTGGTTGGCCCTCTGGTATCTCTAACTTGACATGAACCAGATCTTTAAAAACTTGTCTCTTATGAATATAAGTACCTCATTTAAAAGGCTCTATTAGTGAAGGGGTTGAGGAAAATATTCCAAGAGCCTTTTGTAGCATGCATTTGGGAGGGCTTCAAAATGGACAATTAGCCTCAAAGTTCTAAACAAGACATCTCTCTCCAGCTCACTCTTTTCTCCCATTGAAATCAGATGTTTAAGGAAGTGCTGCAGAGAAGCCATTATGGATATTTTTTTTTCCAGTGAAAAATACCCAGAGCTGGCATTGGGATTCTCCTTTTACAGCCCTGTTTTGAATGTAAGAAGGATGATGCTCAGTAGCTGGACGCCAAGTCTTCAGATCTGTGTTTTGATGGGCTCTGAGCACTGTTCAAAATGTCCTGGGTCCACATGTGTTCTCCAAAATTGCTTGTTTTTCAGGCATGAAGCAAATTGTGAGGAGATGTTTTCCACTCCTGCTTACTGTCCCAGGCCACCTTGAACATTGTGTCTGGGAGTCAGCAGAATAGTAGTAGTAATAACTCATTTATCCAACTAACACGCTTCACTGTCAGGACCGTGCCCAGCTTTTGGAGCAGCTCTAATTAGGGAAACTTAGCACCAGTCAGTTTTCTGGCACCAGAACCAGTTCATTCTGGAATGGCACTTAAGCTGGAATTCACACCGTTTCTGCCCTCAAAGAGTAGAAATCCAATCTTCCCAGGATTTCATTTTGCTTCCCAGAGTCCTTTCCTTATTCTTGGCTTCCAGTAAAAATAAGGCTTATAAAGACGAGTGATTATGTCCAATTTGGAAACGACTTTTTAGAACCTGAAACTATCTACCGGAGAATAGAAATTGGAAAACGTTTTGACATCCCTCACCCCTGCACAAGCATTGGACGAGAACTGGACCAGCTAGGAGGCCATGCAATGAAAGTGGGTTTATTCCCTTTCATTGATGATCAATGGGCCAGTTCACAAGCAACGGCATTCCAGCTCTGTTGTGTATCCTGCCTGGTAGTGCCCAAGTGGGTTCTCCAAAGACAGCAGGTCTCTGAATAGAATGGGCTCCTGTCCTAATAGCAGTGGGCACAAGAGGGAGACCAGCAGCGTGGAGGAAGGAGGAGAATGTTTCTTTTCCCCTCCGTTGTTGCTCCTCAATGAATTGATTCAGTCGCCTACTTGAGTTCAAATCTTACTAAAGTCAACAGCACACCCTTGTCAAGATATCTAAGTAACCCGTGAGGATTCTGAAGATGTCCAGTCTGTCCTCTAAGATGCCCTAATGTGCCTATTTTTAAGTTAAGCTCTTAGTTAAGGGTGGAGAAAAATATTTCAAGAGCCTTATAAAGCATGCATTTGGGAGGACTTAAAACTGGACAATTAGCCTAAAAGTTCTAAACAAGAAGAGAACTCACTCTAGTTGACTCGTCGCTCTCATGGAAATCAGATATCTAAAAAAGTCCTGAATATAAACGATCATAGCTATTTTTTGTTTGTTTGTTTCACTGAAAACTACCCAGAGTTGGTATTGGGATTCTACTTTTACAACCCTGTTTTGAATATAAGAATGGCCTTGTCTCAAGTGTATTCTGAATATTCAGTACTTGGCCATGAGCACCGACTCTGTGTGACACGCACATTTTAAGTTGCTGAAGGACTGTAGCTGATTCCCGTTTATCTGGTATTAACAGCAGAGAAGAAGCAGATAGTTACATGAAATAGTCTAAAATTAGGGAAACTGATAAATACTGAAACTGAGCTTTATTAAACAAGGACTATAAATTTAGATGAGATGGAACAATGTATGCTGTCAACACATTGTTCTCTATATTTATTGAAATAACACTGATTTGCAATACTATGTCAGGGTCATATATCTGTTTTTGAAGTGCAGAGTTGTGCATATCATACTAAACCCATTATCAGATGTTTCCTCACCACCTACAAGCCATCAATCAACCCCATCATCTATGATCTTTATACACTCTTCATTACAATTGTAGCATTGCATTGATTCTGAAAGACAGGTAAATTTGATTCAGAGTCAACCAGTTTGTATTGAGCAATGCTTATGAATTTATATAGTAATCAACTGTCTTTATGATTAATATTTTATCAGCCTGAAACCCTATTGCCTAATGATTTGACAGATAAAGTCTTCCATATGAAGAAAAATGGCTAATCTCATAGTCACAGATGATAAATGTCAGAGAGACAAGGTAGTTTTGATCAGTAATCTCTCAAATCAAAATATTATGACTAATTTACAAAGACATTTCCAAATCCCTACTACAGGCAAGATAATTCAGTGATTTGGAATGCTGTCCCTTTCCTGAGAATATATTCCAGGAAAGAGACAAGAAAACAGATAATTGTTAACAAGCTGAAAACATGAACTTATTACAGATGTGGTTATTTGATAGCATGGAGTACATAAGTAAGTTGATAAATCCATCTAAATCCAGTTTGGAAGGATGAGTAGCATTAACCAGGACTGTAAAGATTATACACACATGGCAAGTACATCAAATCTATAGACATTACAGATACACAAAATCTGTCATTTCCAATGGCTCACAAGGAGGATAGTGACTCTGGAAATCAAAGTTTACACGTGGTAATAGTAGAGATGACATAAGTAGAAAGGTCATAACTTAGTCTATAGAATGCATTAACAACTAAGTGAAGAAGAAATATAGCAGGTATATTAGTCAGTTGGGGCTTCCATAGCTAGATGTGAGTAGCTTACATAAGAGCATTGTATTTTCTAATCGTTCTAAGGGCTAGGAAATCCAAGATCAGGGCCCAGCATGCTTGATTTCTGGTGAGAGTTCTCTCCCTGGCTTCTGAATGCTGCCTTCCCCCTGTGTGTTCTCCTGAATTTTTTTCCATGGGTTGAGCTCTAGGGAGTGAGCAGAGCAAGAGAGAGCTCTGATTTCTTTCCTTAAAAGGCACTAATCACACCAAATCAAAACTCAACATTTTATTTTCACTTAACCTTAATTCTCTTACACTGAGCTCTAATTTCAAATACATTGAAGATTAAGGCTTCAACATGCAGGTTGGATGGGGTGTAGAAGGGATGAGAGAACAAATCCCAGTTTTCGTAGCATGCTGTAAAGGTTAAGGTATGAGTTAAATTCAGTATCAGTCTAATAGCATGGAACATCAGTCACATGCAGCATGTCCTGGAATAAGCGTTTTAGCCTAAGTTGTTGGAGTAAATCCCAGAGGAGCCTTTATAGGTTTTTCAGTAATCTTCAAGGAGACTGGAGATGGCTTGACTATATCCATGGCATCAGAAATGACAAGGCAGAAGTTGAGTCAAGAAATGTGAAAATGAGGTGGAAATGAGTGATCCTTTGAAGCAGAGGGGGATATTTGAAGTTTGGAGCCATCGTTTTTATGAGCTATACATAGGAAGAAATAGGGGCCATGAGGGATCACAGAGGGGTAGTCAAGACTGATCACAAGTTGGCGTTGTATTATGGAAGATTTGGAATGCCAGGTGTGCCTTTCCGTTTGGGAGAAATGCAGGACAGTCTTCTAGAGTTCAGCTCCCAGAAAGTACGTGCTTGCAGCGTTTGTATAGGAGATTTAGAGCGGACAAGAGGGACTACTTCAAAGCCTCAGGTAATAATGGGGTTGGGGGGTTAAGGATTGATGGAAGGAGTGAGAAAGAGAGGACATTTGATCAGATGTCCTCTCTTTCTCACTTGTATGAGAGAGAGTGAAGCATTGTGACCAGGTTTTTTTTTTTTACTCAGCACTTCCTATTCCTTCTTTTCTGGGATATCTTTTTCAGTGCACTTTTGTATTTCTCATTTGACTCTGAATCATTATCACCAAAGTTCCCATAGAGATAAAACCCATGATGTATTATCAGAAAAAATTTTTTTTTGGTTTGTGTTTTGGGCTGACTGGAGCAAGGAAGGTTGGGTGTTTGCCTTGCAGAGCAGGTAGGGTGTGTTTGCCTTGCACGTGGCAGACCCGGTTCGATTCTTCTGTCCATCTCAGAGAGCCCAGCAAACTACCGAGAGTATTCTGGCCTCACGGCAGAGCCTGGCAAGCTACCCGTGGCATATTCAATATGCTAAACACAGTAACAACAAGTCTCACAATGGAGACGTTACTGGTGCCTTCTTGAGCAAATAGATGAGCAACAGGACAACAGTGCTGCAGTGCAGTGCAGTGTGATTTGGGCGCCACCCAGAAGTGCTCAGGGCTTACTCCGGGCTCTGAACTCAGGAATCACTCCTGGTGGTGCCTGGGGACCATATGGGGTGCTGGGGATCAAACCTGGGTTGGCTATGTGCAAGGCAGTTAACCTACCCACTGTCCTTTTCCTCCAGCCTCTGAAAAATTTTCTTTTCCTTTACCAACTGCAGAGTATCAGTGTAAAACAGTAAGAGTAATGTCATGTGCGAATATTTAACACTACTCTGGTAAACTAAGTCCAGGAGTAGGACTGTTTCAATAAAGGTTTGAATTCTGTTGTCATTAGTCTTAGGCTTTCAACTTAGAAACACTGCTATGGTTTTAAGTTCTCCATCTATTCAGAAATTACTTTCATTTTAATATCAAATCTATTTATCAATCCGTCTCTTGTTCAAGTCCACAGATAACCTTGTCCAAACTCCTTTTGTTAATGATGAAGGAATTTTTTCTTCAGAGTATTTAAAATTGCACAATGATTCTTACTATTCAAGCTAGAATTAAAAGCCCATATTCCATCACCATGACTGACCAGTTTTCATCACATTCTATAAAATGATTCTTTAAATATCTAGTCTTCTCATTCTCCTACTTGCTCTCTCTATTCTTCCTTTCTCTTTTTAGTTCATATTTTTCCAAGAAAAATTTTCTCTCTTGGGCCTCTGGACCCAGATTGTTTTTTTAGCCTCCCCGCCTTGCCCTCCACTTGACAAATCCTTGACTCCAACCACACAAACTTCCTGTCATTCACAAAACAGACCCTGTCTTTTTCCATGACTGATGTTTACTCTAATATTTTCTTCTCAGGACACCTTTTGACTAAGACAGCCAGATTTCCATTAATTCCTCAAGATCTAGTCATGTCCTTTCAGCTACCTCTGTGGAGGCCCTCAAAAAGGGCTTCATTCCTCTTCTGTGATTTCCAGAAGTCTATTCCTAATACTATGTCCCAATCTGCTTTTTTTTTAATTGACATTGGCTTTGTTCTCTAGATCTGGATGCTTCTTAAGAAGATAAGACTTTTTTTAAAAAAAATCTTTGTATGCATGCAGAAACTTGAAAAATATGTCTGACATGGGTCATTGCAATGGTTTATCTAGAAGGTCATAATTAATGTTGTTCTACTAGGGTCCAAAGCAAAATCTTTATTATTGGGGATTTCTGCAGAGGTGAGGCAAATGACTCATGCATGGGGCACACAGGACACATGCCTTTTGACATATAAGATAGCATTTGTACACTGCCTATGATGAGAATAGGTATCACACGCAAATTAATTCTCCTTTCTCAGATTTTTCTTTGTAGGAGTTGAGTTGGCAGGCACAAACATACACAAGGTGAGTTTAGTTCTCTTCTATGTCCTCCCTTGAGTGCCATGCTTGCTCTTACCGAGTTACAGTGTTTCTAAAGGGCAGAAGTTGCTGTTATTGAACTCCAGATTCTTCTTTCAGTTTAGCTGTGGTTGCTGCAGGCAGGATGCTGTCTACTCTCAGCAAAATTTGTGTCTCCTTCAGCTCCTTTCTCAGCATATTAAAGTGACACATTCCCAAGTTTCCATCCACTCCTTCCCTCATATGTGTATGCTGTCTCTCCCTGTCAAGGAAAGGAATTCTGCATCACCCTAAGTTTTTGTTGTTGCATATTTATATCTGCCTGTTCTGTTTTCCCATCCAGTGTACTGACCAAGCTATGGGATTTTTCAAGTCATACTGACTTTGGGGCATGGATTTCTGGAGGTAGCAGAGGTTTTGGTTACTCCCCGCCATCCACTTCCTCTGTCTAGGTCATTATTAGACCATCTAAATTCCATGATGAATCACAGATTGTGTCATATTCATGATCCTCAAAAGTCTATGCCTGGTGAATGGTCCTTAAGACTAATGACTTCTCTGTCATCTGTGTTGGTCTTGTTGACCATTCTGTCTGTTTTTGAATTGATGCAGTGACTAGTCATGTCTGCCGGGCCAATGGGACACCACAGGTTCACCAGTTAAATTTCTGAAAGTTCTTGCAACCCTTAATTTTTTTTAATTGAATCACCATAAGATACATAGTTACAAAGCTGTTCATGGTTGGGTTTCAGTCATACAGTGTTCCAACACCATCCATCTTCCAGTGTACATTTCCCACGACCAATGTCCTCAGTTTCCCCTCCCACCAGTCTCCCCCCAAGGCTGTCTCTATGGTAGGCAATTTCCTTCTCCTTCTCTCTCTCTCTTCCTCTCTCTCTCTGTGCCTCTCTGTCTCTCTGTCTCTCTCTGCCTCTCTCTCTCTCTCTCTCTCTCTCTCTCTCTCTCTCTCTTTCTCTCTCTCTCTCCCTCCCTCCCTCTCACTACCCACCTCTGTGTCTCCTTTTGGGCTTTATAGTTTGCAATATAGATACTAAGAGGTTAATCCTATTTGTCCTTTTACCTAGTTCAGCATGAAGTTCTTACCCAGAGTGATCAACTATCTTTGTCATAGTGCTCCTTTATCCCAACTGCCTTCTCCTCCAGCACCTGAGGCAGGTTTCCAACCATGGACCAATCCTCGTGGCCTTGTTTCTACTGGCTATAGCAACTCTTACAGTTTATCAAATCTTTCATTTCCTTGCTGTCTACATCGTGGTGATGAGACATAGATCCTCAGGGAATGACCAGTTTTAATGTAACAAGAATACAGTCTACCTTTAGATCTACTTTAACCAAAGGAAAATTCTTGTCAGAACTTTAAGTTCATTTGTATCTCATTCGGATACTCTATATGAGTCATATTTCTTCAGTCTCTCCTTCCCCCACCAGATCTGAAGAATAGAATGATAGGAAACTAGGTGCCAATGTCCAAATAGCTTTCTTATTTCTTAATGGCATATGTTTTAACAAACCTTCTTACAAGCTTCAGGTAAGGTTTGAACTTGAAAATGTTATTGTAAATGACATTTTAAAAAATGATGTTAATGTGATATGCTTTGTTCTTAATAAATGGACGTTTAAGTTGAGTGTTTAATATATTAGTAAGAACACTAGATCATAAAAAAAATTAGGCCTTCACTATGAATCTTTTGGATGTCAAGCTTTAGCCATAACTGGGCTGCGAAGGTATAAATTGCATGAATAAAATGGAAGGATTTCCACTTTATATAATTATAATTACAGAGATATATGGGGTATGAATGCAGAGTCAAGAGGTTTAATCAGTGTGCTTTAAAAAAAAGTGCTTCTGTTCATAATTTTCTCTCACTCTCTCTCTTCCTCTCTTTCTCTCTCTCTCTCTCTCTCACACACACACACATTTCCATTGTAAAGGACCAGATGCATTGATGCAATTCAACTATGACAAGGAGAACTGATGACCTCTAATGAGCACTTGTTTACCATAAGCAGAAATATTAAAGATCCAGTACAGTTCAAGACCCTTCTAAGCAGGTTGGCCCTTTCCACTTGCTGTGACTCATCCTCTAACTTTATTAATGCAGAGATGAGTTTTGTTTAAGAAAAAACATTCCTGGAGCTGGAGCGATAGTAGAGAGGGTAGAGCATTTGCTTTGCACACGGCCAACCCGGGTTTGATTCCCAGCATCCCATATGGTTCCCTGAGCACTTCTAGGAGTAATTCCTGAGTGCAGAGACAGGAGTAACCCCTATGCATCACCAGGTGTGACCCCAAAAGAAAAAAAATTAATACTCTTTTTTTTATTAGTGAATAAAAGCTTAAAAGCAAGCTCTCAGAAGCGATAAGATTATAAGCGATATCTTATAGCCTACTTCTCCCTCTGGGAGAAACTAGCAAGCTACTGAGAGTTTCCTGCTCACATGGGACAGCCTGCAAGCTTTCCACGGTGTATTCATATGCTAACGCCAGTAACAAGCTGGATCTCATTCCTCTGACCCTGAAAGAGCCTCCAATGCAGCATCTTGGGAAGGCCAAGTGGAGAGAGGCTACTAAAATCTCAGGGATAGGAAGAATAGAGAGGTTACTGAGTCCACTTGAGAAATCGATGATCAACGGGATTTTATGATTTGTGATTCAGTGTATCACCATGAGACAAAGTTACAGACTTACAGGTTTTCATGCTTATGTTTCAGTCATACAATGATTGAATACCCATCTCTCCACCAGTGCCCATTTTCCACCACCCATGGTCCCAGCATCCCTCCCACCCCCCCACCCTATCCCCTTCACCCCACCCTGCCTCTGTGGCAGGGCATTCCCATTTGCTCACTCTCTCTTTTTGGGTGTTGTGGTTTCCTACAGAGGTATTAAATAGGCATCATTTTCAGTCTATAGTCTATTTTTAGCCCATATCTCCCATCCCTAGTGGACCCGCCTAGCACCCTTTGCTTGGTGATCCCTTCTCTATCAGAGCTGCTTCTTCACCTAGCATGTGAGGCCAGCTTCCAAGCTGTGGAGTAATCTTCTTGGTACTTATTTCTACTATTCTTGGGTGTTAATCTCCCATTCTGTTACTTTATATCCCACAAATGAGTGCAATCTTTCTATGTCTGTCCCTCCCTTTCTGGCTCACTTCACTTAACATGATACTTTCCATGTTGATTCACCTATATGCAAATTTCATGACTTCATCTTTTCTAATAGCTGCATAGTATTCCATTGTGTAGATGTACCAAAGTTTCTTTAACCAGTCATCTGTTCTTGGGCACTCGTTTTTTTTCCAGATTCTGGCTATTATGAGCAGTGCTGCAATGAACATATAGGTGCAGATGTCACTTTCACTATACTTTTTTGCATCTCCACGATATATTCCCAGAAGTGGTATTGTTGGGTCAAATGGGAGCTCAATTTCTAACTTTTTGAGAAGTATTCATACTGTTTTCCCAAAGGGCTGAGCCAGTGGGCATTCCCACCAGCAGTGAAGGAGAGTCCCTTTCTCCCCCCGCCAAAAAAAATCAATAGTCTTGAATTTTATTATTTGAATATAATGAATACCAAATTTGTGAAGATAAACATAAGTCTTGGTTTTGAAAAATTTGGGGCATTACCATGAGGTCTGGCTCCCTGCCCTTCACCGTTTTCTGAGGGCAGAAATAATTGCATTGTCTAGTAAGTCACTGGAACCCTGACCTGAACCTTAACGCTAGTAAAATCATCCATCGAGAGGGGAATGAATTAAAAATGGATTGCACTATATTATTATCCCAAAGACAGATTATTACGTGAAAGTAATTCCAATTTAAAACTACTCATTTGTTCTCAACTGCTGTAATTTGAGATTCCACAGGATGATATAGGAAGACAGACAGGAAATTTCGGGGGGTGGGTCTTGCTTTAGTGCCTTGATTGACAGGGCTGCTTGAACAAGATTTTCACTGTCTGAAGCTATAACATGATGGCCGTTAGCTTATTCCTGCAGCTGCAATCTCACAGGCATGTTCAAAAACACAACAGGGACTTGGAAATGTATTAAAGAGACCACAGGGTATATCCCCAAAGTCTTCATTATTACCATCACTGAATTTTTATCAGCAAAATGGAGAAGAGGTGAAAAAAAAATGTCGCCATTGAGTAGATGGCACTGACTGTGTTGCCTCATTTTCTGAAATCTGTTGAGGTTCTGCTGACGCACAGTGTATTAAAGGCATATGGGGTCTCCGTGATGTCTGACAATAAGTCACAGCCGCCCCAATGGCTCCAATGTTTATTGTGTTCCTGCCAGCTCAGTATCAGAGATTACCAAGATGATAGCTCTGAATGAGAGAAACAACACACTTTAAATTTGTAAATTCTAACTTTTATAATAATATATATATTTTTTAAACTTTTTTATTTTATTGTATTTTTGGCTTTTGGGGTCACACTCAGCGATGCTCAGGGCTTACTCCTGACTCTGCACTGAGGACTTACTCCTGGTGGTGCTCGGGAAATCAAACCGGGTTGGCCACATGCAAGGCAAAGTGCCTTACCCATTATGCTATTGCTCCTGTCCCTCTGGAGAAACATTTTAAAAGGAAGTACAGTCAACCCATGACTTGGTAGAATCCTAGCGCCTTTTGTGAATATAAATGAATATCTGTTTTTAATTAATTTTCACTCAAACTAATAGTAAGGCAAAAGAAATTCTAATATCTTGCAGTTCTCCAGTAGCAGTCCAGGGAAGGTTTCTTATTATAGAACTGTCAAATAATTTGACTTATGTTTTCTTTTTATGCTTCATGTCTTTGAAATCTTGCTGATGTCACTTTTCTCCCAATTGACCATGTCTAATCATTTATGGAGTGCAATAATCATGCTCCCTTTTGGAGACTCTCTCTCTTTTTTTTGGAGACTTTCTTAAAAGCTATGCAACTCTAAAAAAAGAGCAATGCATACACTCACAGAAGCAACATATATTACATACACTTTGGGAAGATGAAGCAGATTGAGAGACACTAGATTAAGTGCTAGGAGGAAGAGTTCATGCATTTCTGAAGCCACAGACTATGAAGTACAACTCTATTTGGAAATTAAGGTGCTCTTCCAAGGTATTATACTTAAATGAAAATGTAGTTCCCTATTCCAGTTACTGATCTTGTGTATTTCACCACAAATAAGCATTTGTAGTTTGCCCCTATGATGGGAGCGAGTTGGAGGGCATTGATAAGCCAGACTTGTGGCAAAATTTATCGTAAATTTAGGTTAGAATTTGGGGGGGGGGCTTTCTAAACATGACTATGCATGAATGTGGTGATTGATATATGTGCCTATATATGTGCTATACACATTTTCTGAAAAATGATATCTGTTCACTTCATTTCTGTGGTATACAACTATATGAAGTTAATATTTTCCTTTAAAATTCAAACACGTTGCCAAAGCTATTGTACAAGTCTTCCAGTTGTAGTTTGTCAATGAAGAGTGATTTCAAAAGCCTGATAAGTAATATAAAAACATTGGTTTGTGGCTTTTTTCTGGGGTAATTTTTGGTTTGGGTTTTGGTTTGTTTTGGTTTGGGTTTTAGAGCCACACCTAGGAGTGCTCAGGGGTTACTTCTAGTAAACTCAGGGGACTATATAGGGTGTCAGGGACCAGGTCAGCCACGTGCAAGGCAGAGGCCTGACCCACCATACTTTCTTTCGCCCATAATATCACAATATTAAGAACACTGATTTAGTAGTTCCCTTTCACATATGTTCTCAGATTACTTTATCATCTGGGAAAAACTATAAAAAAAATGCCCAAAGCTGGACAAGGTGTAAGGTAATTCATAGGCTGGAGCACATGCTTGCATGCAAGGGACCAATTTTCCATCGCTGGCACTACTTGGTCTCCCAGCCCTACCAGGTGTGACCCTCAAAAAAAATAAAAAGAAAAAAAAGTGATTTTTCTTCACATTTCCCCAAAATTGAAATAGGAATGAAGGTCTTCAGCTTACCGGGAATCTCCTCAGGTGTCACCTTTCTGAAGACTGCAGCTTCCACGACAACTGACAAGCAACAAAGTTTTTAAGTGGATCTGGGTCCCCCCATTGTTAAGTACTTCTGGGGTCCAGTAAGGCTGAGAAAGGTCCATGCTATTAGGTCACCTTTGGAACATTTCCGAAATTGAAAAGGTGACACCAGCAACATACTCCAATCTCGCTGTTTGGAGTCATCAAGTGACTTTACAAGGTGGTCTTTCTGGAGGTGGCTTGGTTTTAATGATTTCTCTCTTTCTCCTGGCAGGATTTATGTGGGCATCATTCATGTGACACCCTGGGGATGGCAGACGTGGGGACCATATGTTCTCCAGAGCGCAGCTGTGCTGTCATTGAAGATGACGGTCTGCATGCAGCTTTCACGGTGGCTCACGAAATTGGTATGCAGTGCCTTTGGCTCTTCCCTGGCCAAATCAAACACTTGCACCAGCTGCAAGAGAAACCCAAACACTTGGCAATTAATTCCAGATTTCTCCTGGTTCAGAGGTACTGCTGGGGATTAAGTGTGTTTCTATTTGCAAGTTCAGGGTTAACTAATATCCAAGGCACGGCAGATGCTTCCTGTCTGATGGCATCGTTTAAAAGTTTAAGAGAAATTTGCTACTGGCTATTGTCTTTTTAAGTATCCATAAGTGGCTTGGACTAAATTTGTCACAGTTAAACTGGGAATGCAGAGATGTGCCTTCAAGTGACTCAGAACCATATCGATTCATTCCTGGCTAATCAGTTTGCACAAAAATGTGTCACGTTTATTCCACTGTGAGCGACAATAAATAGTCTGAGACTGTCAGAGGTAATCAGAGACGTATGAAAAAGATACCCATCTCACTTCTAATAACAATGAATATGGAACCCATTCAAATGTTACCTGATTTGTTTGTCATTAGAAACATCTCTAAATCTCAAAACTACAAATTTAGGAGGGAGTATTTTGTTAAAAATATTTTTCAGCTACTAGAAATATGTGTTCTTATGCATGGGTCTAGGCTACTAAGTATACAAGAAGTTAATTTAATACTTAGCATTATATATTAAAATGAGACACATCTGTGCTCAATACTTGCTGAACTCACATACTAACCATATCATATTGGTCTTATTATTTAAATTACCTAACCCCATTTTCATATCTGAAATATAGAAGTAATAGTGCCTCTTTCATGTGGTTATTCTAGGGTCTAAATTGGGTAGGTTATAGATACCAGCTGTTATTTTTGTCTACGTACCCTACTGTTTTGCTTTTTTAGATAATAGTTTATTTACTTTTCCATGTGTATCTCATAGGTTAGAATCATTCATTGGGGTTTAGTTATGATTTAAACATTAGTGTACTAATGCTGTATCTTAAACATGTTTAATTTTTTAAGTGAAACATTTTCGTTTTGATGTAGAAAAATTTAGTTTGATGTAGAAATTAAAACTTTTTTTTTTTTCACAATCCTGGTAGGGTGTGAAAATCTCATAAGATGCTCATTTCTAGCTGCTCTTTCCTTTGGGGAGATAAAATAATTTCATATATGTAATTTCACATAATAAACTAATGGGCACGGAATATGGAAGTAGTAAAATAGAAATCAGCAGTTAAATTTCAATTAATTATTAATTTCGCTCTCAGCCTTCTTAGCTGACACTCTTCTTACCATCTAAGCAATGGTAAGAAACATTAACATTTGCCTAATACATTGTTGTCAAGTCTACTTCTCCCTCTCCAAGAACCTGGCAAGTATGAAGAGCATCCTGCCCACATGGCAGAGCCTGGCAAGCTTGATATATTTGATATATATATATTTGATATACCAAATACAATAACAAAGATGGGTCTCATTTGCCGTACCCAAACAGAGCCTCCAATGAGGTACCGCTGGGAAGAACGAGTAAAGAGAGGCTAATGAAATCCCAGGGCTAGGACGAATGGAGACGTTACTGGTGCCCGCATGAGCAAATCAATAGATTGACAGTGATACAGTGAGACTAACTGGGGATCTTTTGTGTCAGAATGTGAGACAGGGCATTAGCTCCGTATTCATGTTTTATTTTATCTTTTAAAGGTAATGAAGGCCAATGATGAGAATCGGCTTCTGAGTGCCGCTCTAAAACAGCCAAGAGTGTTCTGGTTCTGTTTGGGGCCATACCTATATGTGCTCAGGGCTTACTCATGACTGTGCTCAGGAATCACTCCTGGTGAGCCTGAAAGACCATGGGGATCAAATCCCAGTTGCTTGCATGAACAACAAACACTCCACTACTCACTATCAGTCTCACCTAAGAGCTGAAAGTGTTTTTAAAACATATATACTTCAGGCTCAAAGTTATGTCTTTACCTGTCTATTCCTCTTAAACATTACACCAACTTCTTTTTTGGGTCACACTCAGCGATGCTCAGGGGTTACTCCTGGCTCTGCACTCAGGAATGACTCCTGGCGGTGCTGGGGGGACCATATGAGATGCTGGGAATCGATCCCGGGTTGGCCGCATGCGAGGCAAATGCCCCACCTACTGTGCCATTGCTCCAGCCCTCAACTTAAACCAAATTATATAAATACTGATCCTGATCCTCAGTATTTGTTACGTGCACACACGTGTGTGTGTGTATGTGTGTGTGTGTGTAATGTGTACATAAGGGAGGACCTGAAATAAACACTAGAGTTGCCCAAAGTTGTGTTTTGATTTTGCTGTGGAAACTAAGAGAAAATACTAGGAGTCCAGGTATTAGAGAGGATGATCATTAAGTAGAAGATATTTTCCAAGCACACCATCATTCAGAATGAGAGAAGTTCCAGAGAATCATTCTAAGCTTCTGATTGAGCAGAGACAGGTTCACTTCAGACTGAGGGGTAGCAATAAATAATCTACAGCATGGACTATTTGGCATCCTCCATCCATAAATTTAGAGAACCCTAAACCAAGAAATTACAGTGACTAGAGAGGTGAAACAGTGAGTAGCGCTCTTGCCTTGCAAGCAGTGACCTGGATTTCATCCTCCAACACCCTATATGGTCCCCTGAGCCCACCAGAAGTGATCTCTGCATGCAGAGTTAGGAGTCAACCATGAGCACAGCTGGCGTGTGGCAAAATTGCAGATTTTTTGGGAAGAGCTGTTTCACACATTTGCAGTATTCTTGGAAGTTTCCCTGGAAGAAGGTAGCAGGGAATGCAGCTTCATGGGGGATAGAAAGAGGTAGGGAGCCAGATGTTGATGACAAAGGAATGTTTCAGTGAAATTGGTGAGCTGGAGAGATAGTA
Organism: Sorex araneus; assembly: GCF_027595985.1. Lineage (NCBI taxonomy): Eukaryota > Metazoa > Chordata > Mammalia > Eulipotyphla > Soricidae > Sorex > Sorex araneus. The sequence goes on along the minus strand of NC_073303.1, from coordinate 190,953,660 downwards.
CAAGACTGCAGGTCAGTACGAGGCTTTTCGTCTGATCTGACAAGATGTGGTCCCTGAGCACCACAGGAATTACTCCTGAGTACAGAGCCAAAGTAGTTTCTGAGTATTCTATTTATAAGGAATAAAGTGGAACATATATAAGAACTTTACTCAATGGTACAAAAATAGTAGGGCAAGACATAGTTTTATGAGAGACCAGTGGAGAAGAAATGTGGGCCTCTTTAAGAAAAAATGCAAATTCGCATCTTTGATATAAGACTGTGCCTTTGAGTCCCTTTTCATTTCTTATTGGATCAACTTTATTTACTTCTTAGTATGATTCTCTATGATTCATTCTCATTCATATACCACCTACTTAATTTCCCCTGAATGTTACATATGGTCAATTCTGGGAAATTTAAGGGAGGTCTGAAACTCATGTAATAAGGATTTAATCTTCCTTTCATAATGGCGTCTGGGTTCCATTCACATTTTGGGGGATACGGAGTTGGGTCATACTCAGCAATGTTCAGGGCTACTTGCTCTATGCTCAGGGATTACTTCTAGTAGTATCTAGGGTACCATTTGCATTGCTGGGGACCTAACCAGAGGGCAAGGCAAGCACCTAAACTCCTGTATTATCTCTCCAGTGCATTCGCATTACCATAAATTGCTTTGATATTCTTTAATTTCACCTTTTCCCCGACTATTGCTTACAACTGTTATTAAGTATGTCTTTCTGATAACTTTACAAAGTATTCCCAAATAATCTATAGGTGATTATAGAGTCTGGCCTTCACTGCTGGTGTGATCATGGATAACTCAGATGAGTGATCTTTTCAATTCTTTATTTGCTGATTGGTACATGAAGCCATTAGTTTAAATTAAACATGCTCTTAGTTCTCTGCGGTAAGCTTCTCATTTAAATCTTCTCAAATATTCTTCCGTCCCTTAGTATTAGACATTTGCTTCTTTCCAGATACCAAGAGCACAGGCTAAGTGTGATGATTAAATGGTGTGATGACCCTAGCTTTTGCTAGAGTGTTCTGAATTTGTTTGAGTCCATCCCAAAATATGCAGTTAGCTCCATGTACACAGGTATTTTAAATGTGGAATAGTCCTAAAAACATAAGCTCTCAAGAAAAGTTCAACCTGTTTGCTTAGATTTTCTCATTTATTTCTTCTAGAAAGAGTAAAAAAAATGTTTTGATCAAGAATTTCATTCTAATTATGAACAAGAAATCCTTATAGGATGCTATACTACTTCACTTTTCTAAACAATGGTTTAATAAAATAGTCATTGGAGGAACTGGAGTGATGGTACAGCAGATAAAGTACTTGCCTTGCTTTTGGTCTATTGGGTTCTATCCTCAGCATTCTGTATGGTCCCCTGAACCCTGCCAGGAGTGATCCCTGAGTGCAGAGCCAAGAGTAAGTACTGAACACAACCATGTGTGGCTCCAAAGCTAAAATGAATAAATAATTAAAAATTAAAAAGTTGCAAAGCAGCTTTACAGAAATAAATACATTAATTTATTAATGAATTTATTTATAATACATTAATATAATACATTAATATAATTAAATACATTAATTAGTCACTGAATTTGGATCCTGATACCCATCATTCTCCTATCTCCTTCATCTACAAAATGTTCAACACTGAGATTAAGTATATAAAATAAGTAGGGGCAAATTATAATTTTCCACCCAAACCTCTTCTAACCCTGGTATTGAAGTCAGACTGAAGTGAATTTAATGAACAATTTTGAAAAGTGTACCATGGATTAATTGGGATATTTACCCTTCCCTGGTAATTTTTAAAGGGATATATATAGTGAAATAATAACTATACAGATTTATGAAAAATAGGGTTTTATTTTTTAATGAGTGTAGGCTCAGGTACACACTAGTTGCTTTCTTTGTCGCTGTTATGTGTTGCACACATGTAGACTAGTGACTACATTATTATGTCATTTTAGAAAGTTGCTTTTCAATATTGAGCACCCAGTTCCCATCCTGGGCTTTGCATGGAGAGAGAGAGAAAGAGAGAGAGGGGGTGTGGTCGTAGGCCATTTACGACCCAAATATAAACTGGAGAAAATTTCCAGTGAATCTAAGTTTTCATTTTGAGTTTATATTTTGAACTGGCCAAGCTTATTATGTTTTCAGCTTGTAATAATAAAGATTTCACCTGCCGCACACATGCCTCTTCAAAATGACAACTTCATTGATGTTGAGCCAGCTCCTAATATGCTAGGAGGAACAATCTGACTTTATTTAAGACTGATGAAATCCATAATTTGCAAACATGCGAAAGCTTCATAGTAGTTCATCAGAAATGTGCTAAGTGAATTTCTTCACCACGCAGGACTCCAAAAACGCTTCCTAAGCTAAAAATCAGGCAACTGAAAGCATGAATGCCAAATATTCAGCTGGAAGCTTAGGAAGTGGTTGAGACACGACAGCATGGTCGCCTGTGTTTTGCTGTGGTTGGAGGGAGTTCTCTGCTTGCGCTGAGCTGAGCTGCTCCCAGAGATGATTAGATTAAACAAGGTCCTGTTTTGAAAAGTTAGAGAAGCCCTTGAAACACCAGAGACCAAGGCCAAGTGCACAGAATTAGATGACAGGACTGACCGAGAGATTGGAGTGAAAGGAAGTTGGGATTTAACTAGATATTTGCTCCCAAACCCATAGTTTTAATCAACGTGAACTGAGCAATTTTTCTTTCTAGTCTGGACCAATGCTACCCTGTGTCTGTCTTGGCCCTCAATTAAAAGATAACAAGGAGTCCTTTTTATTATGTCAATTCATGCTGAGAGATTCTGGTTTGGGCATTTTGGGGGGAGGGATTAAGTCAAATTTCAGTTTATATTTCTTTCACAGAAGACAAAGGATTGCCTTGAACAGGTGTAGAAAACCACATTTTAGAAGGATCATTAATAAAATACAGATATCATGCATCTAGTATGTGAATTTTTCCTCTTTTGATTATAAAATTTCCCTTTTCCTCAAAAGGAGTATTCAGTAATACCGAAATTTATCAAAATGAGTGGATGAAAAAACCTAGAAATAAAAATAAAACAAGTACAAAATTTAGAATAATTAAATTAGCTTATTATCATCAGGTATTTGAGAGTTGTCAAGCATATATTTTAAGGTATTTTGCATCTTTTATATCATTCAATGCTCACAAAATGCCACAGGACAATTGTTAGGATTAGATTACCCAAGACCATACAAAAAGATCTCAAAACCAATCTGAAGCCAATATCTTCTTAGAGTAAACATTGAACCCAGCTCATCTGACTGCAGAGTCTTGAATGGTTGTTCTACGATTCATTAATATTGACACAGCTAATAGCGAGGAGCAAAAATTGGTGTCTTTCATGCGAACTACCTAACCTATAGAACACAAGGCATTAATGTAATCCCCCCTGGAAAATTAGGTAAAATTAAAGCATGTTTTCACTAAAATACATGCTTCAATTGAGTTGTGTGTTCTTTAGGTAAACACATTACAGAGCTTTTTGTGCCTTTTTTTTCTTTTCTTTTTTTAAGACTATACAGATATAGTCTGTATCCTTTGTCCATTGGTCAGTTTGGGGTCAGGATACAGGAGCTTGAAATTCTGTTTAATTTGCAGACTAAAGTTTAGAAAAACACCTATTTCCTTCCTGAGGTTCATGTTATAAGCCAACCTGAGTTGTAGAGTAATACCCGAGTAGAATAAGAAGCTGAAGCAATATTTTCCTTTAAAATAATGTGTCTTCCTCATTTAGGCTGTAAAGTCAATAGAGATTTTCTATCCCATACTTTCTAAATGCAGATTCACTTGAGAAGTAAAGTTGACAATTTTTTAATTGACATTTTTAAATAAAATCAAAAGATTTTATTTTACTGAATAAAAATCACCCATTTTATCATTTAAAATATATCATACTATTAAAATTATCATTTTTTCACTAGCTGCTCTTTCTGAGTTAATAGCATAACTTAAGATATCATAGATTTTTTTTACATAATTTGACATGAAATTTGTTTCCCTAGTAGAATTCCAATAAACTGCTTCATGATGTTATTTCATGTGATGTAGCTACACTGTTCTATATCTGATGTGATTTGATATCTGTGAAGAAAAGAGCAGAATTTTCTACCAAAGCACTTAAATTTCGCAATTTGCTCTCTTAATGATTTCAAACAGCAAGAAAATTTTGAAATCAGTATGACTTGGGAACATACTAAATTCCATAGTTGATTAGTCTCTTAAAATTTCTTTTTTTTTTCTTTTTGGGTCACAACCGGTGATGCACAGGGGTTACTCCTGGCTCTGCACTCAGGAATTACCCCTGGTGGTGCTCAGGGAACCATATGGGATGCTGGGAATCGAACCTGGGTTGACCGCGTGCACGGCAAACGCCTTACCCGCTGTAGTATTGCTCCAGCCCCTTAAAATTTTGTTTTACCTCTGCTTAGTAACCCTGGTTTTCCTTATTTAGTACATATTACAAAATCTGTTAAAGACGGGCCCATGAATTCATGTTCCTACTCTTTAAATGTTTCCAAATTTTGAGAAGTTTCCATTGCATCAAATCAAAGATTAAGGAATACTAAAGACAGTATTCTAAGCAAGATGACCTAATTTAGTTAAACCAAACTCTACTCTTCATATTATACATGTTGCATGTCTGCTGATAGCAGATGGTTCCAAACACAGATAAAAATTCTTAAAAGAGACTTTGGAATCTACTTAAAACCCTGGTGATGAATCATCATATGATATCCCAATTTGCTGATATCTCTCACCAGGAAAGTCATATCCAGATCCAGGTTTACAAGAGAAGTTGGTTATGCTTCTTTAAATATCTTTTTATCTTCAAAATGTCTTGAATCCTCTTGGCTTTACTTTCCTACTGTGACTTAAGGAAGAAAAAGCTCTTTGTTTTTCCAAGCTTAAGTATTGCCTTTCCCTGTGGGATTCTGGATCCCCCACCCTTGTCTAAAATTTCCCTCTTTGAGTAACTTTGCTGCTCAAAAAGTCATTGACATTTTGATAAAAACAAAACCAAATTACTTTCGAGCTACAAACATTCTCTCCTACTCTTCTTTATTTATTCTCTTGCTCTTTAGGGCACGTAGGTTTAAATCCTACTTGTGCTAATCTTGCAGAAGGCTGTGATTGAGAGAAAACCTTTGTCTCCATTTCATACCAATAATTTTAAACCTCTCTGTGGGTTCTTTATGAATAAGCTTTCACCAGAAAAGGCCAGTATCTGAGGAGCTAAGGGGTGACATAGGTAATCAGTGGAGTGATAAGTTATGATTTTCCTTCACCACATCTACTTGAAATATAACAATGTTAGCTAGCAGCATATTTTAAGTTTCCTAGATCCTAAGTGTTTCTTTACTAATATGCTTACCAGTCAAGTGTGTGGATACTAAATGTAGTGTATTATTACACTAATAGAGTATCTTACTGAACACTGTATTTGGTAGTATAGTGTGTTGTCTGTGATGTGAATTGCCCTTTGGAATCATCTATGCCTTGATATGTACCTTGCCATTTCAGGGCTCAAATCTAATCAACAAATTTAAGACTGACATTAGATGGCAGAGAATAAATGATTGGGAAGACCCATATTTAAAAATATCACTTCTTTTGCTGTTTACTGCCTTAGTATGTCTGTCACATCTTTCCTGAAGAACGTCCAAATATCCTTCATATTGATCTTTCATTTCAATTGCTGTTGAGATCCAGGAAGGTAGTCACGTGGGCACTGGTTCCAACTACAGGGGAACTGGTTGCTTATTTATTTGAGACCTTAACCATTCTCGTTGCTCTCTACTAGCACCTTTCTAAGAGCAAACACAAAATATATTAGTTAAGGCCAGATGTGCATATGCCCTTCAAAGAATCCATCTCTCTGAATTACTTGAAAGGGTCAAGTAGCCCTTTTGCAATCAATTCTTGGAGATTTTACAAAATTCATATCTCTGTTATCTCTTTCTGAAGTGCAATTATAATATTTTTATACATGGAATGGCTATGTATGAAATAGCCATTTCATATTGCTTTGAATATTTTTGTATCTTCACAAATTATGTGTATCTTCACAAAGTTATGTGAGTATATTAGTAAATTGAGGTAGCATAAAATTCACAATATTTTCCAACTAAACAGGTAAAAAGTCTTAATACTATATTAACTCACTGCATGGTAAACATAATTGCTTTACCTACAAAATTGACAATTTTTAAAACACTGAATGAAAGAAAAAAATGATGTGATATCCTGGGCCCCTAAAAGCAAATCCAGTGTTTGCCACATGGCTGACATTTGAAATCAGAAATCTAAATCTACACTCCAAATGAATTGAAAATTCCATGATGCTGTATTAGAAATAAACACACGTGAGAAATGTTATTTCTTTACATGGATTTGGATGGAAAAGACTAATACTGTTCAATATAAATATTTTATGAAGTTGAATGAAAAATATCATCTTGAAAATTACAAAACCAGGATTCAAATAAATAAAATAATTCAAGTGCTGCATAAACCCCATAGTGTTAGTAAAGATTCTACCAAGAACAGTTTTTTATAATGCACAGAACATTCTCAGTAAGTGCTTAATGCACTAGCAATTTTGAATATGTTGTGAGTAAAATGTTCGAATTTTTTGTTAGCACTGAGTTTTTGGAAAAAAACCTCGACATTCCACCCCAAATTGGACTTCATTTTGTGTGGTAATTGGCATATGATGGAGATTCATTATACTGACCAAATAAAAAAAGAGTGGTGTGCTTATCGAAGGAAACTTGCGAATCTAGTAAAAACTGATACAGTAAATAGTTGCAGAAGAAACATGAAAAATTGAGGGCCTTAGAAGCTCACCAAGACTCAACCACTTAAGTCTAGCCTCAATGGCAACCAACAATAGTGACCACCTGCTCAGAGGACAATTTCCTTATGAGGTGCTAGTGATTTGACAAGTTGACCAAAACTGGTTGGAATGCAGCATGAAAAATTGCATCTTTGTTAGGTTTTTACTGATGCACACTGAATTTTTTTGTTGGCATGGCCACAATTCCTTCTTTGGCTTCAGGAAACCCACAGAGAATGTGGTAGTGTTCCCTTGTCTATGGTGTATTCTACATTGTCCTCCACTGCCTTGTATATGACTCCGTGAATCTTTGAACAAGCAAACTACTAGGATGATTCATTGTCTACTGTTTTAGAGTTTCTATAAACTGTTGTGCTGGATTTTTAACAACAGTATCTTGGATTTATTAGAGAATGTCATTTTCTCCTTAGACCACTATAAACTGATGTAATGAAAAACAAGGTTGTCAGATGATAAGAATGTGGTTAGGTACGCTGTGAAAGAATCCCTAGTTTGGTAGAATAGAAATGACATGATGGGTGGCAGAGAACACATTTGTTTGGCATACTGCAAGCATCACCTTGCTGAGTGGTTTGGGATAATCATTTACCTTCTCAACATTTGTTTCTCTTCAATTTCTAACATTCCATGATGACCATCTGGATATTTTAGACAATAGTCAAGTGTAAATGATGTATATTTTCAAAATATCCCATTTGCTCATAAGATCAATATAGGGTCAGTCTTCAGTCACTGAAAGGGGAGGTGAACTTACATTTGTTTCTCTTTCTTTAGCTCCCCTAGTAATCTCTGCTACAGTTAACCTATTTTCTTGGGCAAGACATTAGAAATGACTGATTGAAAAATTAAGTATTTTACAACTTGCAGAGCATTGAATAAAATTCAGAGGTTTCCATCATGGATGAGGGAAGATACTCTCTGATTCTATCAGACTTATGGCTAATCAGAGAAAGAGGAAACTTAGATAAGAAATCAAAATGATACGTATAGAGAGTGCTGAGATATCCTTCAGTTAGCTTTTAAATTTTAGGTTAAATCATGCCTCCTTTCTGCTTTTCATAGGGCATGTGTGATCCAGATGGATTATGGGAGCATGCATCTATTCATTTTTTTTAATTTTCCTTTCAATGGTCACCAAAAGTGACTGGCTTTAACCACTTACAGATTTTAATTTCCTTGGAGAGGTCCCTCACCACAGAAGAAGGCAATTACAGTGAACCTAATGTGTAGTTACAGCGGGAGAAATCAAGTGCTAACCTAATCGTTATAGAAAAGTCTAAATACAGAATCACTCATTATTTGCGCTTCCTATATTTTCTTAGGGCATCTCCTTGGCCTGTCCCACGATGATTCCAAATTTTGTGAAGAGAATTTTGGTTCCACAGAAGATAAGCGCTTAATGTCTTCCATCCTGACCAGCATTGATGCATCCAAACCCTGGTCCAAATGCACCTCAGCCACCATCACAGAATTCCTGGACGATGGCCATGGTATGTATCCTGAAAGACGACACAGGGTCAGCCACAAAGCGTGGGAATGAATCGTATTTCATGATATCCTCTGGCATTCACCTTACCCTCTCCTCCAGTGTCGGGTTAGTGTCAGAAACAAGAGTGAGGGCATGGTTGGTTGGTATGTAATGCCAACGTCCTTGGTGGCATTGTAGCTATGGTATTTTGTTTTCGCTTTTGAATTGAAAAGTTCAAAAGAGAAGCAGTGTGGGAGACCACACAGAATGCCTAGCTAGTGCCCTACAAGCCTGGCTTTTATTCCCTCTTTCACCACCAGCTTCCTGTGAGAAGTTGGCAGACATCTTGATTCCCTGCTATTAATATGACTTTTAGAATTATTTGTTACATGCCTATTAGAGGGGCGTGGTGACGATGTAGGTGACAATTCTGTTAGATTCTCTTTATGGCAACATCAAGCCAGGAAAGGAAGCTTTGGGGATTGGCTGCAAGAATTTGGTTTCTTCCAGAGAGCAGGTTCTCCTGAGAACAGAGTCAAAACTGTAGGACCAAAAATAGAAGTTCAGTCTGAATGGTGAGAAAACACTTTTTTAAGAACTTCAAAAGGAAATCTTTGGGATTCATTTTTAAATACACTTCAAGAGCATAACATATTTTATTAGGTTCCATAAATCTAGGATTAGAGTTGTCAATCATAAAAGTTTTAAGGAAGTCACAGTTTTCAGGAATAATAAATTCTGCCCCTAAAATAATCCCTAAAACAAGCTATTGCAAACATTCTTAGTGTTCCTTATTGCTTTCAAATATTAGAAACATAGCAGGACATTAGACTCCTAAGAATTGGAACAGATCTTTAGAGATCACAGTTCAAATTTTTCATATTGAAGAGGATGGATTCTCGTTTTTTTCCCTTTTCTCATAAATGTGTCTTCCTCTAAAACTGTTTGTTGATTTGAAAATGACAGAAATTCTAATGCTTTATAATTTTCTGCAGTTATGTCATGGGATAGAATTCAAAGTTGGGTAAAGAGACTATTTGAAAATGACTTATACTCACTCCACAAAGCTTATTGTTTGTTATTTTTGTCATTCCTTAGTAAGTTGGCTATCATAAAATTCAGCTTCATAACTTCAAAAGTAAATAATTATAAGTATGTTCCTTAAAACCTCTTTAATTTCTTTAAAAAAGAAATTCCACTGCATAAATCCTTGTACTTCTCCCCATATCTGCTTTATTAGTTCATTTTTTGCTTATTAATTCATTTTTATGAATTGATAATCCTTTGACAACTTTGGCTACTTAAAATTCTGTTCATAAAAACAATCCATACTCAACTGTTTATTTTTTTCTTAATACATAATAAGTATTTCATCTCAATTTATGATACTGATAACATGATCATAATCCTGAAATAAACAGTCACTTCATTATCTTCATTTCACCATGATCAAAATAATATCGAATAAGATCCCCTTTACGTGGAATATTAGTTCCTATACTTAAAATTGCTTTTGCTCTTTCTCAGGTTTTCTGAACACAATATTTTTTATTTTAGACATGTTACACATTCCAAAAGGTTGAGCTAAACTTTGAATCACTAGATGAACAGATTTAGTTGCTAAGGCAGCAAATACTTATGGCTAAAATGGGATCAACTTCTTTTTTCCCTATGCAAGTATTAGGTCAGCTAATTACAATGCTGTGCAAAATTTTGTTCCTTATTGCCATAATTTTGGAATGATTCATTTATTTCATGTTTGTGGAATTTGTGATCTTACTTTCGGTGCAGTAAATATGCTTTTCATATTATATTCAATTTTTTTAAAAAGTCCATTGTCAGAATTTCTTTTATAGAATTACAGCAAATGTCATCAGTAGCAGATAATGAATAGAGCAATTCTAAGAGAACAGTAAGTGAGGAAAAACAGAATGACATCTGTCAACTGAGTTACTTTTGAAATAGCTTTCCCAATACAGAGTTAAGGGTCACCATCTATAACACTAGCGTTTAAATGTGGAAATGAATCCAAGTGACTAAGTGAATGTATAACATGAATTCAAAAATTTAGTAGTATTTATTGGTGCTCCTCAAAATAGCTATACTATAGTGAAAGTGTGGCCACAGGATGTAGCATGTAAAATTATTGCAAGGGTTGAGGTAATGACCTCTAAAATTCAGAGAGGGATTGGAGCAATAGTACGTTTGCCTTGCACATGGTAAGGCGTTTGCCTTGCACACGGCTGACCCAGGTTTGATTCCCAGCATCCCATATGGTCCCCTGAGAAGCACCAGGAGTAATTCCTGAGTGCAGAGCCAGGAGTAACTCCTGAGCATAGCCGGGTGTGACCCAAAAAGCAAAAGATAGAATAAAATAAAATAAAATTCAGAGAAAAAGTAAGAAGAAACGCATAGTCAAAGATAACAGAGAAACAGATGCATCCTAGTTAGAATAATAAATCTGATATAATCAAATCCTATCATAAAAACATTTCCATGTATTCTTTTAGGTATGTATATATGAGGGTGGGGCGGTTCTGGGCTATACCTGGCGATTCTGGGGGACTGTATGGTGTCAGAGATGGACCCCAGGGGTCTCACATGCCAAGCTTGTACTGTAGTCCTTTGAACTATCTTCTGGCTCTTTATTTTCTCTCTTTTTATTTTAAAGGAAAAATTTTAATTTAAAATTTTAATTAAAAATTATGCTTATAATACTTTAGGTAATTAAATTCCAAAGTGTTTGTTTCAGTTCTTTGGTGTTCAAAGTTACTGTGCACCCCCCCCACCCAAGTGCCATAGACCACCCTCCTTCCCCCATTATTTGTGACTCGCTGTCAGTTACGATTTTAGTTCATATTGTTACCTCCCCTGGCACTGCTCTAGTGCTCAAAAACCTCCACTTATGTTCCCATGTCACTTCTCAGCAGCCTGTTTGTTCCTGGTCCCCTTATCCCCAAGCCTGACAAACTCAGATCTATAGTCTGGATTCCGAGGCTTATAGCCCATTGGTAATGTCCGGAGCCTGTACTAAGGGTGAGTGAGACCACCCTGTATCTGTCCTGACTTTTAAGGAACCCCTCAGACTTCTGTTTACTGTTCATTTCTTTCTATTTTACAGTCCTATTTTTCTTCTCTAATTTTCTAGACCACTAACAATTTTAATCAATAAAAGACGGAATACTTCACATAGAGCTAGAATTACTTCAACAATAACTTGAGGGGCCAGAGTGACAGTATAGCAGGGAGGGCATTTGCCTTATATGAAGCCATCCTGAGTTTGATCCCCAGCATCCCATATGGTCCACCGAGCAACACCAGGAGTAAGTCCTGAGTGCAGAGCCAGGAGTAACCTGTCCCTGGTCATCGCCGGGTGTGACCCCGAAAAACAAGAAATAATAATAATGATAACTTGAGAAACTGAAATGGTTTGGAAAAGCCAAAAACAACAAATTATCTGCGTGATTCCTCTAGGTATCTCTCTACAATACAATAATGGGTGTATTTTTACAGGAGATGATTTTTAGTTATTTTCGAAGACTGAATTGTGATCTCAATATATAGACAGCAGAGCAGTTGCTATTTTAAGTGGAGTGCCTCACAAAGTTTTATACAACTTTCAGATGGTTACTAAAGGGCACATGAACTGGAAAATCCACTTATGTGTTCTAGCATCTGTCTGTCTCACCCCCCACAACCTCCACTCCCCCTCAGCTCCCAGTCCCAGAGAAGTGATCTTACAGTACAATCAAATTCAAATCACTTGATTTGTTTTTTTTTAAATTATTAGACGTAAGTAGCTTAACATGTGTAAGCACTTGGCCATTGCCAAATTTAAATTCATTAATGCTGAGTGTTTCCTGATTTAGTTCCAACAAAAAAATATGTAACAATTAGGTTATGGTTGAAAAATCAGTCTAAAATCACGGTGCCGGCAGATTTGTGATTCAGAGAGAAGTTGCGTCCAAGGGAAGCACCCCTTACCCCCCTTCTCTCAGTGCCAGGCTGACCAAGATACGCGTAGACCTTCTGCAGTGTTTATACAAGTTAGCTCTAGTCAAGTTACTGGGGACTGTGATCTTTGAAAATAAAGGTAAGCACTGGCAGAGAAATTGTGCAGCGAGAGCAAGTTATTGAATTACCTTTCTCAAGCACTTAATGACCTTGAAGCCCAAAGAGATAGCTGTGTCTGCTAGATCCTTATTCACTAGACCAAGTGATGAGAAAGTCCATTACCTCTGATATAGCTTACGGGCGCAGCTGTTACGGAAAATCTATAGACGGCTCTGAAAAATCAACATGGGCAACTATTTAAAGAGCTAGGTTTACAGACACCTACTGAACACAGGCTTTGAAGATAAAATAAAACCTAAGGGATTAGAAAACCACTTACAATCCTTGCTAAGTGTGTACCCTAAAACTAGCCACATGAACTTAATGTTCAAGATAAAAAAAAAAATACTGAGATTCTTTATAGATTTACAGTGCTATAATAATGGCTTTGAATGCACCTCATTCCAACACTGTTCACCAGTGTAGCCCCCTCCCTCTCTCTCTCAAGGACCCCAGTGCCCTTCCCTCCCATCCCCCACACCCGAACTCAATTGCATGAAATCAGCTCTCCCAAAATGTTTCTTTGGCCCTTTTCTGTTACCTTGCTATGTATCTCTAAGATATCTCTATCTTAGAGATATCTATAGATATACATATCTACATCTATGTATCTCTAAGTTCCACATAGGAGAGTGCACTTATTGCTTTTCCTCTGACTTCACTCAACATGATATTCTAGCATCCCATCCATATTGCTGCAAATTGCATGATTTTGTTCTTAGAGCTGTGTAGTGTGGTCATAATCAGAACATTCAAGGGTCATTCTAGTAGTATCTTAATATTATTTCCTGTATTTCAATGAATAGACTCTTTAAAAAGTGCTGCAAAAGCACTGTTTACAATAGCCAGAATCTGGAAAAAACCTGAGAGCCCGAGAACAAATGATTGGTTAAAGAAACTCTGGTACATCTATACAATGGAATACTATGGAGCTGTTAGAAAAGATGAAGTCATGAACTTTGCATATAAGTGGATCAACATGGAAAGTATCATGCTAAGTGAAATGAGTCAGAAAGAGAGAGACAAACATAGAAAGATTGCACTTATCTGTGGAATATAAAATAACAGAGTAGGAGACTAATATCCAAGAATAGTAGAAATAAGTACCAGGAGGTTGACTCCATGGCTTGGAAGCTGGTCTCACATGCTGGGGGAAAAGGCAGCTCAGATAGAGAAGGGAACACCAAGTAAAATGTGGTTGAAGGCCACGCTCGAGAAGGGAGATGCTGAAAGTAGACTAGAGACGGAACACAATGGCCACTCAATACCCCTATTGCAAACCACAACACCCAATTGGAGAGAGATAACAAAAGGGAATGCCCTGCCACAGAAGCGGGGTGGGGTGGGGGGAGATGGAATTGGGGGGTGGGATGGATACTGGCTTTATTGGTGGAGGAGAATTGGACACTGGTGGAGGGATGTGTTTTCGAACATTGTATGAGGGAAAAACAAGCTCGAAAATGTGTAAATCTGTATCTGTACCCTCACAGTGATTCACTAATTAAAGAATAAAAAAAAGTGCTGCAAAGGCCCAAAGAGATAGTATAGGGTTTGGGATGTTTTGCTTTAGATGTAACCAACCCCTCTTTGATCCCCAGCTCTGCCAGGGATTCATTTGGTGCACAGAGCCAGTATTTGTCCAGAAGCAGGGTTGAAGATCGCTCCTGGGCACAGAGCCAGGATTAGTTCCTCAACATTTCTGAGTATGGCCTAAACCAAGCCCCTCCCCAGAACAGTAAATAAAAATTCTGCAAATCAGACAGGTTTCAAGACCAGGAAGCTTAATAATTCTTTAGCCTGTAAAATCTTTCACTGCTTTTCCTTGTTTTACATCTAGTGCCTCGGACAGTTTCACACAAGACCCCTTGAGCTTCTTTTTCAGCAGAAGTTGTCTGTGCCTTGGTTAATAGACTTGTGAGTTTCTCTGTTACTGGGCCCATAGAGATAATGATTCATCAAAGAGCAGGCACGTTTACCAGCTTGCCTGCCCTCCCTCCCTCCCTCCCTCCCTCCCTCCCTCCCTCCCTCCCTCCCTCCCTCCCTTCCTCCCTCCCTCCCTCCCTCCCTTCCTTCCTTCCTTCCTTCCTTCCTTCCTTCCTTCCTTCCTTCCTTCCTTCCTTCCTTCCTTCCTTCCTTCCTTCCTTCCTTCCTTTCTCTTTTCTTTTTTTTTAGTGTCAGACCTTAAAATACACATATAGTAAAAAAGTTTCAATATAATGCTGATTTGAAGGAAAAGGATCGAGTTTGCTGTGCTGTTAAGCTTTTCAGGATGGCTTCATCAAGAGTATTAATTCGTCTGGCCTGTGCCTTTTATTGGAATCAATGCTCAATTTCATGCCTGTATATTAACGAGGAAGAGAAGATGGCAGTCATGACAATGGTGAAAAAAAATTAAGACAAGTTAAAAAAAGAAGTCTTAAAAATAAGAGAACAACCTAAGAGCATTTAGGATGAAAAGCATCAAATTTAACTCAATAATTTCCGTTGTCCATAAATATGAGAGATAGGAAATACCAGATACCAGATACAAAGAATAGAATATTTTCCTGTCTTATTTCCCAGTGGCCTGACATACCTTCCATCAACAATGCCATGGCTTTGTGGCCATGGAAAGACTACAACATTTTTCCTTTGTTTTTCCATTCAAACCACTATGTTTTATTTCTTTATTGTTTCACATCACTTTAAAGATTTGATGCAATGTAGTTGGTAAGAACCAGTATGTTCTTTGCTCATATTTCTATTGTCTATCTTTTGTAAACTATCATTTATATACACAAAATGTTTCTAAGGCGGAATGGAACTTAGCAATTTATGACATAGAGTAGACACAATAGTTGCAGAACATCAGAATTTCAGGCTAATATGAATTTAAATATATATATGGTAGATGTAAAGCACTGAGAATTGAGGTAGATCCATTGAAGAAATATTAGTATTTGGAGATCCTTAGTATCCTGGGGGTCCTTAGAGGTCAGTATAAATGATAGCAAAAGATTTTTTCTCTCTTTCCCCTCTTCCTCAAGTTTTACACTTTATTTAACATCAGAAATGTGTATCTAATCCACTGTTCTTTATATTTTAATATTTTGTACCATTTGATTCATCATTAGGATATAGATTCCTTTATGGTTCTTTCCTTGTTCAAGTCTGTACTTGATAAAGATGTGACAGAACATATATTGTTGCATAAGGACATAATTCAATAAAGAGATAACACTTATAGACTGTATTTCAGAGTACATAAACTGATGCTCCGCCCTCCCCATATTAATGCTGAAAATTCTGGGGTAATAAGCAGAAAAGGGAATGATCTAAGATATCCTTTAAGGCGGAAATCATTGAACATCATCATCATCATCATCATCCCATTGGTCATCAAATTTCTCAAGCGGTCTCAGTAATGTCTCACTTCGTCCCAGCCCTAAGATTTTAGAAGCCTCTCTTTACTCGTCCTTCCCAACGATGCCGCATTGAAGGCTCTTTCAGGGTCAGAGGAATGAGACCCAGCATTGTTACTGGTTTTGGCATATGAATACGACATGGGGAGTTTGCGAGGCTCTCCCATGTGGCAGGAAACTCTCCGTAGCTTGCCAGGTTCTCCCAGAGGGAGAAGTAGACTATAAAATGTCTTCCGGGAGCTTGGTTTTTATTTATTTATTTATTTATTTATTTATTTATTTATTTTTAATTAGAGAATCACCGTGAGGGTACAGTTACAGATTTATACACTTTTGTGCTTATACTTCCCTCATACAAAGTTTGGGAACCCATCCCTTCACCAGTGCCCATTCTCCACCACCCGTAAACCCAGTGTCCCTCCCACCCTCCCCAATCCCATCTCCCCCCCACCCCACCCTGCCACTGTGGCAAGGCATTCCCTTCTGTTTTCTCTCTCTAACTAGCTGTTGTGGTTTGCAATAAAGGTGTTGAGTGGCCGCTGTGCTCAGTCTCTAGCCCTCATTCAGCCCGCAACTCCCTTCCCCCACATGGCCTTCGACTACAATGTAGTTGGTGATCGCTTCTCTGAGTTGACCTTTCCCCGGAACATGAGGCCAGCCTCCAAGCTTGGTTTTAAGTCTCTGGATGTTGGCCATTGGTGGGATTACACCACGCTGGGGGGCAGTCCCTGGGTGTGACTGCATAGCTACTGGAAAATGGGAAATCTGGGCAGAAAAGGCCCAGTCTCGATCCGAGCAAGCTTGGAGGTCTCAGCCCTGGGTCCCAGACACCTGGGTTCCTCTGCCGGTGCCTTCATGCGTGAGGTTCCTCCGAACATGTGGAGAGGGGCCTTGAGTATGGCTGTGGCTTGGCTCCGGTGGTCTTTGGCTGTGGGAGCTCTGCTTGAGGCGGGGAGGGAAGCTGGAGCCCACCCCCTTTGAGGGGCCCTGGGGAAGACAGCCAGGAGCATGGGCAAGAGACTCTCTGCTGAAATCATTGAACTGAGATTTGGTGGGAAGGGTAGTTAGGGTCACACCTGGCTATGCTCCAAGCTAACTCCTGGATTTATACTCAGAGTTCAGTCCTGGTGAGCTCAGGATACCATATGGAGTACCAGGGATCGAACCCAAGTCAGCCACATGCAAGGCAAGTGCCCTGCCAGCTCTACTACCTTTCAGCCCCCAAACACTGTACTATTAGTAGCAAAGCCAATGTGTAAGAAGGTTTTGAAATAGGCTTTGATATTTATCTTTGTAAAGAGATGCCCCCTCTTGAATTCTCCTTGTTGCATGCTGATCTGAAACTGAAACGTTATCCATTTGTTTTGACGGATCATCTACTTAATAGGGTAGAACCAGTCATCAAAGCTACAAAGAGGTGATGCATTATTTAGGTCCAAGATAGATTACGTAGATGCATACTACATGTGCCCACACAGACTAAGGACTTCCCAGTTGATATTTAGTTACTCTATCGTACACTCTGTGCTTTTAATTTAAAAGGAAAAGGTGATCCCTAAAACAGCACTTTTGAAGAATTAGAAAGCATTCTTGCTGTCTAAAAGATCTGTTGACTGTCTTGTAGCACCAGCAATCTGCTAAACATTCCCTAGTTTGCACAACGCTCTTTATTATGTGGTAATAAAGATAGTATTTTTCATGGAGTTCCAAAGTACCTAATCTTTGCTTTATTTTCTAAACAAAGCTTACTGAGGTTTTACTATCATTCTTTCCTATTGACTTGATGTGAACTTTTTTCTCTCTTTTGCTTGATGTTTTCCTCCCAAAGTTCTCTTTGGCAGTACTCTTATTTTTAATACTTTTTTTTTCTGGCTTGTTTTAAGAAACCTTACCACTTCAAAAGTTCTGGCTCAGACGTTAAATAGGAACTTTGCTTCTTATTCATTTTCATATAATACCTCCATCATAGATTGACCAATTCTAAGATATTCACTTTGAACAAACTTGAATGCAGTTGTCAAAACATTTACAGATTCTTAAACTGTATTGAATATTCTTTCTCAGTAGAAAGAAGACCTCGAATATGGTTTTCTTCTGTGGAGTGCAAAGAATAACTTGAACACCTTTTAAAGGTCATTTAGTATATTGGGCATAACACTGTCATTTTTGGACTTTGCTGGAGGCTTCCTTAGCTCATTTTGCCCTTATAATGTTTCAGTGAAAAAAAGAAATATTTCACAGATCTTGAAAGTAAATTAGGGAGAGGTCAGTTAACATGGCCAAGAACACTCAACCGCTTAGCGCTTGCCAGAATTAGACTTTAGACCGAAGTTTCTACCATGACGTGTGATGTCCACCTTGTAAAGAATCCCCACACACCTTGCCTTGCAGTAATAGGACAAGAAATCTTTCCACATGTAAACAGAGTCAGGGTAGTGTTGGATGAGGAAGTCAGGCTAAGAGCTGTTAAACTCTGATTGCTCTGATTTCTTTATCTAAAAAAAAAATATGACTAAAGGGGCAGATTCTAGGGTTCTTGTGAGGACAAAATAAGCTAAGCACTGAATGATCTGAGTTTACTGTGAAATGTTTAATAGACTTTATATTAAAATTAAGTAAACAAAAATATTATAGACACTGTTGGGCATGCATGGGCCTATACAAAGAGAAAGAAAAAATGATTCTAATTCTCTGGTCAGGGAAGCTTTGGGGGAGCTGAGGCCCCTTCTGGGTGTGCATTGTCCTGGAAAGCTTCCATGGGTCCTCCTCTCACTCCCTGATATTCTCCATATTCCTAGGCAGGGCAAACGCCAGTGAGTTTATGGCAGATGTGCCCTCATATTCCCAAAAAATGCCAGTTGTGTGAGATCAAAGATAACAGTAGAAAAGAAAGTGTAGACAGATGGGCTTCCCCCAAATTATCAGATCATTTCTTTCTCTCTCACAGCTCCTGTTATCTGTGACTCTTGAAAACTTATGACTGAAATACTTTATTAGCTTGGGAAGAACACTCTATTGAGTCTCCTGCTTTCACTTTCTCGGGATGCCTTTAGGGGGTTAGATCGGCTCATGATTTTGTATTCACAGATACCTTGTGTGTTTGCTAGAACATTTCCTGCACTGGGATAAAGCTTCTGAGTGGGTGCAGAAAGGACTGAGCTGGCACCTTGTTTATTATTATGGAAATAGTCAACACTAATGGGCATGGATGGGCATTTGAGGAAGAGATGAATAAGATTTGAAGAGGAGGTAATTAAGATATAGAGTGCCAAGATCAAACTCCTGTCTCTAAGATGCAGCCGAGTTTCTCCACCTTTTAATGACCATGGCCTCTCTCTGACCTCGTTTCCTGTCTGTAACACTGTGTCCCTGATCCCATCCTACTAAGCTGATTTCATGTGGTGGGAACCATTTATTCACTTTTCATTGCAGTCACTGCATATTTCACTGCAGTCCCCTTGGAATATCCTGGGCATCCTCAGTTGAGAAATGCTTGGTTTTCATTATTATTATTGATGGTAGGATTGTTATCATGATTATATAAAAATACTATCATTAATTGTTTATTAAATAAGTGATCTGTTTTCCTCTTGGTTCATCCTGATGCCTCAGCCCAATGGCTAGCTTTAGCACAAAATGATGTAGTTAGTAATACAACTACCAGCAGCCACACTCCTCCCCTGTAGATAGTCCAGAGCACTATCTACAGAGTCTTCCACTGAAAGTTCTGGACTGTGGTCATAAGTGGGAAGAGAAAACCCCTTTTCTCCTTGTCACTCAGGAAGTCCCTCAGGCTTTCAGCCTGAGAATCAAAGGGTGGCTTTTGCTTCAATATCAGCTGTAGGATTTCCCTTTCGGACTCAGACTTTGAGTGCTGATACCTCTGCACCATCATCTGTGTTCCTTTAGGCAACTGTTTGCTGGACCTCCCTCGGAAGCAGATCCTGGGTCCCGAAGAACTTCCAGGTCAGACCTATGACGCCACCCAGCAGTGCAACCTGACCTTCGGCCCCGAGTACTCTGTGTGCCCTGGCATGGATGTGTGTGCCCGCCTCTGGTGTGCGGTGGTGCGCCAAGGCCAGATGGTGTGTCTGACCAAGAAGCTGCCAGCTGTTGAGGGGACCCCCTGCGGGAAAGGGAGGATTTGCCTGCAGGGCAAGTGTGTGGACAAAACCAAGAAAAAATATTATTCAGTGAGTTCTTTTCTTATCCTGCTTTATCGAGAGACCTGTGTTATTAAATACATTATGATGTCATTATTGTGGGGTTGAGTGAGATTGTTGCACCCAGGTGGTTTCATTGCCTAGTTAGAATAATTTCCCTTTGGAAATCCCATTAGATATTTCTTTACAGCTTCCTCCTTAACCCACAGAGTCCAATCTATGTCATCCAGCACTGATGAAAAGTGCAAATCATACCTATCCTTTCTCTGTCTGGTACTTTAACAAGTAGATAGCCCAGACTCTACCTACTGGAAATCCTCAGTGGAAACCTTCCTTCTCCTCATCTAATGCCCAGTGACCTTAGGAAAATTTACATTCAAATTTTCTGAAATATAGCTTTCAGAAATCATTTATTTAGATTCTGAAAAAAAGTAGTAGTAGTAGTAGAAGAATTGGCCTGTAGTCCTTTTGCAACATTGGCGAACATCAGATGATCATCTATTCTCCCCCGGCAAGCTCATCCAATTTCAGGAGCTAAAGTCTAACTCATATCTAGGCCAGGGATACCCTTCCTGTCTTTCCATAACTATCCTATCTTCCAACCAGCAACCATCAACTTCATTTTCAAGACTCAAGTCTCTAGGAAACCAGGTAGAATCATGCCGTTCCTAGTATCTCTCAGAAGGATCACATAACTGTTCCTTTTCTTTCTTTCTTTCTTTCTTTCTTTCTTTCTTTCTTTCTTTCTTTCTTTCTTTCTTTCTTTCTTTCTTTCTTTCTTTCTTTCTTTCTTTCTTTCTTTCTTTCTTTCTTTCTCTCTCTCTCTCTCTTTCTTTCTTTCTTTCTTTCTTTCTTTCTTTCTTTCTTTCTTTCTATTTTTTTTTTTTGCTTTTTTGGGTCACACCTGGCGATGCACAGGGGTTACTCCAGGCTCTGCACTCAGGAATCATGCCTGGTGGTGCAAGGGGACCATATGGGATGCTGAGAATCGAACCTGGGTTGGCCGCGTGCAAGGCAAATGCCCTACCTGCTGTGCTATTGCTCCAGCCCCACACTGTTCCTTTTCAACTAACCCCACACGGGTAGCAAGGGAAGTTCTTCACTCATTCCCTTGGCAGAGGAGTTTACAGGATTCTTTGGGAGTCCCTCAGCTCCCTGTTGCAGCCCTGTCAGGATTCTCCATGAGTTCTCTCTGCACAGTGGGGAAGTACACTTTGATATCTGACCCACTTCTCTGTGGAATAAGACTCAAGTGTAAATAGAAATGAAGTCAAGTCCAGGTCAAGTGCATTTGTATCTATCACAGAGTTCTGTCTTAGACAAGATGGGGATGTCAAAACACAGACTGAAACTCAGCCACTGAAGGGGGAAAAGAACAACGCAAGCCTAGTCAATGCCTAGAATATGCAGTGTCTTTAAGCACTGATCAACACATTTTGTTAAATATTCATGATAAGAATGACAATGTAAGGGGCTGGAGTGATAGCACAGCAGGTAGGGCGTTTGCCTTGCACACGGCCAACCCGGGTTCAATTCTCAGCATCCCATAGGGTCCCCCGAGCACTGCCAGGAGTAAATCCTTTGTGCAGAGAGCCAGGAGTAACCCCTGTGCATCGCCGGGTGTGACCCAAAAAGAAAAAAAAAGAATGACAATGTAAGCATGATTCAACGGTTATTGGTAAAATAATATATCTTCAGAAGGCCCAGACAAAACAATATTGGTAGATCATTCAATACTTAGGGTGAGCCATCAAGGTGATTTTAATGCTGGGGTGAAGAGAGAGGGGGAAACGGCTGAATTGCTTAGAATTAGAAAAGAATGGTAGGTCAGGAGAGATAATACAACAAATAAGACACTTGCCTTATATGCACCTGACCCAGTTTGGATCTTTAGTGCCACATAGGGTCCCCTGTGCCCTACCAGGAGTGACTCCTGAACACAAAAGGGAACTACACACCACCCATAACCAGGTATGACCCAACACTCCCCAGCTCCCCCCAATAGAACTGTGGTTCCATAACTCCCCACAGTGACCACTCAATTATCATTTGATGGAATTTCCACCGTAGATTCGAAGGCGAAGTACTATCCAAATAGACCTTTTGAACATTTGAGATGTTTGCCTCTGCCTGGAGTTTCAATATCTTCTTCTTTGTATTTCAGACATCAAGTCACGGTAACTGGGGTTCCTGGGGACCGTGGGGTCAGTGCTCTCGCTCGTGTGGAGGAGGAGTCCAGTTTGCCTATCGCCACTGCAATAACCCAGCCCCCAGAAACAGTGGGCGCTACTGCACAGGGAAGAGGGCCATCTACCGGTCCTGCAGCGTCGTCCCCTGCCCGCCTAATGGTAGGCTACACCCCAGTGTCGGCCACCACTGTGGTTTCTGTATCGTTCTCTATCTTGCAGATATTAGGAGGGAAGGCTGGAGAAATAGCCTGTTAATATGATTGTATTCTCCAGTTCAGTGTATAAACCAACGACTGATTGATTTTGAAAGTTAAAATTGTTAAAAAGTTAAAAAGTAATTGATATTCAGGGTGTCAGAAGAAAATAAATACTGCTTTCAACTCATACATAAGAAATTCCTCAACCTTGCAACCTTAGTATGCAAAAAGAAGTCTTACGGGGTAGGAGAGATCCTACGAGGGTAGTTAGCCTTCCATGCGGCCACCCCCAGTTTAATTTCTAGCAATTTATGTGGTCCTCCAAGTACCTCCAGGAGTGATCCCTGAGCACAGAGCCATGAATAAATCCTAGGCACTGCTGGGTGTGCCCCCAAACAAAAAAAATTAAAATTAAAAAAATCCTAAAGTTAACTCTAAATACTAAATAGTTACTGTAGTCGGCCGTAGAGATAGTAAGACAATAGGTAAGATACTTTGTCTTACCTGTGGCCCATCTAGTTCAATCCTGGTACCCCATATTGTCTCCTGAGTCCTACCAGAAGTGATCCCTGAGCACTGAGCTAGGGGAAGCCCTGAGCAATACCAGGCGTGCTCCCCCCCCCCAAACCAAAATGAAGCAAATAAGTTAATGAACAGAGCCCATAAGATAGTACAGCAGGTAGAGGCTCTGTGTTGCAAAGAGCCAAACAGTTCAATTCTCAGTATCCTAGAAGGTCTTCCATACCACACCAAGACCGATCACTGAGTGCAGATCCAGAAGCAAGCCCTGACCATCCTTGGGTGGCCCCAAAACCAAAACACAAAAAAGAAATAAGTAAATAATTATCTATATTAAGATTCCTTATTTAAGCTTTAGAACAGATTATGCAACATAAGTACCCTGTTTGTCTTCTAGGTAAATCATTTCGTCAGGAGCAATGTGAAGCGAAAAATGGCTATCAGTCTGATACAAAAGGAGTGAAAACTTTTGTAGAATGGGTCCCCAAATATGCGGGCGTCCTGCCGGCAGACGTGTGCAAACTAACCTGCAGAGCTAAGGGTACCGGTTACTATGTGGTCTTCTCCCCAAAGGTAACTGCAAAGCCTGTGGAAACCATATTTTGTCCAATGAAGTTTGTGGCTACTGAGCAGAAATAGCGATTATTTAGAGAACGGTTGGGTACGGCAGGATTTTATTTTCAACTCTGTTAGTTCTACACTTGCAAACTTTTCAACCAGAATTCATTTTGTAAATAGAAGCAGTAAATGGTTTCAAAGCTATTTTTGAAAAGTGTAGCTGTCATGAAAAGTGGAGCACAATTTTAACTTCAAAACGGCTGTGAAACCCTGACCATTTCCTAGGCCCGTTTGTGAAAGGAACTATCAAGCAAAATATTATTGATTTTTATTTAGAAAATCTTTGGATGATTCAGGAAAAAAAAGCCTCTTTCAAAACCAACATCTCTGGTTCAGACTTTTCAATGCACCACTAAAATGAATCAATGTCATTCTACTTATCAGACACATTATAATACATTTTTGTGAAATTACTCTTTTTTTTTCTACAGAAGGACCTTTAGTAAATTGTTGCAGTTTCTTTCATCACAATGTCATATAGTCATTATAAATACTGTCTAGCAAATTTGCAAAGGAGTGCCACCTTGAAAACCATCTGTAGGACTGGAGAGAGAGTGTAGTGGTTAGGGACTTGCCTCAACTGCATCTGGTTCCAGCTTCATCCCTGGCATCATATATGACCCCTTGAGCACCAGTAGGAGAGATCTCTAACCAGTCAGCTAGTAGTAAGTTCTGAGCATCACTGAATGTGGCACATGTACACCCCCCAAAAATAAATTAAATTACCCCCTGAAAACTGCCTTTAAGAGACTGACGACATAGTACTGAAAATTAAGTTAATGTCTGGCTTAGATAAACTTTGAAATGGTTTGTCTGTTTTATTTTTGGAGTACACCGAGCAGTGCCCAGGACTTACTCATTGGTACATGCTCAGGGATGACTTTTGATGGTGCTGCAGGGATCATTTGGTTGGTTGAGGATCAAATTTGGGTCAGCCAAGTGCAAGGCAAGCACTCTACCTGCTGAACTACCTCTCCAGCCCCTGAAATGTTTTTTGTTTTCAATTGCAACATGCTGTATTTCATATTTTTAATATTGTAGAAAAATTAAAATAGCTGCAGATACAACCATCTAAAGAATCCTTAACTCAGTGAAGTATATCACCAATTTAATATATGCATAGTTCACATATACTCATAGGAGAAAAAATGATGCAAAATATGATACTTATATACATATATGATTGCACACATTACCCGTACATACCTATACACAAGTCACAGACAGTTCATATACATACTATTTTATAAATAACTACTAAACCTGTTATTCAAATTACATTCAAATTATGTACATACATTTAAACATAATTGTATACATTTATGTCTTATCCAGTACATACATTTCACTGACTGCATCAGATTCCATTCTTTTCTACTAATTTTTCTTATTTGTATATTGAGCATTTCAATGCATAGAAGGGAAAGCGTTTCATCTGTGACAGGATTTTGCACATCAGTTTCATAGTTTCCAATGCTTGTTATAATAAAAATTGGGCAGCCAAAATAAAATCTCTGCATCCTTGAGCTTGAGAATACTCTAGTCTCCATGCAAGTCACAACTCCATGCACTAACTGAAAAATCCTGTATTTATCACTGCAAAATATCCAGACAATACCACAGGAATATATTAAGCACACAGTAACGAAGATGAATATTTTAGGATCCCTGACCCATTGGATCAAGTTTAAGGGGCTAAGTACATGATCCCCAGTTATCATACCTTTTTCCTGCCTCTATCCAAAGGATTTTGTTGTTGTTAAGAACACCTGGAATTGATGACTTGATTGTTGATTTCTCTCTGTACAGTCTCTTCCTGTTCTTCCAGTCAAATTCAAACCTCACAGATTAGAACTTGACTTTTCACAATAAACAAAACAAAACAAAACAAAAAACAATCCAAATAACTAGGCACAAGGATTTCCTCTTCCTGATGTGTCTCTCCCTGTCCAGGTGACGGATGGAACTGAGTGTAGGCCATACAGTAATTCTGTCTGCGTGCGGGGGAAGTGTGTGCGAACTGGCTGTGATGGTATCATCGGGTCCAAGCTGCAGTATGACAAGTGTGGGATATGCGGAGGAGACAACTCCAGCTGTACAAAGGTTGTGGGCACCTTCAATAAGAAAAGGTAACTTGAAAGTACAATTGCCTTGTATGAATTGACCAAAGTCTTACATTTGACAGTGGATACATTTCCTCATAAGCTCTCTCGAGGCAGAGGTCTAGCATGGATCTAGCAAGCCCGTTTGAAAAGGGGAGGGGAGGAATGATAAAGGTTCTGAGTAACTGAGAAAACGTTTGGCACCTCTGAAAGCAGGTAAACTGCACTATTTATAGGACCAAGGTTTGCAGGGTGCTGAAATGGAAAAGCAAAAATCTTAAGCCTTCCACTTTAAAGATAACTTGCAGATCTGTGATTAATCAACCATAATTTTGGAAAATATGATCTTGTTGCAAAAATGATTAGTTTGGGGTTTGCAGGGTGGTATGTACAAACTATTTTATAGTGGACGTTCCTGGTTTGTACAGACACTGCAGGTCAACTATTCAGCAGACAAAAGGCTTCTTCTTGCCTCTTTGATTCAGAGGAAGTTTTTGAAACACAGCAAGATTTTCAGTGTCTAATTGGACTGGAGCACAGTGGGTTGGGCATTTGCCTTGCACGCGGCCGACCCTGGTTAGATTCCTCTGTCCCTCTCAAAGAGCCCAGCAAGCTACCAAAAGTATCCCGTCCTCATGGCAGAGCCTGGCAAGCTCCCTATGGCGTATTCGATATGCCAAAAACAGTAACAACAAGTCTCACAACGGAGATGTTACTGGTGCCCGCTCAAGCAAATTGATGAACAACGGGAAAACAGTGCTACAATGCTACAATTGTCTATTACCTCTAAGAGTAAGACTTTGCGGGTAGATATTTCATACATATCCATCAGCTTGTACTGGTCACTTCCATATTTCTTGTTAAATAAGTTCCAAAGTATATCTGAGTGGAGCATATTACATAATTACTGATAGAGGCAATTTTGGTTGAACATTTTTCCTGAAACACCTTTTTCCTTGGTGTTTAACTGGCATTTTTATACTAGCATTTTTGGAGAGTCTTCAGATACAGTACCCATTTCTGCCTTTTCTCATTTTTTTTTCCTGAGCGGATAATGGATCACCAGAGACCTATTTGTCACTCTCCATAAAGCCTCATCATGGAACTTCACAGATGTATTCCAGAAATTTTGCTACAATACTAGAAACTTCTTTTTCTTTTTTTGACTGTTGATGACACTAGTCATTTGGGATTATACACTTCCAAACTTGCTTCTTCATTTTGTGTTCTTCCCAGGTAAAAAAATCAAAAGTCCTGGTCAAAATGGAAAGAACCCCACTTTATAGTCCAATAAAGAATGAAATATGTGTTTTCCCAACTAATTTGTCCACTGGAACCACACGTGGAGCTCCATAGAATAGTTATTTGTACACTAACCTGAAAGCCGGAGCACTTGATTCACCTCAAATCTGGAGATTAAAGTTTTTAGACAGTCAAAACCATCATGAAATTCTTGGGTAAAAAGAGTTTGAGGAACCTTACAGATTTCTATGGGATTCACTGAGGGAAGGCCTTTATTAGTCTGCATTTATGCTTAAGATCCTATTTAGTGCCAGGAAGAACACCAACTAGCTTTGCAAAGATGGCAGGATTTAAACTGGCTGGGAATCTGTCAAGTCAGTATAAACTCAGGTTGGTTGTTAGCTGCATTCTCATTTTTGAACATCATCATAAAAAATATGTTTACAGCAACCTAGTGAAGATTTTGTTTTGTGAGAAAATTAATTTCAATGTCAATTTCAAGAGGATCTACTCAACACATCCAAACATTTTGTAAAGAAACTTTTGTTTAAATGCTGTTGATTTAGCGATTTTTTTTTGTGTGTGTTTATTAACTTTTTTCTTCACCCCTGCCTTCCTGCTTTATTCTCTTCTTCCCACCCTTTACCTTCCACTGTGGATATTTATGCTTTCAGCAAGGGTTATACTGATGTCGTAAGGATCCCAGAAGGGGCAACCCATATAAAAGTTCGACAATTCAAAGCCAAAGACCAGACTCGATTCTCTGCCTACTTGGCCCTGAAGAAGAAAAATGGTGAGTACCTTATCAATGGGAAGTACATGATCTCCACCTCTGAGACCATCATCGACATCAATGGCACCGTCATGAACTACAGCGGTTGGAGCCACCGGGATGACTTTCTGCACGGGATGGGCTACGCGGCCACCAGGGAAATTCTGATTGTGCAGATTCTTGCCACAGATCCTTCGAAAGCACTAGACGTCCGTTACAGTTTTTTTGTTCCCAAAAAATACACTCAAAAAATAAACTCTGTCACGGGCCATGGAGGCAATAAAGTGGGATCACATCCTCCCCAGCTGCAGTGGGTGACGGGGCCCTGGCTGGCCTGTTCGAGGACCTGTGACACAGGCTGGCACACCAGGACAGTGCAGTGCCAGGATGGAAACCGGAAGTTAGCCAAGGGATGTCTTCTTGCTCAGAGGCCTTCTGCGTTTAAGCAGTGTTTGCTAAAGAAGTGTTAGCCAGTGGCGCGGATCTTATCCAGAGGGATCACGAATGGATCAGTCACGGTGACAAAGATATCTACCTAAAGCACAGACAGTCAACGTACCAACGTCATGGTCAAAGGGAACCCCAAGTCGGGCCAGAGTCTGCTCTGGGTTACCAAACGAAGCAGCGTGATTATTTCCTGGACAAAGGTGACCTTGGATATAGACAAACTTGGGACTTATTGACCATCCCCAATCTGACCCGAATGAAAAGACACCGATGAATGTAGAATCAGGGGACATTTGAAGATGGCAGTGCACTCTCCCCTTGTCATCTACCTCTAAAAGAATGTCTTCAAAGGCATTATAGTTGTTCTCACCCATAATACATGGTAGCTGATTTTTACTGTTTGTAGATATGTTCTTCCCTTGGTATGTCACTTTATAGCACTCAGTTCTATTAAAATTATATATAGAGAGATTATAGATATATATTTCTATAAAAAAAAGTGATCGACCAAAGTAGGTCTGCAGCTATTTCAACTTCTTCCAGTTTCCAGAAAGAGCTGTGGATGTTTTACTGGAGATTAACAACGTGCTGCTCTTTCCCTGAGCTAGAGTGTATTTTCAGACTACAGGAGATTAAAAAAATTTAGTCAGAAACCTTTAACAGCAAGCATCTTCTGAGAAATCCTGCAAAGGAAAAGGACTGCAGTATATCTAGTCATTAAAGAGCATGAATGGATCCATTTATTTAAACCTTTGAGTGTACTTTTCTTCAGGCAGACAGTCATATTAATGCAGATGTAGGATGTAAAGGTAGTGTTGGGGCTTGTGTACATCATTGGTATTCAAGAGTCTACAAATCAGTGTCCTTACTTTCAAAACGTATTTTACAACAAAAATAAAATTGTTTTTCTCTCATTTTTCCTTAGTGTAAGAATTTAAGAGGAAAAAAAAAGACACTTCATATTTTCTAGTTCTATTTTCACAACTGCTTTCTCTTTCTATGGCTTGCTTCTGATAACTCGTACCATGTCATACTAACACAAAAACACAGCTAAGTTGCCATCATTGAACACCTTCAACATTGGTATACCTCTTACCAGCAAGCCTCCAAAATGCATTTGTTTTCGCTTGATTGTTTTGTTCAAGACTGCTATAAAACCTACAATATTTTGTACTTCTTGTTGTCTAAGTATAATAGGATATGGAAAATCAGTTGTATTTAGCCACATCTTTCAGTGGCTGTAATTTATATAAAAAATTAAGCAGGGTTAGTAATCATAAGACTGTTTCCACACCATAGGCAATAATTCCTTGCATTACAAAAATTTTTTAAGTACACAATGTGCTTCAGAGTTTTTCCAGTTGAACAATAGTTGGTTGTACTAGCAGCGCTAAAGTGGTGAAATGTGACCATTTTTGTGATGATTGTCGGTTTTCTCCTGAGAGGTTATCTAGGTAAGTTTATAGGTTTAAATAGTAATGCATGGGAAAAAATTTACGATCATGCATAAAAACAGTTAAACTGCAGGACTTGAGAGATAGTGCATGTTTAACCCTATGCCTTGTATGTGGCTGAACTGGTTTGTTCTCTGGTATCAGGTTATCCTAGCATCACTGGCTAAAACCGTAGAGACCACAAATACCCCCAGGTGACCTGAGTAATTCCTAGCAGTACAAGGCCCCAGAGTAGGGCATCTGTGGGTTCTCAGACCGAATCCTGGCCAATTGGGTCAAGAATCACCAAGAGGGCACCCCCAAACTTCTAGAGCACCCCTTGAAACAAAAAACAAGGAAGCAAAAGCATAACTGCATCCACCTGCCCCCACACATCAAAATATATAAAATGTTCCACTTCATTAAGGTTTGCTTTTATTTGGGAAATATTTCAAAGTCAGTAGCTCTCATGAATATTTATATTGGTCATATTAAATGGGTTTATTGTTAAAGATTTGTAAATAAGGATGTTAAGAAACCATTGTTTGAATTCCCTTAAAGTTACAAGAGTTTATATTTATTATAAGATACGTTAGCAAAAGAGAATTACGTCTTGCTCTTATCACATTCATTTTAGTGGATCAGGAGAGTAAATGTCTCACAGTGCAAAGTACTAAGAAATTATTTGGTAAAAGAACTGTTTTACAAAACTGATTCTAATCTATTGTTTTTTTCACAGACTAGCTTTCTTCGGATATTGTCTTTTTTTTTCAGTATATTATCAAGTAGAGGAATGAGGCACATAAAATATAGCAACCTCCCTATATTTATTAGAGATCACTCGGTATCTGGGGTAAGAAATAAAGCTAGTTGAATCAGTCAATAAAATTATTAAAAATCATACTATTTGGCTAGTCAGAGACAATTACTAGTGAGGCCAACATTACATTTTTGGAAATGTGAGAATAATTTTAATGAAGAAACTTAACTATGAGAGAAATCTAATTTTACCTTTTATAATTATGTTGACAGCAATTAAACATAATTGGAGGGCATACATAATAATCTTGTAATCTGTTTCTCTATATTTATATTCATAGATTTTTAGCATGAATTAACATATTTCTCAAAGCCAATAGAAAAGTTTTATGTTCCTCACAAAGCAGTCTTAGAAAGTTTAGAGCAAATAGACCAATATTTTATATTCTAAAAAACTTTTCTTTAGGTCATGGATTTTTTTTTATAAATATTGACTGACTAACATATGTATGTATGTATGTCTAACTAAAAAAATTAGAGACTGGAAAAAGAAAGTTCAAAAAAGAGAGTGGTCAATCAATATAAAAATTGATGAATAAGAGAAAAATATTATTGAATTCAATGCAATTTAAACTGGGGTTATGATTTTTATGTTTATCTTGAATAAAAGGAGTCTAGAATTTGGGATGCTATGGATTCTATCCTTTAAAAAAAATGTCTGAAAATGCTCAGGTTAATAAGAATCTAAATCTAAATTACAGAACTAAGAAGCACTCTAAATTGAGTATAAATGCAAATGCGGAGTCCTCTAGGAATGAATATTTTTCCTTCTAGAACAGAAAAGGTCAAATTAAGCCCTGCTTTGTTGCTGAGTGGCATATAAGGGCCTTGTTTTAATTTAAATTCAATAAATTCAACTTCATTTGCCTTCCTGTGGAAACAGTTTTATCCCATTAACTAAGAATTAAGGGATAAATTGCAAACAAAAACAAAAAGTTGCAGCACTGAAAAAAAGAAATAATTTATTGTATTTTTGCAACTGGTATGTGAATTTGTGTGATAAAATTATTTATTCTTATTTAACAAAAATATGTGCAAATTCTTTTCTATTTAAATGTTTTGCTATTGTCCTACTTTTTAATTTATGCTTCATGTTTGTGTATAAAGTACACTTTGTGAGTTTACAGAATATTCAGCACTGGTTGCTTTTGTATTTTTTTGCAGAAAACTTTCTGTGTAAAACAGGTGTACATGTATATAACCTTCATGTATTCTTATTCTGATGCTATATTTCCCTTCTGAGTATTTTTAAATTTAATATTTTCTGTTAGTGTTTGGTTCTTGCAGTTATGGTCTTTTAAGTTCCATGATTTTTTTTCTAAAAAAGTTATTCAAGTAAATAAGGTCCAGGTTTTAAACTTGTGTTAATAAATCACTTAGAAACTTTACTGGGAACCTAAGACATGAGAAAATAATAAGGTTATCCATTCACCCGCCAAGAAACTGTTGGTATATTATATAAGCTGTGTATGAAATATACCCAGCTTTCATGTGATATACCAAAGTTGTTATGAATTATATCAGTATAGCAATAACACCAAACATAGTCTTTTGATGCTTTAAAAATACTCCTTAAAATTGATATCCCTTAATATTTAATGTTTCCAGAAGTTTATAGAAGGTTAACAGTCTGTGTGTAAATTAGTCAAATGTTAGTAGTCATAATGCTTCCTTCAAATATAGACTACTTTAGATAAGGTGTGGTCTTACAAAAAATCTCAAAACTAGTGATTATTACTCACTGGGTGTGAATAGAATTGGGGTGACCAGCTGGGGCACCTCTGATAGATTTGCCTTGCCTCTGACTGTGATTTCACAGACTGCAAACACCGCTAAGACAAAGAACCCTTAAAGGTACTGTTGACAAATTCATACTCTGGTTTTGATGCTTCTGTTGATTCTCCTTAGTAACAAAGTCATTATCATGGTTCCAGGGAAGACAGCACCCAGATTTGAGTCCTGGTTTATCCTTTGACTTATACACAGATTATGAAATTCCAGAATTTAAGTCACCAAATTGTTGCTAATGGTTTATGGCTGAGTTTGCTATCTCCATGGCAGTATTGGCGAATATGATGAATATATCTAGAACTAAATGAGATGATGTGTTATACTTTTGAAGATTTGAAAACAGCAAAGTAAATGAACGATGGCCACAGTAATAGTCACCCAAAACTATACTAGAACCAAGTGCAATGCCAAGGGGCTGTATCATTAAGCACATAGAAAGGTACATATGTTTTCAATACATATATTTCCTGTGCCAATAACCTGTAGTTTTAGATTGTCAAGCATTTAACTCACTAGACCACTGGAGGGTAGAGGGGGAAAGTTTTTATAAATAACCCCACTATAAGAACTAAAAAAGAATGACTTCTCCAGTTATGTCATCATGAAACACTTGTCTGTAATTTATAATTCTGTTCTACTTCATTATTATATGGGGAATCATTGGGATGGTAACTCAAACATTAGTCGGCCCCCTAAGGGACTGTACATGGTGCTCCAATCAGAAAAGCATTCAATCTGGCAAATTTCTTTCTGGTGCGATGATAGTATAATATTCCATGCATATTTCGTAGGAAAAAAATAAGAGACTCTGTATAGGATACTGCTTTTAAAGGAGAACAGAGCTGAACTGTACATATTACTTAGCTCAATTAACTGCGCCTTCTGAAATACTAGCATGCTGACACTAGGTTTATTCTCTGTGGTCCTTCTCCCGTAGCTCTACTAACTTGTCCATGAAGACTGCCATAGATCAAATGAAAATAAATCAATAAGATTCATCATCCTACAGAGCACTGCCACATCAGAATGACCCAAAGTCTGACACTGTAAGGAAAACTGTGATTTGTAAATAAAACAGGGCATTTTTTCTCCCCATTTCCTTTGGCACAATCAATGAAGTTACATTTTTACCAAGGTGCTAATATCTTCAGTGATCAAATGTGGCATTTCAGAGTTACTGTTTTATTTGTCATGATTTTTCAATTAGCAAGAAAGATCTACATTTTTCATCAAGGCTGAGTGCGTCACTACGCTCAGTTTGGCAAATAACATCTAATAGACTTTCTAATCAGCAGTGTTCAGTGACATAAGCTGTATGGGCATCAAACATGTTTAATGTGACACCAAGACTTGAACTATATTAGTTCAAGTAGCACACTCTTAGATGAGTCATTATTCATCACCTAGTAAGCCATTAACATTTGTTCTGAACCTTCCTTGCAAACAATTATTTTATTTCATATACACAAATGTTTGTGTGTACTTGGCCTGATTTAAAGCTTTGCGATGTTTTAGTTTACTAAAAAAACACATGGCTACAAGTATCTTGGTCTTTTCTTTATGAATTATTTCATACCCTATTAGAACTACTTAATATTGAGAGTCTATACAAGACTAGAAAATCATACAATGTGAGTTTGCGAAGCTAGACTTTTGATTACAAGATGTACATGGTCTCCGTGGTATATTGGCATTGCGCACTCAGGTAGGAGTTGACAAGTACTGCTTACATTTTAGGTTGAAATGTTAGCCCGAGAAAATCATGTGCATGCTTTGTAAATAGACTGTAGATAGCAGATTTAGGAAAACTCAATTTGTTGTAAGCAGTGATACAAGCCTTTGATTTCCATTTTAGAGTCTGTGCATAAAGTCAGGTAATAAACCTATGTCAATGTAATTGAGATCTTTAAAATGTGCTATGGAGGCAGAGTAAAATATTCAAGATTTACATGCTATCTATAAGTGGAAAATTGCTTGCTACAATTTCAAGAAGTGATAGCATTTTTCAGTCATTAGAATGTCATTGAAAATACAAAAATCTTGAAAATATAAGACGGGTCTTATTTTAAAAATCTCTTTAGCTTTGGTGCATTAAAGGTAAATTAACTATTGGGAACATTATTGTGTCTCATAGCCTGCATTCCACAGCAACTCTGTTATTCAGGTAAAACCACTTGAACTAAGTCATTTGGGACCTATACTGTAATATTTTTCATTGAGGAACAATATCCTATTTTGTAAAGCATTTCCCTATGTGTGACTTTAACTGTACAATTAAACATTGGTTTTGTGGACATAATAAATGTAAATTGTAAACTAGGCTATAGTATGTACTGTATATAATGTTTTAGATTTGAACTGATGGTCCTCGAATTTTTAATTTTCTCAGAGCAGTAAGACCAAATAATCTTTAGGAGGCCTACAGATCTCTAATTTCTATCATTCCTCATCCACTTTGGTATAAATAGTTTTTCTATCTTTGTGAAAAGATTATAGTTCTTGTTTTTTGTTTGGGGGGCCCATTCCCATCACACTATATTCTGACTCTGGGCTCAAGAAGCAATCCTGGAGGTGCTCAGGGGTCCATATGGGGTTGTGACTTAGAACCAAAGTCAGCTAAACGTTAGGCAAGCACCATACCCACTTTACTATCTCTCCAATCCTATAGATTTATTTCTTCATCTACTTCTTACTAGCATTAATTTTTTTTTACCATTAAACTATAAACAGCAAGCAATATAATTCTGCCCACTTCATTTTTATTTTTTTAAAGTTAAAACTTTAATTTTCTGGATAGGAAATATGACTCAAGATTATATAAATTGAATTTAAAAAATAGAAATTTACCATCAAAATTACACTCATTTGCTAACATATATAGGTATTAAGCTAACCCATCAATTCTTTCAAACTCTGAAACAATTGTTACTTAATAGACACTGCAAAACTTGGATGTTTTTCTCACATGAAACAATATTTCAGAATTGCACTTACATGTTTTCCTTAGGGGGATGTATACGTTCCAAGAAAATGATTAGACACATTTAAGTGTATAAAATGTATATGATATATATTTTTAACTTGACCATGATTATATGGTTTGTGTTTTGAAATATCTCCTTGGGTCAGAGCCTATCTTAAACACCTTTCACACTTTTTCCATTTGTATGTCATTATAACCTTCCTTAGGTCGGTCTTAAGATCTCAATATTACAGGAGACTATCACATCTCTATCACTGCTAATGATTAATAGCTGTCACCAGCCCCCATTAGGAGTACCTTAGAAACACTATAAGTGATTGGCATCTTGGAGCACAGAGAATCTTGAATTCATATGGCCTGGAAGTCTGCAGAAGAGATGGCAGGGTATTTGGGAGAGTTTGAAATCAGACAGGGTGGGGGAGGGGGGAAGGGAAGAGTGTTCAAATGCCTAAATGTGTGGATTCTCTGAAAAACAGTAAGGGTTCTAAAATTCCAGTTAAAATGTCAAGAAAACTGGTTAAAATCAGGCAAGTAACAGGAGTAGACACAAATCCTTAAGAGTGTACAAAGGAGTGTTGTTTGAAGGAAAAGAATTTGATTCAGAAAACTAATAAATTGCCTGGGTAGGTTGAAAAAAAACCCTCTGGCATTTAACCTTACAAAATCTTTCACAACTAATAATGAGTTAGTTCAGACAAGGTGAATAGCTCAAAAATGGCGTTGGTGGTAGTTTTGAGAGTAGAAGTAAAATGCACCAAGATCATGATTAGCAAGGGAACTGAAAGACATCTGAAAAGTCCAAACCATCTTTACTTGCTAAGCTCTAAGAGGTCTTTCTTGGGATATTATTGTTTTATATACTCAGTTGAATTCCCAAATCAATTATTTTGCTAATATGGACCGAAAGGTAGAGATGCAATTCTGCCATCAGTCTCTCTCCACTTCCATGATGTAGCTTGAAGTAAATGTTATCCCAGAATTACAAATCATACCCACTTCCTGGAAGGAGAAAAGCAAGTAATCTAGTATGAATTTATCAAATTGACTTTACAACATCTTTTTTTTTTCTTTTTGGGTCACACCTGGCAATGCACAGGGATTACTCCTGGCTCTGCACTCAGGAACCACCCCTGGCGGTGCTCAGGGGACCATATGGGATGCTGGGAATCGAACCCGGGTAGGCTGCGTGCAAAGCAAACGCCTTACCCAATGTGCTATTGCTCCAGCCTCAAAAAATCTCTTCTTTTTCCATTCTAGAGCCCAAAGCTGTGTGACTCTAACATTCATAGGAGCTTACCATGAATTAGAGACACAGTTCTTTTATCGAGGGTGTTTTTGCTTATTATTTACATCATGTAGGAGGTCAGAGTGATAGTACAGCAGGGAGGGTGCTTGCTTTGCATACAGCTGACCTGGTTTCAATCCTTCAGCATCCCATACAGTCTCTGGTGCACTGCCTGGAGTAATTCCTGAGTACACAACCGGGAGTGTAACTCAAAAACCCACCAGGTGTGACCTATAAAGAAAAAAAATTCCTCCATATCTAAAATCATTGATTGGTGGAAAAGAGGAAATAATCTGCATTTCTTATAAATATATTAATTCAAAAAGGAGTCACTTATTATTATCCTTTTGAATTAAGAGGAATTCTACATCTACCTGTAGCACCGTAGCACTGTCGTCTCATTGCTCAATTTGCTCTAGAGGACACCAGTAACGTCTCCATTGTGAGACTTGTTGTTACTGTTTTGGGCATATCCAATATGCCACGAGTAGTTTGCCAGGCTCTGCCCTGCGAGAGGGATACTCTCGGTAGCTTGCCGAGCTCTCCAAGAGGGACGGAGGACTCCAACCCAGGACGGCCGCATGCAAGGCAAACATCCTACCCGCTGTGCTATTGCTTCAGCCCCTACATCTACCTCACGATCACGAATTTCTTTACTCTTGAGCTCTTTGGTGATCAATTTGTACTTTGCATGGTTGAGGCTCTGAATTTTATCTCTAGCACTATAAAAAAAATAAAACAAATTAAATGTGTTCAAGTATAATGCTAACGCAAAATATTTTAGGTGATTAATGAATGAAGAACATTCTGCTTTACCAAATCTATACATAACATATACTTACTAATATTATATCTTCATACAATTAACAATGATAAACATATGAGTGGAGAGATAGTACAGCAGATATAGAGCTTGCCTTGTCTCCCTGGAACTGCATATAGTCCCCTGAGCTCTAGTAGAAGAGATCCTTGAGCATAGAGTCAAGAGATCACCTTGATCACTGTTGGGTGTGACCACCACACACACACACACACACACACACACACACACACACACACACATCACACACACACACACACACACACACCAACGTTGCTGCGCAAAGTTAATTTTCAGATAAATTTTAGAGCCCATCAAAATATGAGTTGTAAATATACCTAAAATGCATCATGATCACGAAATCCTGTTGATCATCGAGTTGCTCAAGCCATCTCAGTAACCTCTCCATATGTCCTATCCCTGAGATTTTGGAAGCCTCTCTCTTCTCGGACTTCCCAATGATGCTGCATTGGAGGCTCTTTCAGGGTCAGGAGAATGATATTCAGCTGGTTACTGGCTTTGGCATATAGATACGCTATGGGAAGCTTGCAAGGCTGTCCCATGTGGGCAGGAAGCTCTCAGTAGCTTGCTAGTTTCTCCAGGAGGGAAAAGTTGGTTATAAGATATCGCTTCTGGGCACTTGCTTTTAAGTCTCTGGATGTTGGCATTGATGGGATTACACATGCCTGGGTTCCTCTGCCGGTACCTTCATGTGTGAGGCCTGTCTGAATGTGTGGAGAGGGGCCTTGAGCATGGCTGTGGCTAGGTTCCGGAGGTCTTCGGTCGCTGGGAGCTCTGCTTGGGGCTGGGAGGGAAGCTGGAGCCCATCCCCTCGGGGGGGCCCCGGGGAAGACAGCCAGGCTTGCAGGCAAGAGACTACATCTACCTATTGGGATTAATTCTTCCAAATAAGTCTGGAACCTACTAGACATTATATTAAACTCAACTAGATATTTCTTTACTCTTGAGCTCTTTGGTGATCAATTTATTCAAAGAGATTTTTCTATTGCACCTTGGATCTTATTTGTATGGCTGTGAACAGTTTCAAGATGAGAGCTCAGAGTATAGCAGAAGCTACAAAAGACATAAGCTGATAGAGATGAGATGCTAAGAAGTGTCTACACCATGACCAAGTATGACCACTCTCCACCACTCTGAATGACAGCAACGTTCTCCTAGTAGGACCTCTGCTCCTTCCAGCATCAAGGCTGACCACACATCGCCACAAGTTATATCACTTTACTCCTTTACTGAAATTTCTCCAGTGCTTTCCTCTCTTACTCAAGGGAAAAATGTGTGTCTTTTCCAAGACCTCAAGGTCTGGAATTTTGTCCCCGCCTCTAATTTGATTTCCTCGCTTATTTCATCGTCCCTAGTTCATTGTTATAGCTGCTTTATACCCCATTGTTCTTCAGCACAGCAAGAAGGATGGGCCTTGCCCAGAAAGAACCCCTTGCTTAGAATCCTCTCAGCAGACAGAGGCTGGCGCTCGTCCTAGAAGTCTCAGCTTACATGTTATCTTTTGGGAAGACCATCTTTGACCACCTAAACTCAAATACAGCTATTCATCTTCCATTTTTATTTTTACTTTTTTGGTTTGGGGTCACACCTGACTATGCTCAGGACTTCCTCTGGCTCTGCACTCAGCAATCATGCTTCGTGGTGCTCAGGAGACCAAATGAGATGCCTTGGATCAAACCCATGCCGGCTGATTGCTAGGCCTTAGCTGCTATGCTCTCTCTCTCTAGCCCCGATCTTTCACTTTTCCTCATGGAACTCAGTAAGTCTTAAAATTACATTATATACCAATTTGTATCTATATATGCAACCCTACATAATTTTCAAAAATGTTGAAAGAAATGTCTATTTTTTCCCACTATCATATCCTGGAATTCACTGTGTCACTGTATCACTGTTATCTCGTTGCTCATTGATTTGCCCGAGCGGGCACCAGTTAACGTCTCCATTGTGAGACTTGTTACTGTTTTTGGCATATCTAATACGCCACAGGTAGCTTGCCAGGCTCCACTGTGGGGATCCTGAATTGATCATCATCATCATCTGGAACTATGCCATATAATAAAACAAGTCCTAGAACTGTGCCATCTACAAAAAACTCAATGGTTACTTGTTAAACGAATGAATGAATAAATGCATGGAGACCAATTTTCTATGTAAGTAATCATTACTGTAGGGAATTTAGGAAACAGCAATTTAGCAATGTTTTAACAAGCCAAAATGTTAGTTATGAAAATATTTAGAAGAGGTAGCACTGACATTTTGGAGAAAAGGCAGGCTGGATCCAGAGAGATAATTCAAGAGGCTGAGTGCATGCTTTGCATGCTAGAGTCTGGGTTCGATTCGTGAAACTATATGGTCCCTAAAGTATGCCCAGGTGTGACTCCTAAACACAGAACTGAGAGTTGCCATTCTAGGAAACACCACCAGTTGTGTGCTCCTGTCCAGAAAACAGGAAGGCTAGAATTGGGGTAGAGAAGTAGAATGAAGGTAGTAGTAAGAATACAGTTCCTCGATGGAAAGACATGCAGTTCTTGAAGTCTTGGAAAAGGCAGAGTTCTAAAGAGATACCGCCACAATTCCAGTCCCCTGATAAATGCAATCAAATGGTAACCCGTTAATTGCTATGAATGAATTTTATGCATGGAATTCACGTTACTAACCAATAAACATTAAAATTGGAAGACGGTCTGGGATTAACTGTGTGGTTGGCCAACTGGGGCAGTAGAGCAGCATAGACTCATGATCTTGGAAAGGCAAAAGAAAATGACAGAGGTCCGGAGAGAAATTCTAAACTTCTTAGGGGTTGCTTAATGCCATTGCTAGCTTTCAAGATAGAGAAGTTGAGCCATGAGTTAGGAAGGCAGATAGCTTCTAGAAACTGAGAATGACCTTCCTTTGACTACCATCAAAACAATTGACTCGATTTTAAAACTAACTATAAAATAATGGATTCAACCAAAAGCATATAGAAGCTTGGGATCTGGTTCAGCTTATCCCTGCAGAAAGAAACAAATCTTGACACCTTGAATGCAATCTGTTGAAATGTAGAACAAAGACTTTCTCATTCTTCCTTAGCTAGAAACTTATTGAAGCACAAGGATATGCATTGGTGATGCTTTAGGACACTGAAGAAAGGTAGTTTGCTATACTTAAAAAATGTGAAAACAGGGGAGGATTCAGTGTAGAGCTGAGTATTAGATAAGCTTTTGACTTGAGCCTTAATCAGAATGAGCAAGGATATCTCCCAGTTACTGGAAGAGCTGTATTACAACAGAGAACAAGAAAAACACAGAATCAGGATAAATATAGTTATTACAAAACTTGGGATAAGACCTTCATATAAAATTTTAGACTGTTATAATGCCCAAAAGGAGAGAGAGAGTATGGAGAATACTGTCTGCCTTAGAGGTAGTGGGAGGGTGGGAAATGGGGGTATACCCGGGATATTGGTGGTGGTAAATGTGCACTGGTGGAGGGATGGGTGTTTTATCATTGTGAGATTGTAACCCAAACATGAAAGCTCGTAACTATCTCACGGTGATTCAATAAAATTTTAAAAATTTTAAGCTGTCTGTTCGATAAGGTGTACTCACATATACCCTATCTGAACCGTTAACTAAAATACTGGTGTCAAATGAGTAACAATAATGTGAATAAAAAGAAGCAGGTCCAAAATTATAGGAGTTAATGAATAGAGCAGTTCATTCAAAGAGAGAAAGAAGGGAAGAAAGAAAGAAAGAAAGAAAGAAAGAAAGAAAGAAAGAAAGAAAGAAAGAAAGAAAGAAAGAAAGAAAGAAAGAAAGAAAGAAAGAAAGAGAGAGAGAAAGAGAAAGAGAGAAAGAAAGAAAGAAAGAAAGAAAGAAAGAAAGAAAGAAAGAAAGAAAGAAAGAAAGAAAGAAAGAAAGAAAGAAAGAAAGAAAGAAAGAAAGAAAGAAAGAAAGAAGGAAAGGAAGAAAGAAAGAAAGAAAGAAAGAAAGAAAGAAAGAAAGAAAGAAAGAAAGAAAGAAAGAAAGAAAGAAAGAAAGAAAGAAAGAAAGAAAGAAAGAAAGAAAGAAAGAAAGAAAGAAAGAGAAAGAAGGAAAGGAAGGAAGGAAGGAAGGAAGGAAGGAAGGAAGGAAGGAAGGAAGGAAGGAAGGAAGGAAGGAAGGAAGGAAGGAAGGAAGGAAGGAAGGAAGGAAGGAAGGGCAGCTGTGTAGTTGAGACAATTTAAATTCATGGCTCTGGGTGTCAGAATCCATTTAGGCTCTCTGTTTTCTCTACTCAGAGAGAGGTGATTTGGCTGGTCTCTGCAGGTAGCTAGACTGAATGGGAGAATCCAAGAGACGGTCATTCATGTGCCTGCTGTCTAATAGGATCAACTAGAAGGTAGTTCAGATCAACCCCACCTCTTTCTAGGGCTTTCTGTGATCCTCACTCAAAGTTGCCATGAGTCTTACAGTTCCCAGAATTGGCATTTCCAGAAAACCAAGTGGAATCTGATCACAGACTCAAAGGCCAAAGAATATCCCTTTTTAACACAACACAAGAAAAATTTCACAATGTATGACTCAACAACACAGATCTTTCTTTGATTCTTCCAAAGGTTTAATGGCTGTGTAATAGCCATTGTCTGTCACATCAATCGTTTCAATTTAATTTTTCTGTCCTAACATGTCATTTTTTTACAGAAAAATGTGAGAAACAGCAGATGTTCAGGATTACAAAGGCATAATAGTTATGCCTTCACTTAACAATTAAGTGAAAATCATTACCCTGTAAATATTCATTCATTTGGGTATGAAGTGAGCAAGCTACAGTCAGAAAATCACCTCATCTTGTAATTAACTTGGTACCATCCCTGACTCCAGGGAATCTTGCTAGTTGGGTGGGGAAGATGGATTTATTTGTATCATTTGTTTTGTTTTGTTTTGTTCTGCTTTGTTTTCCCAGTCTGCATGCTTTTCTCTGTAAAAGAAAAAAAGACTAAAAACATTTCAACATGTCTAAAAAGTTATTAGGTCATTCTATAGAGCAGGCTTAGAAGGACCCAAATTTCAGTTTGCAAAGTAACTTGTCTGTAACAATAATGTATGCAGAATAAATAAAGAATAAATGTATCTTCACCTTCCCAAATAAATTAAACTAGAAAATAAAAAATTAACTGTTTGATCATCTACAAATCTTTATCCTATTTAAAGGGTTTTTAAATAGGATTTAGGAAATGTGTCTAACACAATGAAGCGATTCTTAATTTCCCCACAATCAAATTTATTTTTTTTCCAAGTACTTTTATTATGGAATATTATTTTCTAATTTTTTATTGAATGACCGTGTGATATAGTTAGAAAGCTTTCATGTTTGAGTTTCAATCATACCATGATCGAAAACCCTGTTCCTCCACCAGTGCACATTTTCCACCACCATGTCCCAAGTATCCTCCCCACATCCCAACCCTCCCCTGCCTCTATGGCAGACAATTTCCTCCATACTCTCTCTCTCTACTTTTGGGCATTATGGTTTGCAATACAGATACTGAGAGGCTATCACTTTTGCTCCTTTATCAACTTTAAGCACACATCTCCCATCCTGAATGATTCCTCCAACCATCAATGACTTAGTGATCCCTTCTCTATCCCAGCTGCCTTCTCCCCCAGCTCATGAGGCAGACTTCCAACCATGGAGCAATCTTCCTGGCCCTGTCTCTAGGGTCTCAGTCTCATATTATGCTATTTTATATTCTACAAATGAGTGCAGTCATTCTATGTCTGTCCTTTTCTTTTTGACTCGTTTCACTTAGCATGATACTCTCCATGTCTATCCACTTAGAAGAGAATTTCATGATTTCATATCTCCTAATAGCTGCATAGTATTCCATTGTGTAGACATACAAAAGTTTCTTTAACCAGCTGTTCTCGGGCACTCAGGTTGTTTCCAGATACTGGCTATTGTGAACAGTGCTACAATGAATATACAGGTGCAGATGTCATTTCTACTGTGCTTTTTTGCATTCTCGGGATATATTCTCAGAAGTGGTATTGATGGGTCATATGGAAGCTCAATTTCTAGTTTTTTAAGGAACAATCATATTGTTTTCCAAAAAGGCTGGACCAGTCGGCATTTCTACCAACAATGAAAGAGAGTCCCTTACTCCCCACACCCACACAAACATTGGTTGTTCTTGTTCTTTTTGATGTGTGCCAGTCTCTGTGGTGTGAGATGATATCTCCTTGTTGTCTTGATCTGCATCTCTCTGATGACTAGCAATGTGGAGCATTTATTCATGTGCCTTTTGGCCATTTGTATTTCTTTTTTAAAGAAGCTTCTGTTCATTTCTTCTCCCCATTTTTTGATGGGGTTGGAGGATTAGTTTCTTGTACAATTCTACTAGTGTCTTGTATATCCTGGATATTGACCCCTTACCAGATTGTCATTGGGTAAATATTCTTTCCCATTCCATGGGCTCTCTCTGTATTTTGGTCACTGTTTCTTTTGAGGTGCAGAAGCTTCTTAGTTTAACATAATCCCATTTGTTTATGTTTGTTTCCACTTGCTTGGTCACTGGTGTTTCATCCTTAAAAATGCTTTTAGCTTCAATGTCATGGAGGGTTCTGCCTATATTTTCCTCCATGTACCTTATGGATTCAGGTCTGATATTGAGATCTTTAATCCACTTTGATCTGACTTTTGTGCCTAGCATTAGACAGAGATGAGAGTTTATTTATTTATTTATTTATTTATTTATTTATTTATTTGCTGATAGCTATCCAGTTTTCCCAGCATCAGTTGTTAAACAGGCTTTCCTTGTTCCACTTCACATTTCTTGCTCGTTTATCAAAGATTAAAGTGATCATACATTTGAGAGTCTATGAAAGAATGAATATTCAGCTCTGTTCCATTGGTCTGCGGGTCTGTTTCTCATCCAATACCATACTGAAACTACAGTTTCCTAAAGTAATAGATTTCACTCTGCCATTCATCTTTCAAAGGGCTAGAAAAACATTATGATTTAATTGATATATCTGTCATACAGACTTTCAAAGATCCATTACTGAGAATCAACAGGTCAGAGAGGACAATATCTATATTGCACTGGTTTCTTACTGAAAAAAACAAAAAACATTTAAATATTGACAATGTTTTTGGGCTCCAATGTTTGTACCCCTATATTCTAATAGCAGTCAGCTCTAAGTCAGGGGCAGGAGAGACAGGACAA
Source organism: Sorex araneus (assembly GCF_027595985.1). Classification (NCBI taxonomy): domain Eukaryota; kingdom Metazoa; phylum Chordata; class Mammalia; order Eulipotyphla; family Soricidae; genus Sorex; species Sorex araneus. The sequence goes on along the minus strand of NC_073303.1, from coordinate 190,909,201 downwards.
GAATTAAGGCACAGTGCACGTGTCCAACCTCTGATCTCCACACCACATGATCCCCCAGGCTGCCCCCCATATAGTCCTTGGGTGGCTGGGTTATCCCTAACACCACAGGTCCAGACCAGCACAACCTCTATTGGCCTCTGCATTAAACCACTGAACTGACTGGATAAGAATTCCCTAAAGTGGACCCAGACCACCTGAGCACTATGTGGGAAATTCCCCGCCCCTCCCTCCCCCAACTACTAACCTTCTGAACCAATTTTTGGGGGCTGTATGGGCCACACCCTGGGATGCTCAGGGGTTACTACTGGCTCTACACTCAGGAATCACTCCTGGCAGTGCTCAGAGGACCATATGGAATGAAGGAGACTGAATCTGGGTCAGCCTTGTGCAAGGCAATCGCCCTCCCTGCTGTACTATCATTCCAGCCCTCGAACTTATTGTTTTTCCAGAAATTTAATTATTCTGGAGGCAAATAAACTAAATGTATTTGTTTTGTTTTTATTTTAATTTTTTTAGTTAGTGAATCACCATGAGGGCACAGTTACAAAAAATAAATGTATTTGAATAATTTTCATACATTTTCCAAATTAGGGAAAACACATATACTTGATTTTTTTTACACTTGATACTTTCAATAAAAGAAAAAAAAAACAAACTAAACTCATCTGGTTTTTGTAAAGATCACATATGTTAGATCAAGTGTTGAAAAAAGTTCAGATTTTTACAGGGTAAACGTTGTGTTCAAGAGACGTTCAGCAAAATCTACTTTTAGAACACCCTTCCTCCCAATTTTCATGTAGACACTTGTGATTTGCAGATTCCTTGACATTAGGGTGTCAGGACTATAATTTTTTCAACTCCGTTCCTCTGCTCAAGATCCCTCTCATTCTCCAAATCTAACTCCTTGACAGACACATTTTAAAGTTTAATTATTGTGGTTTGGGTCCAGTGCCCACAGCAGGGCTGGTGTAGTGGTTTAGATATTGCAGCAGCACGAAGAGCCTGGCTTGAACAGGGATGACTGGATCAAGTCAGGCCCAGAACGGCGAATGGCCCCTGTGACCTGTGACCTGTCAGTTATAATTTGTGAGCAGAACTGAGTATGCCCCCAAAATCAAATACATAAGTAAACCATTGATTTAAATGTGTGTCCTAATTGGTTTCCATTGTTTGAGCTTACAGACAGAATTGGACATGAAATCCAGCAGTATCAGTAGGGATATGTTTTCTTTTTCTTTGGGTTTATGGAGGAGGGGGAGAGATAAAACAGAAGTATCTCCAAAATAGGCCCTTTTTGTGCATTCTATTTTACTGAGAGTTAGTAATCATTCACTTAAAGTATTTCTTTGATCTCTCGTTTAGTCTTTTTCTGAAAACTATAGTGCCTTAGAGTTTAAAATATCTCAAGTCAAACGTTACTAGAACCTCACTAAAGCCGTTTCACTTAATAAATGCACATGCACACATAATGTTATACGCAATTTCTAGAGAATCATGGACCTCCAGAAGCTAAACAAGGAATTTCAATAAAATAAAATGGGATAAATAATAAATAAATAAAGTTTAATAGTTTTATTTTATTTATATAAATAATAAATAAATAAAGTTTAATAGTTTTATTTTATTTATGAATAAGTTATAAATGAAAGCTTTCTTTTTTTAATTAGTGAATCACCGTGAGGTACAGTTACACACTTACACCTTTTCGTGCTTGTGTTTCAGTCATACAATGCTCAAATACCCATCCCCCCACCAGTGCCCATTCTCCACCACCAATGATCCGATGATCCCAGTATCCCTCCCACCCCCACATACCACCCCCACGCCCCCACCCCCCTCTCTGTGGCAGGACATTCCCTTTTTTCCTCTCTTTTTGGGTGTTGTGGTTTTCAATAGAGGGATTGAGTGGCCATCCTGTTTGGTCCATGGTCCACTTTTAGCACACATCTCCCATCCCCAGTGTGTCCTCGAGCCACACTTTATTTTTAATCTCAGAAGATTCCCTTCTCTATCTGAGCAGCTTTTACCTCCAGTGTGTGAGGCCAGCTTCCAAGCTGTGGAGCCAACCTCCTGGTACTTATCTCTACTATTCTTGGGTGCTAGTCTCCCATTCTGTAACTTTATGTTCCACAGATGAGTGCAATCTTTCTATGTCTGTCTCTCTCTTTCTGACTCATTTCCCTTAGCATACTTTCCATATTGATCCACTTAATATGCAAAGGTCATTACTTTATCTTTTCTAACAGCTGCATAGTATTCCATTGTGTAGATGTACCAAAGTTTCTTTAACCAGTCATCTGTTCTTTTTTCCAGATTTTGGCTATTGTAAACAGTGCTGCAATGAATATTCGAGTGCAGATGTCATTTAAACTATACTTTTTTTACCTCTTTGAGATATATTCCTAGGGGTGATATTGCTGGGTCAAATGGGAGCTCAATTTCTAATTTTTTGAGAAGCGTCTGTACTGTTTTTCAAAAGGGCTGAACCAGTCGGCATTCCCACTAGCAAGGTAGGAGAGTCCCTTTCTCCCCGCATCCATGCCAACAGTGGTTGCTTTTGTTCTTTTGGATGTGTGCCAGTCTCTGTGGTGTGAGGTGGTATCTCATAGTTGTTTTGATCTGCATTTCTCTGATGATTAGTGATGAAGAGCATTTTTTCATGTGCCTTTTTGCCATTTCTTCCTTGAGAAAGTTTCTGTTCGTAAATGAAAGCTTTCTTGCACGCATCTCACCAGGGTTCAATCCACAGTACAATCTATGGTCCCTTGAGCACTGCCAGGAATGATCCCTGAGAGCAAGGAAAAAAATAAATCCCGAGCACAGCCAAGTGTGCCCAAAAAACTAAATATGTATACACACATGTATATTATATTTACTTAATAATCTGGTCTATGTAATTTGGGTATAATAATAAATAATACATCATGAGTGCCATCATTCAAGAACTTAAAGTCACAAACATAATCTCTGAAAAAAATGTTATGGGGGAAAGACTCTCTATGAAAAATAGTGATCAAAGGAGTAATTAGGCTTTAAAATATTAATACAGCTATATGCCATGATTCTCTTACTATTTTTGTATTGACAAACTTATAGACTTGGCTAGTGCCTGTGCTAGATTCACCCTTCCTCTCAAGCCCACACTAACAGATGCTCAAACGGGGTATTTAAGTCCTTGTCAGCTCACTGTCACTGTTACTGTCATCCTGTTGCTCATTGGTTTGCTCGAACGGGCACCAGTAACATCTCCATTGTGAGATTTGTTGTTACTGTTTTTGGCATATCGAATATGCCACCAGTAGCTTGCCAGGCTCTGCCATGCAGGCGGGATACTCTCGGTAGCTTGCCGGGCTCTCCAAGAGGGACGGAGCAATCAAACCTGGGTCATCTGCATGCAAGGCAAATGCCTACTCGCTGCGCTATCGCTCCAGCCCTTGTCAGCTCAAGCACTGCAAAACATCAACCATCTCTGGAATTCTTGTTTTGCAAGATCAAATTGTTGAAGATTTACATTCCTATTGGGTTTTCTCCTTCTTTTGGGCAATAGCATCTCTAACTGATTGAAACAATCACTTCCATCCTGGGAGTCCTTATTTAAGAATAGTAAAAACACAGTGAAGCCCCTCCCCTCCCCCCCACAGAGGAAGAGGCTGGCAGTTGGAAGACTTCAAACCCAGCAGCCACACCCACACCTCACAGCCTCCAGTGTTGGAACAGCCAGCTACACCTCTTCATGAGTGATCTTGGAAGAGACAGTAAGTCATAACTTGCACCAGTTCTATGGCTCCTGGATACTCCGAGTCCCACAATAATGACAGCCCAGAAGGAGCACAGCAAATTAGATGGGAAATTAGTGTAGAAGCCCACTAAGGTCAATAAACAAAAACAATAGCAGAAGGCTCAGACAATGACTCCCTATTGTGAGATATAGCGAGTTCTACAATTTCTTTTTTCCTGAATCATTTTTTTTTGATAATCCCATTTACCGTTTGATTGTAGTGAGTAATATAAACTAAATTATTTTGTGTCTGCTAAGGGAGCAGGTTTACAAGGTAGGAGGGAAAATGGGCACAATTGTGGAAGAAAGGTCGCACTGGTGGTTGGATGGGTGTTAGAACATCAAACACCTTAAACAATTATGAATAACTTTGTTTCAATAAAGCTATGGGGAGGAACTCTGCCCTAATTTGAATGGTAACAGGGATTACGAAGAGGCTTACACAATATAGTATGTGTTTTCAGGTGACTTATGGGCTACCATGTGAAAGGGAAAAATATCACAATTAATATATATAAACAAAAGTGTGTAGTGAAGACTGATAAATAAGTCAAAAAGAAAAAGAACAAATCTACTCCTAAAAAAAGGACATTTCTCACACTCTAACTTTACTTCAAAACACATATGTTTCAAAAATACCATAGCTAAGAAGGTATATTTATCATTCCTTCTTGTATTGAAAAGGTTTCCAAAACTGTCTACATATGCTTTGTATGTGTGTGTTGTACACATGCATTTTAAAAATATTTCAAATAAATATTTGTGTTATTTTATTGTTGCCTATAGAATGTTTTTCACTCTACACTGTCCACCAATGACAGCAGTCTAGCTTTACTTTTGAAAAAAAATACAGTGCTTGTCATTTCCATTACACCCTCTGCCAAGGATATTTGGCAATATTTGGTAATATTTTGGTAGGTTGCAATTCAGTGGATAGATGGCACTGGCATCTAGTTAATAGAATCATAAGATATTATAACCACAGGCCAGCCCCCATAACAAAGAACTATCCCATCTAAAAGATCAACGGTGCTGGGGTTCAAAATTAGTGCCAAAGAAGGTGAGTTCATTCTATTCTACTCTGCACGACACATATTCTCAGAAAAGTATTGCTTCCCTTCGAATCCAACATGAGTTGACATGCTATGCTTCTTTTGCAGCTATGGAAGTTTGAAGAGCAGGTACTGGGGGTTATTGTTTGTTTCATTCTTGGAACCCTGGCACTTGGGTGTGTCTTCTTATACATGAACCAAATAACCCCAGGTACGTGATGAGCCATAAGCACTGTTAGGGAAATTGATGGATTACACTGGCAAACATGACACAGACTGATGACAAGCAATCACTATAAATCACTATTAATCTGACTTCCAGCTACATGCAACGTATTGCAAGAAATGTCTGGAAACCAGCCCTGGCCTATCCATTTAAGAAATTTTATTGTTCCCAAAGCAAGGTTTGCACATGTGCTGAATGAGCAAAGTGGAATTTTACCCACATAGTCATATGAAAGGAACTGAGAAAAATCAATTTTTTTTCCTAAAATATCATTTTAGTAAATATCCTTTTCATCTTCTGGCCTTGTCGCTTGGATTGCCTGGGAGGATCGTTGGGAGGTGACGTTGACGGGGGGCACAGGATCAGGGAATGTGGCATCAGGCAGGGTCCTAAATATACGCTTGTCTTTTCCCATCAGCTGCGACCCCCGGGTATCTGACAGGCTCCTGACACGTGGCCAAGCGCTTGACATTGAACCTGACTCCTCCTGGGCTCTGTCTTGGTCGCTGGGCTTCCCCAATCTCCAATGCTGCCCGTTCAGCGTGGGAGAGGCCTCCTCGGCAACAGCATCTTTCATGCAGCTAACCCCAGTTTAATCCCTAGCAATGCATAAAGTCCCCCAGGCACCCCCTCCCCACTGATTCCTCCTGCACAAAGAGTCAGGAAGCGTCCCTAGTGAAACACCTAATTACCAAAATAGCCCCACGGCACTGTCAGACCCTGGCTCTGTGAGCATGCGCCTTTTGGGGGCTGTGGTTTGGACTGGCCAGCAGGAAACTCGCTTCCCTCGACCCCCTCACTGACAGCTCACCCGGCAGAGTCTCATGCCCACATGCCTGGCTGTCTTCCCCGGGGCCCCTCAGAGGGGATGGGCTCCAGCTTTCCTCCCCGCCCCGAGCAGAGCTCTCGACCTAGCCACGGTCATGCTCAAGGCCCCTCTCCACACGTTTGGACAGGCCTCATGCATGAAGGTACCGGCAGAGGAATCCAGGCATGTGTAATCCCATCAACGGCCAACATCCAGAGACTTAAAAGCGAGCTCCCTCTGGGAGAAACTGGCAAGCTTCTGATAGTTTCCTGACCACATGGGACAGCCTTGCAAGCTTCCCATGGTGTATTCATATGGTAAAGCCAGTAACACGCTGGATCTCATTCCCCTGACCCTGAAAGAGGCCCCAGTGTGACATCATTGGGAGGGCCGAGTCCAGAGAAATTTCTAAGATCTCAGGAAAAGGACGAATGGAGAGGTTACTGAGCCCGCTCGAGAAATCGATGATTAACGGGATTTTGTGATTGTGATCATGAAATATCCTTTTAGGTGAAAATGACATATATTTTCAAGCAGTAGTTTTCACAGTATAAATGGACCTATTTTAGTTTTCAGTAAAGTTTTTTTTTTAAAGAAAGATTCTAGAAACATAAAACCACTGTAATAAAGCAGACAATCCCAATTCAGTTTTCAACATGAGTCACTAGCTTTAAATACTGAATTTGATAGCACAGCAGTTGGGCGTTTGCCTTTCACACGGCCGACCCGAGTTCCATTCCTCCACCCCTCTAGGAGAGCCCGGCAAGCTACCTAGAGTATTGAGCCCGCGTGGCAGAGCCTGGCAAGCTACCCGTGTGTATTGGATATGCCAAAAACAGTAATAATAAGTCTCTCAATGAGAGACGTTACTGGTGCCCGCTCGAACAAATCGATGAGCAACGGGATGACAGTGACAGTGACAGAATATTTTTTCAAGAATAGCAGCTACAGAAAGGCACATAGGGCTGAAGTGATAGTACAGCGGGTAGGGCGTTTGCCTTGCATGTGACTGACCTGGGTTCAATTCCCAGCATCCCATATGGTCCCCGGAGCACTGCCAGGAGTAATTCCTGAGTGCAGAGCCAGGAGGAACCCTTGTGCATCACCAGGTGTGACCAAAAAAGCAAAAAAAAAAAAAGGCACATATATGTAGATATATGTACATCTATATCTATATATAAATTGTGCAAAAATACATGTTTTCAAGTTTGGTCATTTAGAATAGATCTGAAGCTACTCTAGGCAACTAAAAAGGATTTTTTTCTCTTTCTTTTTTTTCAACCACAGTTTCCTATTTTTGGTTTATTTTTGAGCCACATCTGACTGTTCTCGGGGCTCATGCCTGAATCTATGCTGAGTGATCACTTTTGACAGTGCTCAGAGGACCATATGTTTTGCTGTGGATTGAATTCTGTTCAGGCAAGCAAGTACACACTGTATGAGCACATTAGTAGCCCAACCCAAATTTGTTTTTTTTCTTTTTGGGTCACAGCCAGTGATGCACAGGAGTTACTCCTGGCTCAGGCATTCAGGAATTACTCCTGGTAGTGCTTGGGGGACCATATGGGATGCTGGGAATTGAACCCAGGTCGGCCACATGCAAGGCAAACGCCCTACCCACTGTGTTATCGCTCCAGCCCCAACCCCAATTTCTTAACATAGAAAGGAAATTACAAATAATGCAATAGCTAACTATATAGTGAAAACTGACAAGGAAACAGAATACCAAAGATCCTAGAGATATAAATAGAGGATGAGACAGAAAGAGAGAGCAGATAATAAGCTCTGTGGTTCAGACAGGTGGGATCAGAGGAAGAAATGCTATTATATTCTGGCTATATTTTTATGATTTGTTATTAAATTATTGTTACCTATATACACTTGGATTCCATTAGCCCAAATCAGAAGGATTCCTGAGGTTCTAGTTTATTTCTGCTGTCTAAAGCCATTCACTTCCACCTCCTAAAAAACTCAACACCACAGCTTTCAAGCCAAGGCCAAAGATGCTATATCTCTAAAAGCAAGTGTGCAATTTGAAAAATGATTGCACTTTGATGTGTTTTTTGTCCCACAGAAGTAAAGAACGAGAGTTCAGCTCTGCTCAATTCAGAATGTGACACATAATCGTTGGTGTGTTGACTTAAAAGAGCTGAGGGTCACCTCCAGAAACACATTACCTTGGTCCTAGTTCACTGGTCGTGTGCCATAGATGAGGAGTGAATAATTCCTTTTGTCAGTTCAAAACTACATTTGACAGGAAGCATGTTTTCTCGAATGTTTAAACCTTCTTGGCTAAGTTTACTGGGTCAGAGCTTCAAACTTCCAAAACACTGTTGCATTTAGAAGCATAGTGGATTCTCATTCGTTGGGATTCCACTCTTTGAAGCCTATTTACAGCCCCATGCTTCACCCCAGAGGAACTGACTGAGTCTAACAGATGGGTGATGAATACTCAGAGTTCAGCCAACTATGCCACCACACATTTGGCTATCAGATCTCATCATCCACACTTAAGATTCTGCCACAAATACTACTTCTTTCTTGAATTTTGTGGTGGTGGTGGTGTTCCTGAAAAGGGAGGGGGAGTCACCCGGCTCACCCACCTGCCTGTGCTCAAGGATAAGGCCATACCCAGCTTTGATCAGGGACACAGAATGCCAGGCATATGACAAAAGCCTCACAGACAAGGCATGTGCTCTCTCAGTTGAATGACACCTCTACCCTGAATTCCTTCCGTCTGCCAGTCTCTGCATTTGTTCCAGTGGGTTAGCATGGGTTGTTATCCTGTCATCTCTCCTATAAAAACTTTCCATAATTGAAAAGTTTCATTTATTATGAGAACTGCCCAGATTGAAAACCACATACACACACACACACACACACACACACACAAAAGCAAGCATGCATGCATGCCTGCGCGCGCGCACACACACCCTTTCATAGTTGGGGACCAAATAGATATCACACTGGGCAGAGTTTTTGCTTTGCATGTGGCAGACCCAGGTTTGATCCCAGCACCCCATATGGTCACCCAAGCCTTACCAGGAATCAACCCTAAATGCAGACCCAGAAGTATATTCTGAGTACAGATGGGTGTGGTCCAAAAATAAAAAATGTTACATTTTTGGGAAGAGTGCCTAGACCTAAAACACACAAATACACACACACACACACACACATTGATTACCTTGACTTTAAAAAGCTAACTTTATTAGGTACAGCAGGCAGGGCACTTACCTTCATGTATTCAACTTGGGTTCTGTCTCCGGTACCCCATATCATGCCTGGAGTTGCCAAGGGCAACCACTAAGCATCCCTGGGTGTGAAAAAACACCTTTTTAAAAAATCCCACCTTATGAATATCTATATCATTACTCTCCTCTGTTTATACCTAATCTCAAAATTGGTTGCACACACATATTTTCCTCTGCCATACTGCCTTTAATACCTTCCTCTGGATGATTTAGCCATTTAAAAGAAAAAGTCGTGTATGCAACATCTATGTATTTGCAGTCACTATAAGTTTATTATGTAGATAATTGCAAGAACATCTGTTGGACTACTAGCTTGGACAAATATATTAGAATTACTTTATAATAATAAATATATCTAAATTTTAAATTCATTGCATATCTCTGTTATGTATATTTTATTCATCATGAACTTTTTCATCAATTCTGATTTTTGAATGGGCCATCAGGTATTACCTTTTATATTGAGTCTTTTGTACTCTCCTCCCACCACAAATTCGTGCTACAAGTAGGTTCTTTACTCATTTTATCATGAGTCGGTCACTCATGATAACATGAGTATCCATAATATCTAAACCACTGTAGCACTGTAGCACTGTCATCCCATTGTTCATCGATTTGCTCGAGTGGGCACCATTAACAGAAATTCTCCAAATTGACTAGTGGAATATCCATAATATCTAAACCAACTAGTTTAGATATTAGTAGTGAAGTGTGCCTACTGTTTTATGTCTTGTCAGCAATGCAAGTGGAATCACAGCCTCTTTAAAAACAAATAGGATAAGAGTAATGGATGTATGGATTACAAAGTTTAAAATGATATCACCAAGCACCTGGAGATCAAGGAATTTAGATAAAAGCAATCCAGAAACAGATTTTTGCTTCATTTTTGTTGGTAGTACACAGCCTGTCCACGGTTGGTTGGGATCTATGATCATGTAAAAAGTCAATAGTTTCCCAAAGCACTAACTCCATTTTCAGGTCTGTGTCTTAGCATTAAACTCTATTAAACTCAACACAACCGATCTTGGAATGACAATGTATGCTAAACTAAGAAGGCACTAAACTACATTTAGGTTATATGAGATTTAGGCTTATCTCATTTCCTATTGCAAAGTTTAACCAGAACATACTTTTTTAAGGGTGATATAGTGTAAGCATTAGAGAAAGGTAGCAGTATTTCCAAGAAGGTACAAATGCTGTGATTCCGTGCCTTATTGGAAGTTTCTTGATCTCAGATAGGGAAGTAGACTAAGAGACAGACAGGTAAATATTTGTTGGAAAATGTTCCTACTCTAAGTCAATAGTTGTATTGGGGTTATTTGGCAGTATTGGAGTTATTTGGGGACACGTCTTAAAAATTCCAATGCCCAGGTCCAGTGGCTACCAATTAAATCAGCGGGTCTGGGATGAGGTGCAGACACTGATGTTGTTTTGTTGTTGTTATTTTTCTAATGTCCTCCAGAGACCCATAACAAAGCCAGGTGAGTAAAGCATTTCTACGTGTCTCTGCACGGACATTCTCAGTTCTGATGTTGTGTCCCTTTGATAGTGCTCTTCTGTTCAGGTTTTATTTACTAATCTTTGAAGTCTTATGAAATATGATTTTTCTCAATAAAGCATATGACTTCCACACCTGGTGATTCATTTGAACTGTGGAGATTTTCCCATCTAGACTTACAAGCCAAGAGGAGGTGCGGCATCCCTTATCTACAGAAACGTGGTCAGGATTTCTCAAGCACAGAAAACTGAGCTTGAGTCTCTAATATTGATATTGGGTTGCTCAGAGGGTGCTGGAATCAGGATGCTTGATGCCTTTCACAGCTCTTCTTCATAGGGAACTATTTTTTCCCTTCTCTATCTGTCTTTAACCCCCTCTAACTTTTACCTTTTGTGTATTGAGACTTACAATCTCTGAGCGAATGTCAGGTGAGAAGTGGATGCTTGTAGAAGTCAGACAGGGAAAGAACTGGGCTCTGGATTTCATTAGTTTTGGAACTGACTGGCTTGCAGCTCAAAGGTCAATGGCTGTGTTCAGAGCAAAGTAGCTCCTTTGATCTACTATTCAGCACCTGTAGTGGAGAGGTAAACATGTTTGCTGACTTGCTTGGGTAGCTGCTTTCTTGTTGAAGTTCAGAGGTTGGAACCTAGGTAGGTAGCCCAAGAAATAGGCTTTTCAAATCTGCCACACCGGAGATGCAATTGGAGAAAATTCTCCCCTTGTTCTCTCCTTGTATTTAACTTGAAGTACCTCTGCCACTGTGTGCATCGTTATGGGTAGTTCATGGGGAATTTTAACATGAGGTGTATTATTAAGCATGTCTAGGACACTCACCCAGAAATCCAATTAATTTTAATAATCAGAAAAATAAATAAATAAAAACTGGTGTTTCCCCTGCATTTTATAAGAGAAAATGACTGAGGTTTACCTGGAAGTAGTTTAAAAAACCTTGTTGTCAATCTCTATGTCTTATGGCAACTCTCTATTTTTTTCTTACCATTTTAATTGAATTACCAAGATTTACAATATGTTCATTATACTTTATGTGCATCAATCTTTCCAGGGTTACACCCATCACTAGAGTGCCAAGTTCCCTCCACCAATGTCCCAAGTATCCCACCCATCCCCTTCTCACCAATGAAAATGCAGTTCTATGTATAAAATCTTCAGTTCCAATGACTTTGGCCATTTCTTGGTGCTTTACTATGTTTCTTCATATCCCACATATGAGAGAGACCTTTTCCTTTATTTATTGTGGAAGTGGTGACACCTACATTCATATACATGATCAAAGTTAAACTCCTAAAATTCCACAAAATTTGAAATCAATGATAAGTTGAAAGATATTTTTCCAATAACCTACTTTTCTCATTTTGTAGATATATATATTTTAAAATTAAATATAGAACTAATTCAGTGCGATTGCAATTTAAATAAACATTTAATAGATAGCTCTTGCAAATATAAAACTTAATAAGAGTGAATAGTCTCTAAGAAAGTTTAAAGGGAAATCTGAACAGGAATATAAAATTGTGCATTATCTTAAAAGAGGAAATTAGACTTTATGTCAAAAAATTTTATAGTATAGATATATGTATAGATGTCTATACATATGTGGATTAATAAGTAAAAGATTGTAATAAAAGTCTCTATAGATGTGAAAAATCACCTGAATAGGTAGAGAACATCCTATGAAACATTCATTATTGAAAAAAGTATAAAATTATTTATTAAACTAGGAATAAAGAGTTTTTTCTTAATCTTGTAGAAGGCAACCATAAACATCAGGAGTGAATGCCATACTCAATGACAAAGTGCTGACAAGTTTGTCTTGTCTTTTCATTTTAAAGCATCCATCTCTTATCTCTTGTCACATTTATAGCTGAGATTGGTATTTTTGACAACGCTCAGTCTATACATCCAAAGGAGTACTCAACATCTTTGAGTTCCAGCTTTTCTATGTATACAGAAGAAAACTTGAAGTACTTTTGTGATATATGGAATAAAGAAATAGAATCTAAACGTCTGGTGTCTATTTTCCATTTCTAGGTCCCCTATTCTCTTTTCATGGAGCTCTACTCAAATCTGTCAGTGTGCACCAAGTGTCAGTTGTTCTAATTAAGCTTCCAGTCTCAGCATCCTGAAGTAGACACAAACCTAATTTTCCTGTTTTACCTATCTCTTTGCTTTCATCTTATATCCTGAGGCCTTTCATCCAAAATGATGTGGTTCTCAATGCTTATGCCTTAATATTATTTATTTTGCTTTAGGAACCTTGATTGGCAGTACTGTTAACAGCAATGTTTCATTCATAAGACATTTCAGCATCACACTCTCCATTGCAGCATTCTTTTCCCTCCATAAGCCCTGAGCACAACTGGGGATGATTCCTCCGCACACACACCCACGCAAAAAAAGATAATATTTTTTTTGTTCCAGTACCTCCTTAATATCCCCACCATCCTCCATATTGTGGTTAAGATCACTGCTAACGACGAGTACTCAATTTTTATTTCTTGTGGGCGTTTGTAATTCCATTACCACATTTCTTAATATCCCACACATGAGAGACATCATTCTGTATCTCTCCCTCTCTGACTTACTGACTTAATTCAACAAGATATTCCCCAGATTCATCCACAGAGCAGCAAATTTATCCTCATATTTGGTACTCAAGACTCCATATATCCTGTATGTGGAGAACCTCACATTTCGTTTTGTTATTCAAATAATCTCATCTTGCTAAGGGTTAATTTAATTGCCATTTTTTTTCCAGGAAGCTAAGAGGGTTTTATTTCAAAGACTTTATTCCAACTTTAGAAACTGAAATATATCCCTTTTGCTTTTTAAAATCAAAAGTCAAATAAACCAAGAACTTATTGAAATTCATGGTGGAGTCAACAAATGGAAGGAGAAAATAAATATGCCTGAAAAAAGAAAGCATTCTAAAATATGCTTTTAATAAAAACTCTGATTCTTCATTCATACATTTTTACCCTTGGTTTTTTTTTTAAAAAAAAAGTCAGATAAGCTACATGCCATTTGTTTCATTTAAACTTAGGTTTTCTCACTCTATAAAAAAGAACATATGTTTGCAGTCATTTGCTATGTTGATGAAATTCTTAGACGCTTAAGGAGTCTGGTATACATCCTGTTTGCAAGCTAAGATTTCTTTATGAATGAAGAATAAAATGTGCCTACGCAAGCTTGAAAGAGAAACCTTGCTTTGGGGCACAGCTATTAGTTCCAATCTTTATAATAGGCATCTCTGAAACGTTCCACTTTCTCAAGTACAAAGCTGGTTTTCATAGTTCTCTCATAACTTGTTTGCCCAACGCACTCCAATCAGTTTGATGCCAGTGAGTTTCTGTTGTGTTTATTATATTCTGTCTTCTCTCCCCACCCTCAAATCCCACATTGTGAGCAAGACCTGAGTAACCAAAAGCTTATTAGCAAATTTTCCAGCAAATAGAAGTTTGGGGACTTTCCCCCCCACTTTGGTTGATGGGTTTACTGAAATAAACCAGTGATGTTTGTGCTAACCTTCTAATGGAACTTCACTCCATATTTAATGAATGACAAACTGAATATACCAACAAAAACCTGAATATACCAACAAAATCAAGTCATGAGTTAAAATAGAGAGACATTAAGTGTGATATCAAGAGGGACATCTAGAATATGAAAAGGAAAAGTGGTTTCTATAATAAAAATTAAAAATACATAGCTTGTCTAATATTTAAGGTCAATATGTAAGTATTTGAGATAATTTAAGAAGGTAAAGTCTTATCCCATGTTGATCTACTTAACACCCCCACTGGCCACTGTCATTGCATCAAACATTTAAATATCTTTTATTAATGTGTTTAAAATGATAAAATATATGATATTACAATGAACTGTATTTAATACTAACTAGACATATTTAAGTGAGTCTCAGAAGAACACCTGAAAATCATCAGCCAAATGGGATCTAGACATTCTTCACTTCTGAAACATTCCAGACCTCAACCATTAACTCCTTTAGTTTTTGACCCCATGTTATATACTTCTGTCTATATTTCCATTTCTCTATATATTGCTTTTTTAAAAATACCAAATTGTTAGTTTGAACCAGCATGTATAGCATTGGCCATATAAAAATGGATGAAAAGAAGACAGAGAGATAGTACAATGGGTAGGGCACTTGCCTTGAATGAGTCCAAACTGGTTTTAGTCCCTGACACCCCAGATTGTCCCCCAAAGCCACCAGGATGGATCTCTGAGTGAAGATTCAGAAATAAGCTTTGAGCACAGCTGGATATGACCCTCCACTCTCCACAAAAAAAGAAAAAGAAAATGAGAAGAATAACACAAGACAACCCAAGAAATTATGTCTTCAATGTAGAAACACCTTGAAAATGGTTGCAACTCCATTCTCTAAGTCAGTTTTACTTCTTTTTTCGATTTATAACCATAAATTTACTTAACTTCAAATGTTGTGCCAAAATTTTGAGAATGTATAAGAATCTAATCATATTTTTATCTTAGTAATGTAATGCCAATAGCTAATAGCTTAAAACACAAACCTACTAGATACGACTACTGGATAAATGACAACTTTTATAAATCAAATAATTGTGTATTAAAAAATAAATAGCTTCATGTATTGCATCATATTTTGTTTGACTGGTCTAAGAGAGGTGCAGACTCAATCTTGCTTAATTGTATTAAAAAAGATATGTTGAAACCAGGTGAGAGACTTCCGTGAGTATTATGGACCTGGGAAATAAGAAGTCACACTAAATGGTAGGTTAGAGACTGTCCCTGGCTTGTATGCAGCCAAATCAGAGGTAAAAGCCAGCCTGGTTGGAAGATTTGACACACCAGAATAGCTGGAGTTAGTTTATTTACCTGTGGAAGAAAACACATGCAAAGAGAGATGACCAGAAGCTGGTAATGCCAAAACTAATTAGAAGAAGTGTGGTCACCTGCCCTGTTACATTTTTATGGGAAGAGATCAATAATTCATGACTACCAGTCAAACTACCTGCCAGTACTATAAACAGCATCCTTTCATCTATTGATTCAAAGGAACCAACTCTGCATTCATGTCCTTATAACACTTCACATTTCCACATCCCTTCAGCATGCTCTTCCACGGCCAGTGTGGTACCCTGCCCAACCTCCCTCATAGCCTCCTCCGCCCACTGCAAACACCACCAAAACCAACACCCCTCTGAGAGTCCAGGGCTCAGCAAGTACACAGAACTTCTAGTCCTCATTAGGAAACTTGGAATCATGGGATCCACAAAACCCTCTGCTGGCTTTGTGATTTGCCAGTCTGATTGAGGACAAGAACTGACAGAACAGAAATATGTCATCAGTGGGAATATGTGATCATATGTGAGTCCTCTTTAGGGAAAGGACATTACTTAAAAGTTCCCAAATGCATACTAATGCTCATTTTTATATTATATATTGCATGGTATATATTTTATATTATATGACAGTGGTTATTAATGTTTAGGATTTTTCATTTTTTTAAATTATATTCTTTTGGGGGTCAATGCCAACAATAGTCAGGCTGATTCCTGCCTCTAAGCTCAGAGATCACTCCTGGATCACTCAGGGATGATATGATTTGCCAAAGATCAAACCTAAGTCAGCTGTATGCAAGACAAGTACCTTAACTCTTTTTCTATCTCTCTAGCCCAATGATGTTTACTTTCCCTGTGTGTATATTTACTTCACAGCAAAATGATTTAAAGAAGGGGCAAAAAAGTTTGTGTTTAATACAGGATTATGTGTATGTGTTTTCTAGAGTTCAGTTTTCAGTCCTTGTCTTTCTGTTAATCCATGTTGAGATGTGACACAAAATGAATCTGGTGTGTTAAAAAAAAAACTGAGGAACGGAAAACTTCCAGTATTGTTAATTTGCTCTAAAAATGTGAAATTACTCTCAAAACTATGAAAAGAAGTAGACAGACTATATTTGGCTTTAAGGCTGCTTCAGAGAATTACTTACAAACATTTTTATCTTTGACATCACCATTAACATTGAAGTCATTTGACCAGATTTGATCAGATATAACTAAGAATGATTACCTAAACAAAATATTCTATTGCTAATTCTACTTTAAACCGCATATATGATTGTAAAAAAACTAAAGCATGCTGATGTGCGTGTGCACTCGAGGGCTCTCTGAGCAACTCTGTCTCACTGCCCACGTTCGGTGCTCTGGAACCCTTGTGTGGCTGTTGGTCAAGGGCAGGAGACGGAAGGAAGAAGGCCAAACTGGTTGCTCGATCAGTTTATTTCTTTCTCTCTGCTTCTCTCCTGGCTCTGAATATCTCTCTGGATCTCGCCCCCTCGCCCCCACCCCACTCTTATAGCCCAGTTAACTCCCCTCAGCATGAGGGGGTTGGGGCGTACACATAGGTGTGGTCACAATAAATAGGGGTAAGGTTCTTTTCCTTGCAGGGGATGCTTCTCCTAGGACTGATTCTCTTTCAGCAGGAGGATCCACCCAAGGGCAGAGTCCTGTGAGTGTGTTTCTCCTCTCCTCATCCAGCAAACATATAAGCACTCATATTATTAATCATTTTGCATGGACACAATAAGAAATGCATTAAAGCTTATAAATTGCTCTCCTGGGGCCATCTCAATCTCAGACTACGGTGTTCAGGCCAGATTAGTCTTTCCTATCCCTAGCAGGGTCCTAGTCTCGTCATTACTTTTGGATTATGACAGCATTTGTCCATGATCAAGCTCTTAACTTATAGTTAAGAATTAGACACTTTGGTCAGGCCCATCTTGATGCCAGGGTAGCACATAACTCACCGCTTGCCCTGGATACGTCCCGTCCCTCGTAGGGACCCTACTTTTGGGGTGCTAGGAACTGAGGGCAACTGAGGCTTAAGTGGAGAATGCAGATGCCCGGGAATGAATAATATTTGAAGCCAATTAAGTCCCAAGTTACAAAAGCATAATATTGTTTTCTTGTGTCTATACAAAAAGGACATTGCCTTAAAGTAAATTATTCAAAAGGCATAAGGAGAGGAGAAAGGCAATATTAACTTATAATATAAGTTCAGTGTCCTAGGAAGCTCTGACCTTACAAATTAGCAGAGTCAGATTAGGGGGAGAAGCTGATTAACTGTTTTGGGGAAGAGAGCATAGAGAAGTGATTACAGCTAAAAGGGATGGGAGTGACTCAGGAATACCTTGATGGTGAACCTAAGCTCCTTGTGGCAAGGGGGGAAAGGACAAAGCAATGTCATCCTACATATGATATGAATTAAATGTAGAATTAAACTCTTGTAGGATCTAGGCAACAACATAGCAGTAAAGGCGCATGACCTGCACACAGCCAACTCAGGTTCGATTCCTGGCACCCAATGCGGTTCCCTGAGAACCTCTAGGACTGATCTCTGAGCACAGTGCTAGTAGTAAACCCTGAGTATTGCAAAATGTTGCATAAAAACTAAAGAGAAAAATTGGTAAGATACCACAAATTACTAATTTAGACAAAGATTTAAATTTCAAAATATAGTTCAATTTTTTTAAGAAAGAAGTATCATTATCAGCTGTGAAGTCTTTATAAAAACTGATCTTATTTTTCCATTAGAAGCGAGTTAAAAACTGACAAAATGTGAAGAGTATCTCATTTTTTGGCATTAGGCACTTCTCAAAAGAACCTGAGAATTGAGCTTTCAGATAAACCAGAAATTCTACTCATTGGCATTTACCTCAAGGGTGCAAAAATTCTATTCAGAAAAGGCCTTTGTACTCCTATGTTCATTGCAGCATTGTTCACAATAACCATTATCTGAAAACAACAACCCAAATGTTCAAGAATAGATGAATGTATAAAGAAACTATGGTGTGTGTAAATATATATATATACAGACATGCATATTTAGATATATATACCTATATATCTATATATGTATAATGCCTAACAACCCGAATTGAATGCCTAACAACCAAAATCAGACACTTACTTTTGAATAGATGTAGTTCATTGCTGGCATTTTCTATTTTTGTAGTCTATGCACCGGCATCCAACTATGATGAAGAAGAAATTGAGAAGTTCTACATGTAGCTGGAGAAGTTCTATAAAGAAGACCACACCTTCTTTGATTCCATAAAGAAGACCACACATACAAAGGTCATTGTCAGTGATTTTAACACCAAGATAGGAACGAAAAGGTCGCCAGAAGAACTCCACATCGGGACTCACAGTTTAGAATGGAACAAACATGGTGAGAGACTGAGTTCATCATGTTGACCAAGACCAATCATGGTAACTTGCAGTTCCAAAAGGCCGAATCTAAACATTGGACATGGGAGTCTCCCAGTGGACAGTTCCACAACGAAAATGACCACATCATATTCATTTGATGATTTTGCCTGAACAATGTTGCTGTTGTCCCAAAATTCCAAATGGGATCAGACCATTGTTTCCTTCATGCGAAATTCTACTTCATGGAGCAGGGAGAAAGGGCTGCAAAGTTTAAGAAGAGAACACCCAGAATGACAACCAACTGGGAGCTCTTTGGCACTGTTGCAACAATATAGGAAGGTGTCATCATTGACAACATCAAAAAGGAATTCGATTGATGGGTTCAGCACCTCCATGGTTGTTTGAGGAACACCAAGAGAGAGAAAGCCACAAACAGATGCCTGTCTTCAGAAACTCTCAAGCTCATTTGTCAACATGGTGTGGCAAGAGCCTCAGACAGTCAGAAGCTAATGTCCGAGCTCGCAAAGCTATGCAGAGAATCAATAAAGAAAGACCTCAAAGAGAGAAGAGCAGCAGTGTTGGCCAATGTGGCAGAAGCCAGGAAGAGTATTTGCAACACCTGCCTGTCCTTAGCCAACTATAAGACCAAGATGACTGCCCTCCGATGTCCTGATGGATCTATCACATATTCAAGAAGGGCAATGGAAAAGGTGATCCATGACTTCTACTTGGATCTCTTCGATAGTCACGTCCACCTGCCCACATACCAAATTCCACAGGATGGATATGTTCTTCACAGCATTCTCCCTTCCTAAATCTGACATGCCATTTCATCAGTAAAGAAGCATACATCACCTGGTCCAGACAAGGTCAGACCTGAACACCTGAAGAATCTGTCACCAGTACTCATCAATACACTGGCTCAGCTCTTCACATGCTACCTGTACAAATGCAAGGTTCTGTCCCAATGGAAACCCAGGAGGACCGTCCTGCTGTACAAGAAGGGAGACATCCATGACATTAGCAACTATGGTCCAACCTGCCTGTTGTCTGTGGTCTACAAGTTATTTACTTGAGTCATCCTAAATAGGATTGTCAGAACACTAAACAAAGGACAACCATGTGAGCAAGCCAGGTTCTGAAAAGGACTGAGCACGATCAATCATATCCACACGGTGACCAAGCTCATTGAGGTTTCACAAGATGCCGCTCTGTCTAATGTTCATCGATTTAAAGAAATCCTTTGATTCTGTTGAGACTGAAGCTGTCATAGAAGTCCTAGTCAAACAGGTTGTTCAAACTCAGTACATCAGGATCCTCCATGAGCTGCATTACAGATTCACTACCAGGATCTCACCATTCTACAAAGAAGTGATCATCAACTTAAAGGGAAGGGTTCAGCAGGGTCACACCATTTCACCAAAACTCTTCAGTGCCACCCTAAAGAACGTCATGCGATGACTGAAATGGGAAGGAATAGGAGTGAAGATAGATGGTTGGAAACTACACCACCTTGCTTCACTGATGGTATCATTCAAATAGTAGCAAATATCAGGCAAGGGGCACAAATGCTTTCCCGACTTCAACAGTGGCTGTGGAAAGATCAGACTGAAGCTGAATCTCATGAAGACAATGCTCATGAGAAACGGACTAGTTCCTGACGTTCTATTTGCTCTCAAAGGAAGGAATATCTCAGAATGCAGCAGTTATGTGTATCTAGGTCAAGAACCCAACATGATGAATGACCTGGCACCTGAGCTGTGCAGGAGGACAAAAGCAGTGTGGAACACCCTCAAGAGCGTCAAAGAAGTGGTTAAGAGGACAAAGAATCTCCGACTCTGGGCACATCTTTTTGACTCCACTATTCTTCCTGCACTAACAGACACCTCAGAGACCTGGGCCCTACGAAGACAGGTTGTGAACGCTATTTGGGTATCCCAAAGAGGAATCAAAAGAGCTATGCTTAGAATATCACATTTCACTCAAGTGAGAGTAGGAATCTGGAGTTCCGATCTCTGTCAACGATAAAGAATCAGAGACCCTGTCTCCTTTGCCAAGGCATCGAAAATCAGATGGGCTGGACACATAATGCTATTTGGAGACAACTGCTGGACTAGAGCAGTTACCGACTCGATTCCATGGGATGTCAAAAGAACGCCTGGCAGCCCACCTACGAGATGGTCAGACTTCTTGATCAAAACCCTGAATGAACAGTTTGAGGCTCTTCATGTTCCTGGAGCGAGCAGATGCCATTGGGCTACACTAGCACAGGACAGGGACAAATGGAGACATTAGTGGCGCCCATTTGAACAAATCAATGAGCAACCGGATGACAAGTGATACAAGTAATGTAGCACTGTAGCACTGTTGTCCCATTGTTCATCGATTTGCTCGAGCGGGTACCAGTAACGTCTCATTGTGAGACTTGTTACTGTTTTTGGCATATGCAATATGCCACGGGTAGCTTGCCAGGCTCTGCCGTGCGGGCGGGATACTCTCGGTAGCTTGTGGGGCTCTTTGAGAGGGGCAGAGGAATCTAAACTGGGTCAGCCATGAGCAAGGCAAATGCCCTACATGCTGTGCTAATGCTCCAGTCCTGATACAAGTGATACTCATACATATGCACACACATAATATATATACATATATGTGTATATAATAGAATAATAATTGATTATAAGACAAGATAAAATTATTCAATATTCTATTTGGATGGAACTGGAAGGCTGAGTGATGATATCCTCCAGAACGAAAGGAACTGAGACAGAATTTTCACTCTTATATATGAAACATAAAGAAGCATAATAAGGATTTAATATACAAGCCCAAAGCAACAAAATCCGTGACCTGTTCTAGAGAACTAAACTCACTTTAGTGGTAAACTTAGGAGTTGATAGGAGACCCTGATGATGATGGTGGAGGTAAATTGACCTTCTGATTAGGAATCTGGTGTTACAATGTTGTATAAATGAAACCTTATCATTGACAGTATTATAAATCACGGTTACTAAATTTTAAAAAAAGTGCAGTAAAGTAAACGTAAGTGCAATAAGCAAAGCCTGCCTGTTGAGATATTCTGTCCCCAAATTAGGAAGCTCTGTGCTGAGTCTGAGACCTAGCTGGAATGCAGAATGTTTTATAATATACTTAGTTTAAATTCAATCTGTGTGATTTCAATGTTACCACATCCACTCTTGGCTTTCCTCCTTTTCTGATCTTCTCCTGTGTTTGACCTAGAAATATTTTAAGTACATCACTTTCTTAAAGATATTCACCTCAGTACTGGCTTCTCAGAAGCCCAGCTATACCTAGTAGTCTTAATTGCGGCCGACGCAGGTTCGATTCCTCTGTCCCTCTTGGAGAGCTCAGCAAGCCACCGAGAGCATCCCGCCTACACAACAGAGCCTGGCAAGCTATCCATGGCGTATTCGATATGCGAAAAACAGTAACAAGAAATCTCACAATGGAGACGTTATTGGTGCCCGCTCAAGCAAATCGATGAGCAATGGGATGACAGTGATACAGTGATTTTGGTGGGACAAGAGGGCTCAAAAGTGGGGTTCAGAGGTTTAAGGCCCACGCAATAATTGTCAGCCAAGTATTGACAATTACTGACAATTACTGACAGGAATACCTGGGACACCCCAGTGGTGCTTGGGAGTTTCCACAGTATAACCTACAGTGTTCTGGGGGTTCTATGGCTACTTGGAGCAATAGCACAGTGAATAAGGTGTTTTCCTTGTTTCCAGGTCTCAGCCCCAAATTCTGGAATTCTATCCCTTATTGACCAAATGGTAAGAGTTTTTTTTTGGCTGTAAATGAAGGGGTGATAGTGTTTGGCATTTCAGTTGTTGATTGTAGGATAACATTGGTTTGTCCTTTCTGCCTTGCCGCAGGGAGCTTAGGTTTATTGGGTTACTCCCATCACAGTGTTCCTATTCCTCTATGTTTATTTGTAACTTCTCTTTTTGTGCTCTGTTAACTTGTAAATACTATTTTTCCTCTTCTCCTTAAGTCCTTTGCATAGTTATTTCAGAGCAATGTCCTTTTTGTATGGACACAGGAGGACAGTTAATGCTATGCTTTTGTAACTTGGGAGTTAATTGATTTGATAATATTTACTTCCTGGAGCATCTGTTCTCTCGACTTAAGCCTCAATTACCCTTACTTCCTAGCACACCAAAAGCAGGGTCCCGACGAGGGACTGGATGGACCCAGGGCAAGCAGTGAGCTAGCTTTGTGCTACCTTGGCATTGAAATGAGCCTGGCCAAAGTGCCATAGTGCTTAACTATAAGTTAAGGGCATGGTCATGGACAAATGCTATTATGATCCAAAAAGTAATAACTAGATTCGGATCCTGCTAGGGTTAGGAAAGATTAATCTGGACTAAGCACTGTAGTCTGAGTCTGTGGCAAGATTCTCCCAGGAGAACCTCCCTACAAGCCTCAATGTATCTCTTACAGTTTCCGTACAAAAATAACTAAGATTAAGAAGTTAGAATTAAGATCTTAATTAAGTTATTGGACTAAGGAGAAGAGGAACACCCATAGGTGTGTTTCTGCCCTTGAGCCTGATGGGTAGTCAGGGAGGGCTTTCTTATGTTGACTTTCCTATAAGACTGGGTGTAGCATCAGCCCAGACTGCTGGGGGTGGAGAGACAAAAGATTTGGAGAGAAGAGAGAGCAACCAGGGCAGCAAGATGGAGTGCAGAGAGACTAGCAAGGGGGACAGAGGGAGAAGAATGTAGAAGAAAAATACAGAAGCAGGCATGTGGAGAGAAAGAGAGACCAGGCAACAAGATGGAGCATGGAGAGAGGATCAGGAAAGACAGGAGGAGTCGGGAATGAGGGGCAGTGTGAGACTAGAATGGGGGCTCAGAGAGACTGGAACAGGCACACAGGGAGAAGGGAATAAACGGCAACTGATCAATCAACCGGCTTGACTCTCGTTTCCTCCTCCGTCTGCCTCATGGTATGGGCCGTTCCGGCTGGGCAAGTGGCCCGAGACCACCCCAACGCAGGCAGCAAGGGGGAGAGCCGTCAGGGCTCCCCTGGCCATTCCTGGAGATTAAACAGTTGGTTTTTATAACTGTTGATATTTTTACCTGAATTGGAACGAGCACAAATGAAAGGAAGGAACGTTGTGCAACATTCTTTAATGATTTGAACAGTTACAGTAATTACAAGAAAGATGGAATTGTTTGATTGCTGCTAATTGACATACCATAGAAAGAAAATGCTAAGCTTTACTTGGCCAATTGCCACTTCCTAATGGGGGAGGTTTTAAAAAAGTCTGTTTTATAGATGTTTTGTTTGCATCCAAGGGAGATTTCGTGGGTTTATGTATCTGCACATAGAGTCAAGTGTTCAGGTATCTTTCAAGTCATCACTTGCATGCTTAGTATTCGATATATTTTGTGTTGATTAGAGTTCTTAGTAACAAACAACAAAAAGTAATGGGATAGACCAAGAATGAAAATATTGAGTGTATGTTGGGTAATTTAATTACCAGCAACACTGAGAAGGTGGCTCAGGAAATTGTTATGGACAACGGAAACTGGGAGACTGTCGCGCGCCGCTTCGTCCAGCGAAGAAACACGCAACTCGGAGATCCTTTTGGCTGCGATTTATTTAGGAACTTTCTCATGCGTTAGAGAAGAAATCAGGAAAGGGGACTTGGAGTAAGGCGGAAAAAGGGACGCATGAGGGAGAACCGACTAGCTAGGTGATTTCCCCCCTTATATACTTCTCCCTGCCTGTTTGCCCTCAAGTGTCTGCAGCTGATAAACCAGCCATAACTTGTGAGCGTGACAAGACATCCTGATTCCCCATCAGGTGTTGCTCACGAAGCATGGTGCAACCAACAAGAAACAGGTGTTCACGAAGCAGGTTCCATGGAGGCTCTCCACAGTTCCCCCTTTTTGTTTTAGAACAGCAAGTCTGTGTAGCGACCTCGGCCCCCTTGGCCTTACCCGTCATTGGGAGCCCTCTCGCTTGTAGGTCCCTGTCTTAGGTTGGTCCAAGGGTCAGGTGGGTATAATGCACCCTTTCAAACTCCTGAACTACAGGAGGTCCCCTGCAGTTAAGGGCTCTCAGCTGCACAATACCTTTGCTACATCCAGCTAGACTTGATTGTTCTCAGCGAGATTATTGATTCAAAGTTGCAAGCCAAAGCTTGGGGGATTGCTGTGCCTCCAGGGCCGGGATACCTGCAAATATCGCGCCCTTGTGAATAGTTGTACTTGCTGCATATTATATAGACACCAGGCAAAAACCCAAAGCAGCGAGAAGCAATAAGGATAGTAGTACTCCCACCTCCACCCACTCTTTGATAAAATAGAGGGGACTTCTACTCAGGTCTTATTAAGGTGGGAACGGAAGGGATTAGAGCAGGCCAAGTTGTAGCAATGGCCCAAAAAGCTGCTTCTTCAGCTCGTATCATCACAGGAACCAGGCTGAGCAGGAGCACCAGTTTCCACCTCTTGGTCTACTGGAGGTGCGGTCTTTCGTGTCAGGCGTTCAGGAATCCACACTGGTTCTGCCCTGTCCTGTGGAAAAACACAAACAGAACCCCTGGCCCAGGTTAACACGGGGTCCGGGCCGTGCCATTCACCAGAAAGGATATCTTTCCATTTAACATATCCTTGGCACACAGGAATCTTTGAAGAATGTCTGTCTGCAGAGGAGGTGCCCTTATCATCAATGATCAAAAAATTTAGAGTAAAAAGTGCAATAGAGGTTCTTTCTCGAGGGGGCCGTCCCAGGCCAACTCCCCCTTTTTGTTTTATTAGGCATGCTTTAAGGGTGGAATGGGCACGCTCAACGATGCCCTGTCCTTGTGGGTTATACGGGAGGCCGTGAGATAAAGAGACTCCCATCTGGGCACAAAATGCGGTGAATTTAGCAGAGGTGTATGCCGGGCCATTATCTGTTTTCAGTTGGGCTGGAATGCCCCAGGCTGCCCATGCTTCAAGGCAATGAGAGATAACATTTGTGGACCGCTCCCCAGAAAGGGGAGTGGCATGAATGATACCGGAGCACGTGTCCACAGATACATGGAGATATTTGAGCCTGCCGAATTCCGAGAAATGTGTAACATCCATTTGCCAAATGCGCAAAGGCACAAGACCACGAGGGTTTATGCCCATGGAGGGGGCAGGAAGAAAAGGGACACAGTGTGGACAATGTAAAACAATTGCCCGAGCTTCGGCTCGAGGTATTTGAAATCTATGTTGAAGGGTCCGAGAAGAAACATGGAAACGGTCATGAAAATTTTTTGCTAATTGTAAAGGAGACTGAATAACAAAACAAAATGGTCTAGTGAGTGCATCAACATAAGCATTGCCTTCTGCTAAGGGACCCGGAAGGCCTGTATGAGAGCGGATATGTGTGACAAAAAATGGTTTTTCACGGGTCCAAAGAATTTGCTGTAAAGCAGATAACAAAGAGGCTATCGAGCTGGAGGCCTTTATTGGTCCTGCCACCTCAAGTGAGCAAAGAGCATTTACAACATATCGTGAATCAGAGATCAAATTGAAAGCAAAGGGGCAATGCTCAAACACTGTCAAGACAATGCGGAGTTCCACAACTTGAGGAGACGTAGTTGGAAATTGCATACGAATAGGATCTTGACCCTCTATCATATAAGCCCCCCAGCCTGTACTTGAACCATCAGTATAAATGTTCGGAACATCCCGAAGGGGTACATAAGAGGTGACTTTGGGGAAAATTACCGGATGGGTTTTAAAGAAGGTCATTAGTGGATGTTTGGGATAATGATTATCAATAACATTGGGAAAAGAAAATCAGAGAATCGCCCAATCATCATGTAAGTTACACAAAGAAACTATTTGAGTGGAATTATAGGGGGTAATAAGAGCATCTGGAAGTTTTCCAAAGTATTGCAAGCAGTCCTGAATACCAATCATAGCCAAACGGGCTACAGCTGCAGGGTATAACTCCACGGCTTTTGCCGGAGAGACCCTAGGATGAATCCACAGAAGGGGTCCCTCCTGCCATAGGACTTAATTATTTTAAAATCTAGGGGCTCATGATATCGCTGTTGATTATTATCTTCAAAAACTGGATAAGTTAACTGCAGCTCTTGCCTAACTTCTGCCCAGAGCCCGGGTTTTGCAAAAGAAAGTCCGCCTCCCGTTTTGTTAAAGTAAGGGGGCGGATCATCCTTAGAGCCCTTTAGCGGTAAGTATCGGTCACTATCATGTATCGCAGCTTCCTCCTCAATAGGGGGGTCAGAATCCCCGTTAGCCCGTCCCTGCTGAAATTGACGTAGCGAGGGATAAAGAGCCGGACGGGTCATGGATGGTTCTTGGGGCCTTCCTTTCTTTTTTGGGGCGCGTCCCTCCATCAGCGGGGTTCCCCTGGAGGCCTCGCTTTCCACGTCCGAACCCTCCTCTAGCTCAGAGGCTATCATGCCATGACGGCTGCCTCTGTCCTTCTTTGTGTCTTCTAACACTACTTGTCCTGATCGTACGGCCTTATCGCACTTCTGATCCTTAAAGTAATCATAGAAAGCAAAAATGAAAAGACAAAGGGAAAGACAAACAAACATCCAACCAACAAACGAAACATACACATCCATGGATACCATTGTCCTGACTTACCACAGGAACTTGATCGTCATGACTTCTCGTGAACCTTAGTCCTGACTTACCACAGGAACCTCATCGTCTCGACTTCTCGTCCTGACTTACCACAGGAACCGGATCGTCACGATTTCTCGTGAACCTTAGTCCTGAATAAATCGCAGCAAGTTCTGAATCCACCGGGGGGGGTACTGGAGGTCGGGTTCCCCGTACGGGCCACCAGCTGTCGCGCGCCGCTTCGTCCAGCGAAGAAACACGCAACTCGGAGATCCTTTTGGCTGCGATTTATTTAGGAACTTTCTCATGCGTTAGAGAAGAAATCAGGAAAGGGGACTTGGAGTAAGGCGGAAAAAGGGACGCATGAGGGAGAACCGACTAGCTAGGTGACTTCCCCCCTTATATACTTCTCCCTGCCTGTTTGCCCTCAAGTGTCTGCAGCTGATAAACCAGCCATAACTTGTGAGCGTGACAAGACATCCTGATTCCCCATCAGGTGTTGCTCACGAAGCATGGTGCAACCAACAAGAAACAGGTGTTCACGAAGCAGGTTCCATGGAGGCTCTCCACAGGAGACAGCCAGAATAATACAGATGACTATATAGCCCCAGAACCTGTCCAGCAAGGACATTGATACTGCCACCACTATATAATGTGGTATCAGGGGTTTGATCCGGGTGAGCTGTGTGCAAGGCAAGTGACCAAACCTTATACTATTGATCAGGCTCCAACTTTCCAATATTTTATGAAGAATCTTTGTGTCTATAGAGGTCTATGGTTTTATTATTTTAGTGGTACACACTCTCTCTTTCACTCTCTCTCTCTTTGTCTGTCTCTGTCTTTTTCAGCATTGTTGTTTGCAATATGGATGCAATACAGATGCTGAAAGGTTATTAGGAATATCTTTTTACTTACTTTTAACACTCAGTTCTTGTCCAACATGATTATTTCCTTCTTTATCTTAGCGACCCTCTGCCCCCCTCACATTTGTGGTAGATTCCAAACACTGACCAGCCCTTGTTTTCCCTGGCCATTGATATGACTTGTTTTGAACTCCTTAAACATCTTCAACACAGCATCTTTAAAGTCATTATCTAAGAGATTTTGGTGCTAGTTAGTAGTCTTTGAGCCTTCTAGTTATTATCTTCACATATTAACCTCAGGGAGTCTATATATATTTCCCCATTGCATCTGTTGCAATCTGGGGGTGGACCTTTTTAGTTCACCCCACCCAGTAAGGGACCTATCTGAAGAGTACAAGTGGATGTTCCTTTTTACTTTCCATACTAGGCTAATCTCAGCAAAATTTGGTTATTTCTGGTTCATTCTTTTGAGTTCAGGGCTTGACTCACAAGGTGACTTTCAATGTCATTGGCGCTGCCTCTCCTCTGACTTTAGTTTAGGGTTCTATGATTTTTTGCTACCACCACAGTCTTGAGAGGATTTTTACCTCTGGCATAGGTGGACGGAGCTCCGAATGAGTTACTATTAACACAGAGTGCCTGGGCTCAAGCGAGGATACATGTGTGTCTGTGGATTCATTGCAGAAGGTATAAATATATGGTCTATGAAGGGTGAGATGGGGAGCTATGTCATGATTCTGAAAACTCAGAAACGATCTAACCTGCACAGGCAAAGACACAATCCAGCCTGCTATTGCCTGCTGGGGAATCAGAGTCCTTTGTAGTCCAAGGGAAAGTTGCAGAGCCAGAGCTCAAAGAAACAGCAGCCATTAGAGGAGTAACCTCTGCCCTTCAGACAAAGATGCAGATTTCAGTCTCTGCTGCAGGAGAAGCCATTTATTATATATTCATAAAACTTGCAACCAGGAAAAAATACTAAGCCCTGGTGAAAGGTCAGATGATGGCTAGTATCTCTTAGCAATAAGTTATTTTTTAACAAAAGTGTATACATTTCTTAGATGTAATCCTACTGCACGCTTGAAAGACAATACACCAATGCAAACTAAAATATCATATAACCAGGAAATAAAAAATGGCATAGCTCATTTCTACTTCAACATTCACTTGGTTGTGGTGGTTTGAAACAGAAGCTATAATATACCAAGGTGTGCATGTACTCCCTCGACTCTACTACCCCAACCCCTTCCAAATGGATCAGGAATTGACCATTGACTAAGAGGGTGTCCAGGGAGAACAAATTCTCAGGCACTTCACCTCTTTGTGTTTATAGGCAAGGCAGGTTCCAACAGCCTGGCAAAAACATACGTGTTTATTTTGAGCCTTTTTCACTAGATTGTGGGTCATATGAGGTCAGAAGCCATGTGATCCTGTGTAGTGCAGTATCCAGTAGATAAAGTTGCATAAAATGGCAATATTATTTTTGCATACAGCATGATGCTCCAAGAGTGAGCCTGAGGAACTGGGAAGCTGTACTTAGGAAATGACATACTGAGAAAAATTACAGAAGTAATTCAGACCAGAATCAGCATATGAATCTGAGATGTGGCAACTGAAGAGAGCATAGTTGAAATGTCAAATTTTTAGTCTGGAGGACAAATATACTGGATTAATTGAAGTCAACAGAATTAAGAAATCCTGAAGGCATTACTGAATTAAAAAATACAAGCAGAAATTATGTGTTAATGTCCCACTCATGTCTCTTGGCATGATCTAGCCCAGAAAATTAAAAGGGAATCAAGAAAAACAAAACAACACTGTGGAACATTAAGTGACATTGACTATGAAATACAGATGATATTTTTTCAGAAATGCCAATACTCTTTCTGATAAACTGAGATGTTACATTGGAGTATCAAAGACCTTCCTAATTAAAACATTATTTAATCAACAATGCAAACAAGGAAGTACCACTATATTATGGGAGATATTAGTAGAGTTTATGCTTCTTAGTAATTTAGGCATAATCAGGCCACTAATAAGTAAAAGGCAAAACTGGGATGTCGGATAGAAATGGACTATAAAATACACATGTCATATAAAAGTTATTGGTGGTAACATTAGCAAGAAATTCATAAAGGAACAGTTAAAATTATTATTGACAATATATTATTTAACCCAATATACCTAAGCTATTGCTATTTTGACATATGGTTGATATAAAGTATCGATGAATAATATAGTTTCAGCTTTTAAATTTAAAGAAGTTTAATGTAAATAATGGGAATTCAGTTCTTCCATATGACTAGTTAATTTCAACCATCCAACTGTGGCATGTCGTAAACAGCTACTCTTTTGGATAGTGTATTGCTGAAACTGAAAAATATGGACAGTGTAAAATTCTCAGAAAAGCATTCTGAACTTGGCGATTTCTAACATGAAAGGTGTACTGGGAAATTCTTACTCTTCTTTCTGAAGTGCAAACTTTAGAAAAATTAACTTCTTGGAAGTTTTGTAATGGGAGATCATCAATTGGAATATTGCAGAAGTCGTAAGTCATCACTTCCTGAAGAGCATTCTGAGCTGAGTTGCTTTTAATTAGAATTTTGTCCTCTCTGGAATGTTCCATGATTTCAAACTGACTTTGTCGCTCAGTTTTCAGCCATGCTGCCACATATGGTGATACTTTCAGTGTGGCATGAATAGCTGATGAATCCAGGAACTGAATTTAGATACTGTGTCGGAGTGAAACCTCTATGTAAACTTATCAGAATCAAAATGAATGTTATTAATATTTTGCCACCCAATAAAGACACAATAACACAGAAACATAGAATATAAATATTAAACATTTTAATTTATTAAGGAAAATTTCTATAATTCCTTCATCCACTTTCCCTCCTACTCCTGAAAACAAAAATAAACATGCAGAGTCAACTTACCACATACTGAAATAAAGCTAGATTTGGTAATTTTATGTGGTTGGGAAATTATTATAAGATCAAGAACACATGAAGTCCATGAAAATACACCAGGAGATGTGATTGTAACTGTGATTCAGTTTTGCATAAAAATTTTGCTTTTGGTTACTCAAAATAAGTGGAGGTCCAGCAACATTCATTTTAATTCTTTCCTGGAACAATCATCCAAATGCACAGAGAACTACTCAATTTTTTTGTTAGTAATAGTTTGAAACAACTCATAAAATTATTCTACTCTTCTGATCTGTACTGTCAATGAAATGTATCACTGTATCACTATCATTCCGTTGATCATCGATGTTCTTGAGCAGGCTCCAGTAATGTCTCCATTCGTCCTAGCCCTGAGATTTTAGCAGCCTCTCTTTACTCGTTCTTCCCAGAAGTGCTGCATTGGAGGTTCTTTCAGAGTAAGGGGAATGAGACCCATCATCATTACTGTATTTGGCGTATATCGAATATGCCACGGACAGCTGCCAGAAATTATATGTAAACTGAGTTAAACAAAGGAGCTACTGCAAAGTGTTTTTGGTCATTTTTAATAATGTAGGAGCATGGCTATTTTTTCAGCCATTGATTAAGCTGATTGAATTGGGCATGAACTCCACATTACTTTTTTTTAATTTTTAAATTTTATAAGTTATTCACAATGTTTGATTACATTCAATATTCAAACACCAACTTCACCACCATTGCACCTTTCTACCACCTATTTCCGGATGTTTCCATCCCAAACCCCAATCCCTGTCCCAAAACAAACAAAGTAATATATCTTGTATATTATTCCCTAGCCGAAGACCTCCGTAGCCTAGCCACAGCCATGCTCAAGGCCCTTCTCCACATGTCCGGATGAACCTCACGCATGAAGGTACTGGCACAGAAACCCAGGTGTGTGGGACCCGGGGCTGAGACCTCCAAGCCTGCTCGGATTGGGTCTGGGCCTCTTCCGCCCAGATTTACTATTTTCCAGTAGCTAGGAGGTCACACCTGGGGACTGCCCCCTTCGCCGTGCAATCCCATCAATGACCAACATCCAGAGACTTAAAAGCAAGCTCCAATAAGCACATAGCCGCTAAGCAGCCTCGCGATACCTTATATACTAGTTCTCCCTCTGAGAGAAACTGGCAAGCTACAGAGAGTTTCTTGCCCACATGGGAGAGCCTCACAAACTCCCCATAGGGTATTTATATGCTAAAACCATTAACAATCTGGGTCCATGACCCTGAGGGAGCCTCCAATGCGATATTGTTGGGAAGGATGAGTAGAGAGAGGCTTCTAGAATCTCAGAACTAGAACGAATGGAGACGTTACTGAGACCAATCAAGAAATTCGACGATCAACGGGATGATGATGATAATGATGATGATGATGATGATACATATATGCCTACATATATATGTATATATATGTAAAAAGCCAATTGTTTATATCGTATACTCAGGGCTGATTCTACAGTGAAGCAGTACCCTTCAAACCTAGGCAGTCTGGCTCACATCCATGATCACATCATTGACTACAATATTAATATAGATTTTTATTTTATTTAGGGAAAAATTATCTTATACAGCTCACAAACATGTCTAATTTTTAAAAATATTATTGTTAATGTATATTTATTCTTCTAGCAATATTCATAAGAAAAAACATTTCTAAATTAAAAAATATGTTTATTTTTGTGTGATAACTTTTAACAATTTATATGTGTTCTTTAAACAGTGCTATTATCTGACTTTGCAATTCTGAAAAAGTCTCCTTTCCTTTCGCTACACCTCAGTAATGGTGTTTTTGCAGAGAAGGAAACAATAGATGCACAAGAGGTAGAATAATGCCTATAACAAATGAATTATAATTTCATTATTTCTTGGACATCATAAGGGTATAGGGAAAGATTAAAAAATATCCTGAAAAGTTTCAGAATAAGCTACAATATCAACTTATAGATTGGTAAGTCAATCTATAACTTGTCAGTTGCCCAAAAGAGCAAATCCACAGTTCTAGCACAAAATGCTAATAATTAGCCTTTCAAAGGATAGTTTTCAAGTGTCGTATTTGATATGTCATTTCTATCTTACAAATGAATGCACTTATTTCTCAAGGTTGAGTTCCTTACAGAACACGGAAAATGGCATTTTTTCAAAAGCTTTCAAATCAAAGAAAATAAAATGATCATCAAAACTGTGATTTCAAATATAGATCCACTTAAAATCCTTTCATCATTTTAAAGCTCACTTGTTAAAGTAGCTTCTTTGAGTGATTTTTCCTCCAAATCTAGGGTAGAGAATCCTCAGAGCGAATTCTACACCAGACTTCAGAGAGGACTATGGTCCTATTACCTGCTTTCATTTCAACATCCTTCATAATGACTTGATTTTGCAGCACCAGGACTGTCTGGCACACTATTCAAAGCAATGGTTGACACAGCTATCTCCAGTTCTGGAGTGAGATTAGACATGGGAGAAATATCAACATCTCTGGAAGGTCAGTGGAAGTAAATTTAAACTCTCTTCCACCACCTACCAAAAACCCACAGCCACATCTTAAAAGCCACCATCAGGACGACTGACTTGCGTTCCACAGCCCTGAAGTGGCTTCCTCCATATCTTCGTCCTGTAATTAGTGATGGGTGTTCCCTCAGACACACAAGAGTTAGAGATTTGGTTTAAATGTTGTTCTGAAGTTTGTCCAAATAAGGCTGGATTTTTTTTTTATGTGTGTGTGTGTTCTTCCCTTTTCTCACTTTTTTCTCCTCATCCCTTTCCCCACACTTTATTCAAATCTCTCTCTTGCAATATCTACATGTTATTCCCTTCAAAGCTTAGAATATCCTATTGGGTCTCATTCATTCAGAGCTTATAGCCTACTGGTTTTTGCATGTCTGTTTTACTTTTTTAGAAGTTAAATAACAGCTGAAGTTTGTTGTCACATGAGTAGCTAAGTTTATAAAGATCCAAGTTCTTTTTAGCCAAAAAGCAAATTTTTCACGATCATCCTTCATAAAAGCTTTAATTTTGCCTTTGAAATTCTTTCTAAACAAAAGACAATAAAAGCGAAAATCAGCAGTGGCATTTGTAATTACTTGGCTCACTGGCATCCTTTTTTGTTCTCTTATGCACACCATGATTTCCAAATATTTGGAGAATTACCCCCTTTACTTCTTGTGGGCTTATAATTAGGGCCCTAGTCTTCTTCAAGTTAAGCGGTAGAGAGGTTTCTCAAGAGGTCTCTGGAATTTGAATCTTAGAGAGAAAGACAAAGGGACCCAAAGTTGTGGTTTATCAATTTCCCCCACGACTTCCTGACTCGATTTTTTTTTCATACTAAGAACACTTCCCGTGGTTCTTGTTCAGTTTTCTTCATCTGCTTCTTTAGCTCCATATTTCCAAGACTGGCTCCAAATTTTCTATTAAGTTTGGAGAACATCCAATCATTCATCATAATTCTCTTTGAGTTATATTCATTAAAGTCAGTTTCTGTTCCACTCAACTAAATAATCCTAACTAATAATCAGTTAGATTGGTCAGTCTTTAAAAATCACGCATTGGAATCATTGAGTGGTAATCAATGCAAGAGAGAAAATAGATTACATTTTATGTGATAAGCATTCTCATTGCTATGGGAAAAATTATTTGCATAAAGAAAAAAGTGGATTTTCCCTCAGAGTATATACTTTCTACACAATAGAAAGTTTATTGCACAGATGAGGTTAATCTACACACAGTAATTACTGTTACCATGCATACAGAGTCTGAAGGAATCTATTCATTATCTCAGCAATGAGTTTTCTTGTCACCCACTTATTTTCCCAAGCCTGAACCTGTAATTCATCTTTGACTACTTCTTCCCCACCCCACACATCTAATTAGTCACAATTCATTCACCAAGAAAATATTTACTAGCAAACCATGCTGAATCTCTTATTCTCTATCTTATTCCTCTCCATTACCAACACATTCACCTACCTTAACTCAGTTCTTCAGAATGCATACCCCACCTGAACAAGTGCAACAAATTGCTGAATGGTCAGCAAATTGCTTCTATCTTTGTTTCTTGTGATCCAGTCTCCCAGGAGAAAACAAAGATTTATTCCAACCATGAAAATTTTATCATATTGTTCTCTTCTTGAAGTTTGCCAACGCCTTAGGAAGGTTACCAAATGTCTTATGATGGTATTCACAGCCCTTCAAGGCACTTGGGAACTCTTTATTATAACAAAGGAAGCTGTGACTACAGAAACAATTTTAAAAGGTCTATCATGATCTGGCTTTTGTTTATCTCTGTACCTTCATCTCTCACCACTCTGTGGTACAAGTACGTGGAGTTACTTAGAGATCTGCTGTATCAGTTTCTCATCCTTTGGCCCAGACATCCTTGCTTCTGCACATGGAATGCCCTCTTAGCCCCATGCCCTCATTTCACCTCACCAACTCCTAACCTCCCATCCCCCAGACTTAGGAGAATTGATTTCCTTTGGATCACTGTAGCAGTTACTATGCATACCACCTATAAAAAATAATTTTTTAATTGAATCATGTGAGATACACAGTTACAAAGTTGCTCATGATTGGGTTTCAATCAGGAAATCTTCTTCTTCTTCTTCTTCTTCTTCTTCTTCTTCTTCTTCTTCTTCTTCTTCTTCTTCTTCTTCTTCTTCTTCTTCTTCTTCTCCTTCTTCTTCTTCTTCTCCTCCTTCTTCTTCTTCTCCTTCTCCTTCTTCTTCCTCTTCTTTCTTCTTCTTCTTCTTCTTCTTCTTCTTCTTCTTCTTCTTCTTCTTCTTCTTCTTCTTCTTCTTCTTCTTCTTCTTCTTCTTCTTCTTCTTCTTCTTCTTCTCCTCCTCCTCCTTCTCCTTCTCCTTCTCCTTCTCCCTTCTCCTTCTCCTTCTCCTCCTTCTCCTCCTTCTCCTCCTCCTCCTCTTCCTCCTCCTCCTCCTCCTCCTCCTCCTCCTCCTCCTTCTTCTTCTTCTTCTTCTTCTTCTTCTTCTTCTTCTTCTTCTTCTTCTTCTTCTTCTTCTTCTTCTTCTTCTGCTGCTGCTGCTGCTGCTGCTGCTGCTGCTGCTGCTGCTTCTGCTTCTTCTGCTTCTTCTTCTGCTTCTGCTTCTGCTTCTTCTTTCTTCTTCTTTCTTCTTCTTCTCTCTTTCTCTCTCTCTCTCTTGCTTGCTAGCTCTCTTTCGTTTTGGGCATTATGGTTTGAAATACAGGTACTGAAAAGTGTTTGTAGTTTTACCTTCTTTCAGGACTCAGTTCTTGTCCATAGTGATCATTTCCAACTATCATTGCCATAGTAGTCCTTTGTCTAACCTAACTACCCTATTTTCTCCACCACACTTGTAGCAAGCTTCCAACCATGGACCAGTCCTTCTGACCCTTGTTTATAATATTCTTCTTGGGTATTAGTCTCATAGTCTATTTTTAGTATACCACAAATGAGTGTAATTATTCTATTTCTCCCCTCTCTTTCTGACTTATTTAAGTCAACATGATACTGCCCATATCCATCCACCTATAAGCAAATTTCATGACTTCATTTTTTTTGGCGACTGTGTAGTATTCCATTGTGAAGGTCTGGTTCCCTGCACAAAATTCATCATGATAAACATTATTTTCTATACTTTGTATGCTTTCCTTTATAGAGAAGAGATTTTGTGTGATGAATCTAGAAGTCTGAATTTAACCAAAACAATATGCATGAAAAACAAACTAGTCCCCAACGTTCCATTTGCTCTCAATGGAATGAACATCTCTGAATGCAGCAGCTATGTGTACCTGGGTCGAGAACTCAACATGAGGAATGACTTGGTGGCAGAACTGCACAGGAGGAAGAGAGCAGTGTGGAACGCCTTCAAGAGTGTTGAAGAAGTGGTTTAAGAGGACAAAGAAACTCCGGCTCCATGCACATCTTTTTGACTCCACCATTTTTCCTGCACTAACATACACCTCAGAGACCTGGGCCCTATGAAAACAAGATGAGAACGCTATTAGGTATCCAAAAGAGGCATCGAAAGAGCTATGCTTGGAATATCACATTTCACTTAAGTGAGAGAAGGAATCCGGAGTTCTGACCTCTGTTGACAGTCAAGAATCAGGAATGCTGTCTCATTTGCCAATGCATCAAAATTCAGATGGGCTGGACACATAATGAGATTCAGAGAGGACCACTACACTAGAGCTGTTATCGACTGTATTCCATGGGACATCAAAAGACCACATGGCCGCCCACTTATGAGATGGTCAGACTTCTTGGTCAAAAACCTGAATTAATGGTTTGAGGCTCTTCCTGTTCCTGGAGCAAGTAGATACCATGGGGATACACTAGCACACAACAGGGACAAAAGGAGACGTTACTGGTGCCTGCTCAAACAAATCGAAGATCAATGGGATGACAAGTGATGCAAGGGATACAAGTGAATCTAGAAACTCTGCATGATTCATGTCTGTGTCCCCCATACTTAGTCGAAAAGCTAGTATATAAGCATATTCAACAAATGATTAATGGCTACATACACAGAAAACATTACATCAGTAATAATTTAAAGTCACTATTGAATGCATTCAAACAATAGATGTGACTAGGATAGAATATGTTTTAGTTGAATCGCAGTGAGATGCGCAGTTGCAAAGTTGTTTGTGATTGGTTTATAATGTTCCAACAACTGTCCCTTCACCAGTTCACATTTCCCACCACCAATCTCCCCCGTCTCCTCCCTCCCCCTTGCCTCCCACCTACCTCCATAGCAAGCACTTGCTCTCTCTCTGTCTCTGTCTCTCTCTCTCTCTCTCTCTCTTCTCTCTCTCTCCCCTTTTGAGCACTCTGGTTTGGAATACAGATACTGAAAGGTTATTATGTATCTTTTTTACCTAATTTCAACACTCAGTTCTTATCCAGAGTGATCATTTCTAACTATTATTGTCATAGGGTCCGCTCTCTGTCCTAACTAAGGCATTTTGTTTTTCAAAACAGGAAACATCTTTTGATTCTGCTGCGATGGGAGAATGAGCTGTACCCAGCAGTGCATGAGGGCTACTCCTTGAGTGACTACTGAAAGTGCTCAGGGGTGTAAGGGGACCATGTGGTGCTAAAGATTGAAATCAGGGTTGGCCACAAGCAGGGCAAGAACCTTAGCTGCTGTACCATCTCTCTGGCCCAGGAACAATCTTGATAGCAAGATATTGTAATATTATAATTTTTTAATACTCTAAGCACACCATTGTGGCATTATAAAAATATTTAACAAGAACAAATTTTCAAATGTCTAGATTCACGTGCAGTTTTTATTGACTCAATCCATAAACTTGTCTAAACATTGGAAAGCCTGTAACTGTTCACAAAGGTCTGCACTTTGTGGACAATACTTCGTATGTTGAATGCATCAAGCCATTTTTGGAGGCCAAGGACAGTCTACCAGAGTTGGCTTTACAGGAGCACAGGGGTGAATCGAACTAGTCCTTTCTGTCCAAATAAACACAGAAACTATTTCTAAAATATTCTGAGAAAATGAATCCATATAAAAATCATTTAAAAAAACTGTACATAAAACTGGGGGAGATTGGAACTAACATGATAATACAGCAGGTAGGGCATTTGGCTTGCACATGGCTGACCCAGGTTTAATCCAGGGCATGCCATATGGTCCGCTGAGCAAAGCCAGGAGTAATACCTGAGTGCAGTGTCCTGAGTAACCCCTGAGTATGTCAGGTGTGGCTAAAAAAAGAATGGGAAGTTTGGGTTATTGTGAAAGATAAATTTTCTAGGCTATAGTCAACTGAAATAAAAGACCTACATATAGAATGAGTTTTCATAGACATTTGTAATTTTAAAAATGGCAGCATGCATACAGTAGAGTTGGTTTGCTGGACATCAATTAAACTCTATAAAGTCTTTTAAGATCTTGACTTTGGTTCCATCATGAATTAGACTCAATCCACCATAGTCAGCATTTTGCCCATTTACCAATATACATTGTCATCAACAAGATAATTCACTTCTCCTATAATTTTAATCTTGGGACATCAATTGCTGTCACTAGCATTAAATAGACATGTGTTCCTCCAAATCTCACCTCTCCTTAAGAACACACAATTGTTATTGAAAAGCAACTGTTCAATTTGCTTGCCCGTAGGCACACACAAACGTAGACAATTATATTGTATTGAATGACTTGAATTTCTGTGTTTACATAGGTTAGAACCATATAGCTGAAAGGCAGTAAAGTGTTCAGTATGAAACCTTATCAGTAACAGTACTGTAAACCATAAAACAAAGTCTTGTTTAAGAAAAGTTACCTCTCCTCCATCCTTCTCAGAGAGCCTAGCAAGCTACCGAGAGTATCCCACCTGGTGAGTTGTGTGCTACCCTGGCATCAAGATGGGCCTGGCCAAAGTGCCTAATGCTTAACTATATGTTAAGAGCTTGGTCATGGACATATCATGTCCTGATCCAAAAGCAACAATGAGACTAGGACCCTGCTAGGGATAGGAAAGACTAATCTTGCCTGAGCACTGTAGTCTGTGATCGATATGACCCCAGGAGAGCAATTCTATAAGCTTAATGCATCTCTTGCTGTGTCCATACAAAATGATTAATATTATGAATGCTTATATGTTAGTTGGACAAGGAGAGGAGAAACACACCCATGGGATTCCGCTCTTGGGCGGGTGTCCTGCTGAGAGAGAATCTGTCCTGGAAGCAGCATCCCCTGAGGGAAAGAACTTTACCCCTATTGATTGTTACCACACCTATGTTTAAGCCCCAACCCCTCATGCTGGAGGATTTAACTAGGCTATAAGAGTGGGCTGGGGGTGGTGAGTTCCAGTGCCAGATCTGGAGAAGCCAGATCCAGATCCAGATCCAGAGGAGAATGAAGTAGGATGGGGGAGGAAGAAGCAGGAGGAGACTCAGAGGAGAATGGAGATGGGAATGGAATAAACTGCAACTGAGACCAACCAGCCTGGCCTCCGTTCCTTCCTTCGCCTGTCTCGTCATCACCCTCAACTTCCCAGGGGTGGGGGAAGTGGCTGGAGACTACCGAACGTTGGTGGCGGGAGAGATAGAGTGCTGCTGCCCTGTGCCTGGTGCAGTGCGGTGTGCCCTCTCCTTTCCTTTCTTTTTTGTGTTTTCACACAGCGAGGGTGCTATGACTAACTGCCTCTTCCAGTGGGTCCACTATGCTTTCTACTGTTAGAAACCTCATGGGAAACAACATGGATGGAAGCAAGATCTGAGAAATCAAGGCTAAGACACCAGGCACAAATTTCCCCATGGAGGCAAAGCTGCCTTTGAAAGCTGAACAATGAACAGAGCCTAGAAGATATTCAATGAAATACAGCCAAACTCACTTGTGCTTTCCAAAGAAAGAAAAAACATATTGTAAGGTAGGCTCTGGTTGTTTTTGTTTAATTTTTTCACTGCCTCAAGTGTTTATGAGTTCTCTGTAATTAGAATAACATGATAGTAGGCATTGTGCAAGATCAATTTCCCCTTAGTCTAGTACCTTAATAGCAGGGAATGCTTAAGTGTCATGGTACACAAAAACCTCTTCATTAAAAGGCTACGGGGTATAGGAAATCTGTTTTTCCTATACATAGGAAATACGTTTTTCCTTTCGTCATTTCTGTCTACATGAAGAATGTTCCTCTGTTGTTCTCTTCCTAAAATTCACTGCCTTCTGTCATTCCCACACCACTTCTCTAAATGGGAGTTGGCTTATTTACTTGGTGACTTTGGAAGGACAGGTAAGTAGACTCTGCATTTCACTTCAATTTCTTTAAGAAACAGAGGACCACATTTTCTCTTTTCCTTCTCTATGAGCAAGCTCTGTTTCTTTGGTTTTGTTTTTTGTTTTTTGTTTTTCTTTTTGGGTCACACCTGGTGATGCTCAGGGGTTACTCCTGTCTCTGCACTCAGGAATTACCTCTGGCAGTGCTCAGGGGACCATATGGGATGCTGGGAATCAAACCCGGGTGGGCCGCGTACAAGGCAAATGCCCTCCCCGCTGTGCTATTCACTCCAGCCCCCAGCCCCGCAAGCTCTGTTTTATGAGTGAAGACTGCCCAATGTGACTCGATAGAAATCTGAGGTTCTCAGGCTGAGAACGCTGGGGTCTTTCCAGAGTGGAAGCAGGAAGCCTTCCCCCAAAACCCCCACCCTTTCTTCCGGAAACCCCGAGAGTCACGCCCACAGTCCACAACCACTATCATGTAGACTCCTGGCTCAATTAGATATTCTGGAGCACACAGGCTCCAGAATACTGGAATACAAACTCCACAATACTGACACCTCAGTAGGAGCACAGCAGATTAGATGGGAAAGGAACACAGAAGCCAGTGAAGCTCAATAAACAAAAACATTCATACCAAAGGTTCAGCCATCAACATGGACTTAATGACGCCACTGTGAAATATAATAATTTTCACAATTTTTCTTTTACTAGAGGATTTGTTGATAATTTCACTAGCCACTTAGTTATAACAGTAATATAAAATAAATATATTAGGGTTGGAGTGATAGCACAGTGGGTAGGGTGTTTGCCTTGCATGTGGTCGACCCGGGTTCGATTCCTCTGTCCCTCTCAGAGAGCCTGGCAAGCTACCGAGAATACCTAGTCCACATGGCAGAGCCTGGCAAGCTCCCCATGGCATATTCGATATGCCAAAAACAGTAACAACAAGTCTCACAATGGAGACGTTACTGGTGCCTGCTCGGGCAATGGGATGACAGTGACCAGTGATTTATATTTATAAATATAAATTTTAGCAATATGAAATAAATTATTTTGTGCCTGCTAGTGATTGAGAAAATGGGAGACAATGGTGGAGATAGGGACAAGTTGCTGACAGGTTTAGTGTTGGAATATTGAATGCCTGTAACAATGCAGCATGAACAACTTTGTAAGCCCTGGTGCTTAAATAAATGGAATAAAAGAGAAATCTGGGATTCAAGCTAAAGAAATTCCCAGATGCTAAATGCATTAAACATTCCCCACTATTAATTTGAACTGTTATAAAAGTGAATTATTTTCATTTTCCAAATGTAAATTCATTAATTATATTTATTTAATAAAAATATTCAATGTATATATGACATATGATTTATGTATTCCTTAAATTTATTTCTAAATACTATATAATATTTTCCATTATTTATTTAAATATATTTTTAATATACAAGGGTTTTTCCCACTTCTACTATACTACTACAGCTGACTTTAATAGTCATATACTAATAGTTTTTGTACATTTATTCAAACATGCAAGTATTTTGTTTCTCATTGAAATTTTTATTAGCAATTTGAAATAATGTGTCAATATACATGCATTTTATTAGTTATCTACTTTTATTATGATTTAGATGTATATACGGGAAACAGGCAAAATGCAAATATCAGCTTCAATATCATATTTTTTACTAGTGTTTTCTATAACCTGTAAGCATGCACTGCTGTATACATTTTGATTTGGATAAAAGCATCTGTTTTTTTAAGTTTATGATAAAAGTATAACCGCACAGAAAATCAAATTGCTTATATATATGATGACTTATGGCATCAGAAAGTCACTAGTCTTAAAAGCTTAATGACATCAGGGAATAGAAAGATAGTACAAGAGATAAGGTGCTCGCCTTTCAATGCTACCAATTGTGGTTTGATTCCTCGTGGTCCATATGGCACCCCGAACTCCACCGGGGCTTACTCCTGAGCACATAGCCAGGAATATCTCCAGAGCGAACTGATTGTGGTCCAAACACACTCCAGCACCACGACCAAATAAACAAATCCCAAAACCCTGAATGAAATGAAATCAAACATACACAGCTACGATACAAATCAATTTCAGATGCTTTATGTTGAACTAAAAATACTAAACATTTGTTTTTTCGTCTCAACTGCTTCTGGGGAGGTGTGGGAGGGCTTGGGGATTGGTCACACTCAGTGGTGGTCATCAAGGTTTACTCCTGGCAGCGCTCTGGGGAC
The DNA here is from genome assembly GCF_027595985.1 of Sorex araneus. Taxonomy (NCBI): domain Eukaryota; kingdom Metazoa; phylum Chordata; class Mammalia; order Eulipotyphla; family Soricidae; genus Sorex; species Sorex araneus. The sequence continues at coordinate 190,865,954 of NC_073303.1, read as the reverse complement.
CGACCCTTACAGGATACTTGGGATTGTACCAGGGTCAGCCCTGTGCAAGGCAAACACCCTACTCACATGACTATCTTCCAGCCCCTACTGGAATGTGTATAAGTTGCTAAAACAAACAAACAAAAAAATTCATAAGCTGCTAAAAAGATAACTTATGCTCTTAGACATAAAATAAGACTAGAGACATAAAAAAAGATTGCTGTCTTTTTCCACGGAGAGTCACATAACGACTGTTTTTTAGTGCCACCTTTTGGGTGGTCTGGTTATTACATAACGTCAGAATGAGAAAACTGGAAATTCATGTGTGCGATCTTGATCTGAAGCCTGAAAAACGTATTTTTTAACTATCAGATTAGCAATACAGCTTATTGCCTACATAGACGTCTGCTCATTCATGAATATTTATTCACAGATTCTCCAATAAAAGCACTCACATTTATATATATATATACTTTGCTCTGAATTATATCTATTCTTTCCCTTTCAGGAAATTTAACAATCAGTTCTGGCCCCCTACAGAACTGTAGGTAAAGAGGACGCTGGGACTTTTCTGATGCTTTTTGCAATTTATAGGCATCCATCTAAAAAAAATCAAACCCAGTCTCCAAATTTTAATCCCATAAATTTCATTTACTCACTCCAAGGAACATGTTCTAAGAATCATCCTTTGCTATTCACATTTTGAGAAATGGGTTAATCTCCAGGTGAGGCTAGAAATCTGCTGAAAAATTTTCACAACAAAACAACAGAGTTGCCTGCTTATATCTGTGTTTTTCATTACTCTTCTCAATGTGTCCGATAACATAATTTTTTTTAAAATTAGTAAGGAAACGTCATTGTGACCCAGCATTTGCCATCTACTCAGAGAATTTCTTGATTAAAAAGGCTATTGGGAGGCATGAGTGATAGTACAACAGGGAGGGCGTTTCCCCTAAACACACCTCACCTATGTTAGATCCCTGCATCCCATATAGTCAACCAAGTACCACCAGGAGTAATTTCTGAGTACAAAGCCAGGAGTAACCCACGACCCAAAAAGTCAAAAAAATAAGGGAGGCTATTAAGCACATTAACAACTTAAGTCCAAATACTTTTTAGCTCACTAAAAACTAATAAACCTAATGCAGCTGACAGAAAAAAAATATTGTACAAATTTATTACATAGAAGGGGCTTTAGTTCAGTAAAACTCATTTCTTTAAACAAAATTCTAGAAGTGTTTAAAATAAAATGATAGCTTGCGCATAAAAATTAATATTCCTTATAAAAGTATCTCTTTTATGCTTACCTCCTGGGATGGGGAGTGGGGAGTGTTGCAAGAGAATTTGTGTCATTTAAATTATTATGACTATAAACACAAATTAAGACTAAACATAAGTGCTTCCAGAGAGATCAAATTCTGTGTCCAGTTTTGTGACTGGATTATCTCAAGAGCTTGATCCTGTTGTTCTTTCTGCTCTTAGCTGTTGACCTCTATTCTATTTTGCTTTCATTCCCAATTGACCTGCTGATGCTGTGTTTTCTTTTACAAATTCTCCTGAGTCTTATTGAATGCACTTCTACTGTCAGAACATGAGGGGTTAATTTAGAAATTAAGTCAAGGAGACTGTGGTAGCTGGACTTAGAATCATATGAGAGCTGTTTGGAAGAGTCAGCTGTTAATGAGCCTTCCAAGATTTCACCTCTCATACGCAAGGTCATCAATAACGATGACCGGTAGGGACAAAACAGTAAATGAAATTAGATAAGATATGTGACAACAAAGTCATAAGTTGAAAAAAAATTATGCGTTAACTAAATCTAGATAATTGGTATGAGTACCTAGGTTTGAAGACAATACAGGGAGTTAGTACTTGGATTGCATGCAGTAGACCCTGGTTTTATTTCCCTCCTTCTCATTCCAGACTTCTTATGGGCCCCAAACACTACCAGGGGTCATATCTGAATTTAGAGCCAGGAATGGCACGGTCCTCAAGCACCTCCATCCTACCCCCTCCACAAATAAAGATGAAGAAGACATGGAATCAGATAGCCCCAGCTAAAGTATTTTTTAAGGGGCTGGAGTGATAGCACAGCAGGTAGGGCGTTTGCCTTGCATGCGGCCGACCCAGGTTCGATTCCCAGCATCCCATATGGTCCTCTGGGCACCACCAGGAGTAATTCCTGAGTGCATGAGCCAGGAGTAACCCCTGTACATTGCTGAGTGTGTCCCAAAAAGAAAAAAAAAAGTAAAATAAATAAATAAACAACTTTTAAAAATAAATGTAAATGTAGCTGATTTTCAAATTTTAATTGAAATAGCAGTGGATTATTGCACTATGTGTCATGGAAGAGTAGTCTGTGTGTATACTACATTAAGTTCACTGCTGAAAGTCCATTTTAATTACTTTTTTATTGAGTAACTGTGACTCAATCAAAGTTGTTCATGACTGAGTTTCAGTCATACAATGTCACAACACCCATTCCTTCATCAGTGCACATTTTCCACCACCAATGTCCCCAATTTTTTTCCCACCTGCCCCGCCTCCTACCCTGTTCCCACTGCCTCCCTCTGCTCCACGACTTGCCCCTATGGCAGACACTTTTATTCTCTCTGTCTCTGTCTCTCTCTCTCTATCTCTCTATCTGTCTCTTTCTCTCTCTTTCTCTCTTCCCTCACTCATATTTTCCTTCTAGACACTGTGGTTTGCAATACTTTTACTGAAAGGATATCATGGATATCACTTTACCTCCTTTCAGCACCTAATTTTATTTTTAAGAGTGATAATTTCCAACTCTCATTGTCATAGTGGCCTCTTTTCTGTACTAATTGTGCTCCCCACCTCCCATTTTGTGGCAAGCTTCCTACTATAGACCAGTCTCTCTGGCCTTTTTTTCTACTGTCTTTGACTATTATTCATGTACTATGTGTCACTGTCACTGTTGCTGTCATCCTGTTGCTCATTGATTTGTTCGAGCGGGCACCAGTAACGTCTCTCATTTTGAGATTATTGTTACTGTTTTTGGCATATCCAATACACCACGGGTAGCTTGCCAAGCTCTGCTGTGTGGGCACGATACTCTCGGTAGCTTGCCGGGCTCTCCGAGTGGGGCGGAGGAATCGAACATGGATCGGCCGCTGTGAAAGGCAAACGCCCTACCACTGTGCTATCGCTCCAGCCCGTATTATGTGTATATATGTATATTCTATATATCCATACTTATACATATATACACACAGTATGTGAATATACATATATATACACAGATAGATATTTAGATATCCCACAAATAAATGCAATCATTCTATATCTGTCCCTCTTCCTCTGACTCATTTCAACTCACTTCATTCAGCAATGTACTCTTCATGTTCATCTATGTACAAACAAATTTCATGACTTCATTTTTCCTAACAGCTGCATAATATTCCTTTGTGTGAATGTACCATAGGTTCTTTATCCACTCATCTGTTCTGAGACACTTGGGCTGTTTCCAGGTTCTGGCTATTGTGAATACTGCTACAATGAAGGTAAGAGTGCAGATGGCTTTTCTGCATTGTGTTTTGGGATTTTTTCTGCATTCACTAGGGTAAATTTTTCTGCATTCACTAGGGTAAATTCCCACGAGTGGTATTTCTGGGTCCTATGGAAGCTCAATTTCTAGGTCTTTGATGAATGTCCATATTGTGTTTCAGAAAGACAACCACTCAGCATTCCCACCAGCAGAGAATGAGAGTCCCTTTTGTCCACAACCACACCAGCACTGATTGTTTTTCTTTTTTTGATGTGTGCCAGTCTCTATGATGTTAGATAACATCTGATTGTTGTTTTGATTAGCATCTCCCTGATAATTAGTGATGTAGAACACTTAATCATGTGCCTTTTTGGCCATTTTTACTTTTACTTTGAGGAAGTTTCTCTTCATCTCTTCTCCCCATTTTTGATGGGGTTGGATGGTTTTTCTTGTAAAATTCTTTTTTTTTGTCTTTTGTAATGCATTCATCACTGGGTTACTTATCTCCAACAACCCTTTTTCCATTCCCTCCTGGTAAGTACTAATTGATACTATTACTAATATTATTATATTATTGAGATTTATATTATTATCAAACATTTATCTAATCTGTAATAATTATAAATAAGGGGTTAATATCAAAACTGTGCAAAGAACAATAGGAAAACCCTGTTTTTAAAAAGTGAACAGAGGATTTGAAAAGCCTTTTCTCCAAAGAAGACATAAAGTACTATTTTCCTTTATACACACAGATACTATAAATCAGCTTGCTATTATTTCTGTTATGCTTGAAAAATATCATCAGATTGTGTGTAAATACCACACCCAATTCATTGCTTAATAATTTTTGACAATTCCAACTTTTTTTGGTTCAAACTAGGAAATGTTGCCTGAGAAAGTTTTTGATATTTTCCCAAGCTTAATTAAGCCACACTTTGTGATTAAATTCAAAAATATCTCACAAGACATTTATGCTTCTTTTGTACTTCACATGTTTGTTTCTAAGTTGAAAATATAAATAATATCAGTCATTTATTTCTCACTTGAGCTCCAGTAAAAGATCAAGTTGGTAGTAGAGCCTTAATTCTAAGCATATAGCTGGACTCATCTGAAAGAATATTTTCTATCAAATGTGGATTTATAGCTTCTATAGAAATTATATGGGTTGTATTGCTCAAGTAAAAAATATCTATGATATATATATAATCTAATTTTAAAAAACATATAATGTCACCTAGATTTTAGGAAATAAAGTCTGAAAGTTAAAATCTCATAATGTATGTTCACTCATTTATACTCTATAAAGTAAACTTCTGTTACAGAAAATATCCAGATGAATATTGCCATTAATCAAACATGTAACACTAAATAATGTACCTGGAAACTAAGTTTCTAGGATTCATAATATTTTCTTTTCCTTTTGAAAAATTGCATGGGCACTAGGGGAGGGATGGGTATTCAATCATTGTATGACTGAAACCTAATCATGAAAGTTTGTAAGTCTGTAACTGTATTTCATGGTGATTCATTAAAAAAAATTAAATGAAAAAATAAAATAAAATAAAATAAAAAATTACATGGGGTAAGAGTGATAGTACAATGGAGAGGGCGTCTGCCTTGAATACAGCCAACTTGGGTTCGATTCTGGCACCTCACAAGTTCTTCTTGGTACAGATCAGAGAGTACAAAGGGTAAGCAATTTCTCTGCTCCATTTAAGATTAGTTTAATATGAGCATCACTTATCATTCCCTGGTCACCACAAAGAGTTATAACTGAGTATAGAGGAGTGATCCTTCAGCAAAGCCAGGAGAAAGCCCTGAACACCATGAGATGTGACCGCACCGCAAAAAAAAAAACCTTCAAAATATATGCATCTAAGAAAATTTACATATTAAAATTTTATTAGGGGGCAATAAGGTTTTTCCTTAAAAATAACACTTTTGAATAAAAATCTATGCTACATTGTTTCGGTTTATGAAAAGTTGCAAAAAAATAACAGGTCTATAAACTTTTCACTCAGATTTCCCTACTGCCAATCTCTTACACCACTTTGGTTTAATTGACTAATAAAACTACAAAGTATTTTAATTTTACCAATTTATCTACTACTCCTGCCTGCGTGTGGGATTAAATGTGGGATATTGTTACAGAGTAACCGGCTAATTTCAAGGTGGGCAGGATTAGTATGTAAGATTAGTATGCCAAGTACCTAATGCCTTCAGTGTTGCAACACTCTTACTTAACAATTCTTTATTTAGCAGCTCTTGTGGGTCTGTCTCTGCAACCTTTATAGCAACCACAGAAAAAGGAATCTCCGTGTCAGAGAAGGCAAGTCCCACAGACAGTTGCGGTTTATAGTCCCTTGGTGTTTCTTTGATGATTTCCATTCTCCATCCATCTCCCCAAGTCTGTCTTCTTCCTGCTCTCATTGCTATCCACCCATCTGAATGCATGCTCATTTGTGTTGTGGACTGCATATATATATATATATATATATATGCATATACATTTACATATATATATCACCTGTATCCTGTTGTCCCGTTGCTCATTGATTTGCTTGAGCGGGCACCAGTAACATCTCCATTCATCCCTGTTGCGTGCTAGTGTAGCCCAATGACGTCTGCTCACTCCAGGAACATGAAGAGCATCAAAACGTTTTAGCAGCCTCTCCTTACTCATCCTTCCCAACGCTGCTGTATTGGGGGCTCTCTCAGGATGAAATGAGGCCCATTATTGTTACTGTTTTTGGCATATTGAATATTCTATAGGTAGCTTGCCAGGCTCTGCCATACGAGCGGGATACTCTCAGTAGCTTACCGGGCTCTCCGAGAGGGACAGAGGCTCCAGGAGATTGTATATGTATATGTATATGTATATGTATATGTATATGTATATGTATATGTATATGTATATGTATATGTATATGTATATGTATATGTATATGTATATGTATTACTGATTGTCATCTTTAATCCTTAGCTATATCTACTAGGTTATGCCCCATGTAAATAAGATTTAAAATGACAAATTGGCTCGATTATCTACACCCCCCCTACACTTCCTCCATAATAATACATTATATTCTGTTATATTGTTTTAAATGAAGACACCCATATGCTTATTTTGAATGAACAAAACAATGATCTATATTATGACGATAAATATTAAATTTTATACAAGTATGTTGCCAAGTAGAAATGTAATCCAGATATTTCCCAAGAGGCTTATTGTCCTTGTTGTTTGTTTCTTTTGGGAGTGGGAGGTAGGGGTTGTACCTGGCTGTGCTCAAGGCTTGCTTATGTCTCTATACTCAGTTATAACTCTTTGTGATGACCAGGGAATGATAAGTGATGCTCAGATTAAACTAATCTTCCATGGAGCACAGAAATTGCTTACCCTTTATACTATCTCTCTGATCTGTACCAAGAGATTTTATAAAACAGGAAAACATTCTTATTTTCCTATTTCAGTAACATTAGTAGATCTAATGTACAAATTATTTTTACTTTGTTCTTAGTATTCATTATTTTCCAAGAAGTTTTTATAAGGTTAAATTATATAAAAAGTTAAAATAATACATTTGTACATTGGAGTAAGAATTTGTATTTTCATATTTACTTATTATTTGCTCGTCCAAACGTGAGGAACTTGATGAATATGATGAACATGCTTGTCACGTTCGGAGGAGCCTCAGGCATGAAGAAACTGGCAGAGGAGCCCAGGTGTGCAGGACCTGGGGCTGAGATCTCCAAGGCTGTTCGGATCAGGACTGGGCCTCTTCCACCCAGATTCCCATTTTCCAGTAGCTAGACAGTCACACCCAGAAACTTCCCCTGACGCCGTATAATCCAATCAACGGCCAACATCCAGAGACTATAAAAACATGCTCCCAGAAGCTTGGTTTTATATCTGATAGATATAAAATATATATATATTGTATATATCCTGTTGCTCATCGATTTGTTCAAGCGGGCACCAGTAATGTCTCTCATTGAGAGACTTATTGTTACTGTTTTTGGCATATCCAATATGCACGGGGAGCTTGCCAGGCTCTGCCGTGCGGGCTCTATACTCTCGTTGCTTGCCGGGCTCTCCAAGAGGGGCGGAGGAATCGAACACGGGTCAGCCGCGTGAAAGACAAAAGCCCAACCGCTGTGCTACTGAGCGATAGCACGTATTGGATATGCCAAAAACAGTAACAATAAGTCTCTCAATGAGAGACACTACTGGTGCCCACTCAAACAAATCGATGAGCAATGGAATGACAGTGACAGTGATTGTATATATATATATATATATATATATATATATAAACATATATAAACAATATATATGTAAACATCTGATAGACTAGTTCTCCCTCTTGGAGAATCTGGCAAGCTACCGAGAGTTTACTGCCCACACGGGGGAGAGCCTGGCAAGCTTCCCGTGGCGTATTAATATGCCAAATACAGTTACAATGATGGGTATCATTCCCCTGACCCTGAAGAGCCTCTAAATGTGGCACCATTGGGAAGGACGAGTAAAGAGAGGCTGCTAAAATCTCAGGGCTAGGATGAATGGAGACATTACTGGGCCCGCTTGAGCAAATTGATGATCAACGGGATGACAGTGATACAGTGATACTTAGTATTTGCATTGTTTAAAGAATATTTTTATGCTACAAGCAGTGTTAAAAAGAACATCTACATAGAGCTGAAATTCTGAAATATCTATGACATTGGGAAAAAAGAGAACAACAGGGAGAGAAAGAAAATTTAACCACATAAAAACATGGGTATTTCTCAAGAATCCTGCAATATAGTTCTTCTTAAGGAAGTTCCTCTTAAAGAGTTTTTGGAAATTGATTTTGGAACTGATATCCGTAGGTTTGCTAATCGATTCCATAAAGAATAGAGCATGCAAAAATCGAGAGATCTTCAACTTAATAAACTTTGAAGTAGTCAGTTCCACAGTATTGTACCAAACAAGGTTTTCAAGTCAAAAGATAAGGAAAACTCAGTCAACCAGAGCAATGATGCAAAATGGCTAATTGATTAGTGAACTTGATCTTTAGGATATGGAATTATTTAGAGAAAGAAAGCTAAAGTCAGGCTCTTATTTTAACTTGGCTACTATTCAGAGGATGCAATCACTGAACTTAACAGATGGAATTAATTGTAATGGAAAGATGTATGTGAGATAAAGCAAGGAAAATTCTTCCTGATTGTGGAGACTATCAAGGCGCTGAAAGTTTAACAGTGTTTTGCTCTTTAGCAAATAAAGGAAAATAGCATTCTGTGTTATGTGTTTATTACATCCTTGATTTTCCTTTGGTAATCATCACATATATTTTTGTCCTCTAACAACATGTTTATTTCTGAATGTTTCCAAACTTCTTATAAATAGAGAAGAGAAATTATGCAGTTGCTTGAATATTTGTTTGCTCAGTTGAATTTCTGTATAAATTCATGTTCGTTTTATTCTATAACTTCTTCATTCCCTGGTACTACAAGTCATTCCAAGTCTGTCTTTCATTTCCTCAGCTTGCTCCACTATTTCACCAGGGTACCCTCATTGTTTGGAATGCAGAATGGTATTTACAAATCGAGATTTGGAATCTGCATATGGTTTTGCTACCGAGTTTTCCTTGCTTTTAAATCAATTCATTACATAGTATTAAGATATGTGTATGTAATCAACCATACATGCACACACATTATAATTACTTTTGGATTTAATTTCTCCTTATGTATATGTTATATGTATAGAAAAATTATATGTATATATAAATAACTAAATATATTGTAGAAATAGTAAAAAAATAATTTATTTTTATACCCACATGTTCACATTCATCTACCACTTCAAGCCTATACCACTTGGTTTATTCTAGCATTTCCTCTTGTTTTTGTTTTTGTCAGACAATGCACAACTCGACTCCCGTTTTTACAGTGTATATACTTTTTTGTATTACAGTCCACCTGAAACTATGAGAAATTCTAATCCATTACATTTAGTAGAAATTAATTTACAAGTTACAATATAGTATCTAAGCCAATCCCTCTTTTATAGCATTAGATTGCCTGCTATTTGTGGGGCATAGTTCTGTGGATTTTTTTTTAAATGCATAAATATCTATATCCACTGTACATGTGAAGAAGTTTCATCATCCTCAAAATTCTTTTTTTTTGCAACCTATATTGTCAGCATCTCTCCTGAACCTGTTTTTTGTTTATGTTTTATGCTTTCAGGCCACATGAGACAGTGTTCAAGACTTACTTGACTTTGCACACAGGATTGCTCCTGGCAGGGCTCAGAGACCATCATGGTGCTAGGATCCAACCTAGGGCAAGCTAACTGCCTGCTGAGCTCTCGCTCCAGCTCCAACAACTAGGAATGTTTTGTAACTCTCTTATTCTGCTTTTTCCATAAAGCCACGTAAAAGAAATCAAGCAATATGAATTTTTTTTTAAAGTCCGCCCTCTTCTACTTAGCAAAATATATTATAAAGATTTATTCACATTGCATAATCAATGGCTCTTTTCTTCATATTGTCAAATAAATGTTGCTTTCATGACTATAGTAGAGTATTTAATCACTGGTGAAGTAATATCTGAGTTGTTATTATTTATGAATAATAAAGCATAAACATTCATGGAAAGGCTTTTTTGTTACCAAATATAAATATCTTGTAAAATGCTGAGTATTATAATCTTAGTTCTATGGGCAGTATTTATGTTTAGCAAAATAAATTGCTTATGTTTATAAAAATAAAGCATTTGTAAATAGATTCACATTCAAATGTTCATCTAGATACTCAAATTAGTTCCATATGAGAGTGTCTTTCAGTTTCAACGTGATATTATGGTGAATTAAAAGATATTTTTAAAAACTTTAGTTTCGTTATAACTTTTCCATTAAATAGTCAATATCCCGATCACTGGAATATGTCTGTGACAAAGTTTTTCACCAGAAACTTCAGGAAATGCCATTGTGCTAGTTGTAGTCCCAGCCATAGCTGTCATTCCACCCTGTTCTCTTAAAAATCTCAGGTGATTCCATAAGAAGTTCAGGTACATTGATCCCAGTATTGTCATGACACTGAGCATATCAAGTCACACTGAGAAACCATGCAGGGTAAGACACCACATAGTGACAGAAGGACAAAGAAAGACCAATGGAACAGACAGAAAAATATGAAGGGGCCTGTGCAGCAGACTCTATGAACAAAAAGAAGCCACATCGGACCTAGATTTTTTTTTACTGCATTCTTGGTGCCCTCGAAGATAATATACATCAGCAGTGAATCACCTAGCTTAGCCTTTCCAGAATTCCTGATCCAAATAAGCACAATGGGAAAAATAGCGGTGCCCCTTCTTTACAACACTTATTCAGTCATTAATTTAAGATAGATTTTGAAGGCTGAAGAGTACAGTAGTTAAGACAGTCACTTTGCATGTTGCCAACCCAACACCGATTCCTGCATCACTTATGGTTCCCCAAGCATCATCATCAAGAGTGATCTCTGAGCACTGAGATAAGAGTAAGCCCTGAGCACTGCTGAGTGTGGCCAAAAAACAAAACAAAATGTAAAATGTAGATAAAATGGATCTTGAAGATGAGATACTACAGTAGATTGGGTGCATGAGCCCTGCCCAATCCATTTCTCTGTGGCATGTGGTCCCCAAGGATGTCCATCTGTGGCCCTGGAGACCCCCCATATTTCTGAGTTGATGACCCAAGACTACAGGGCAAAAAGCATTACATTTTCTTTCACCTAAAAAAATTAATAAACTACTTATGGCAAGTGTAATCTTTACCCGATGGCATGTCTCAGTAAATTCCTGAGGCAGGAAAATTGCCATTAATCTCTACTTAAGTGATACTTCCTTTCTGTTCTGTGATTCCTATGTTTAGAGCGATGCACCCATGGATATTTACTGTGCTTCAGGAAATGTATTGATTTTCCTTTGACCTAGTTTTTATGATTGGAATGGACTGCTTCCACCTTCTGCATTCTGTAAGAAGTTCTCCCCATTCTCTTTTTAGATAAACATTTCTTTTAAAGTGCTTCAGGCGATTTTCCCTTTCCTTGAAGACACATTTTTTTAGGGAGCTTCAGCTAGATCCCTTCACCAATAAATGGTTTTCATAGGAGAGAACAGGGACATAAATTTTTAGGAGGGATGAGTTGCAGACCAGTGGGTGTCAGAATGGTCAATAAATTCCCTCTTGGACTCATGTCGTCTCTGAGGCACACATTTACCGTTTTGCTCTAAGCCTAAACCAAAGATTCTTGAGAAGGGTTCAAAACCTGTCCTAACCTTAGACACTGGGGAAAGGGAAAGATAAGGACAGCTCTTCCTTCCCAGAGAGCTTGTGGGGTTTGTTGCGTTTTGTTTCTAAATTTTGAACTCATCTCTCAAATTCTTTGAATTCAGTTTTCAGTTTTACGTCCACCAATAAGCTCTTGATATTTGTAATTTTGTTGCACTTTATTTATAGAGTAATTCAGGTACAAACAGTTTTCTTGAGATATGTCTTGATCTTATCAGGCATGCTTTAAACTTAGCATTTCCATTTCTTTATATTTTTAATATTGATTCCGGTGGGATTCCCAGATGACTGATGTGAAGTGGGGAGAGACTGGACAGTTTCTAACAGGGAATCGGGCACTTTCTCTCTGTCCAGCTCTGCCACCAGAAGGGTTGGGGAAGTAAGAACTGTGAGCCTTGCTCTTGGCAAGAAAAGAACGTCAGTCTTAGAACTTACCTAGGCCTTTGGGGCTCTTGTCTTTCAAAAAAGAATTTCAGGAGATGAGCAGTGAAGTTTTATGATAGATTTTTAAAATTTTTTTTTTATTGAATCACCATGTGAGAAGTTACAAAGATTTCAGGCTTAAGTCTCAATCATACAATGCTCAAACACCCATCCCTTCACCAGTGCCCATATTTTACCACCAAGAACCCCAGTAAACCTCCCACCCCACCCCTGCCCCCACGCCTGTGTAGCTGATAATTTTCACTTTACTTTCTCTTTACTTTGATTACATTCAATATTTCAACATAAAACTCACTATTATTATTTGGAATTTCCCCCCCAAAATTGAACCTGCTGAAAAGGCAGCATTTGATAGTTTGTTTTCCCTTGCTGAGAATGAAGAGATATGAGGTCTCTTATATCACAGCTGCGTGGTTTTAGATTTCTGTATTTTAGTAACTAAATCCAGGGAAATTTCTGCCAAAAATTGCATCATTGCAAGCTCGTACCTCTGTTTAGTGGGCCTTATAAGATGGTGGTCGCCATGCTGTCCCCCTGGAAAGGAAAAGCCAAAAGAGAAAAACCTTTCCCTTCTTGGGGCAGCACGGGGCCGTGGCTTAGTTCACAGTCTGAAGGCATTTCTGCAAGAAGCTGCTGGTGCCGAGAGTAGTTAGATGGCCTCTGGGATCATGGGTGTTCAGTAGCCTATAATAGATTTTTATTTGGAAGTGTTGAGGAAGGGGAGCAAGAGAAAAAGAGAGAGACAAAGACAGAGACAGACAGAAACAGACAGAGACAGAGAGACAGAGACAAAAAATAATGCTCTCAAGAAAGATAAAGTGTTTCTCCAGAGTGGAAAGGGAGCCCCAGTCCATAGCCCAGCATTACCTTATGACATTACATTATGCCGAGCCCCCGAGGGTTCAGTTTTAATGACTCTGTTTTAAGTGGGCCGCATTGGGGAGAAGAGTACAGTATCTTTGGTTCACTTACAATTCAAACAAAGTTATGTTACAGACTAAAAAACAGCTATTGGTATTGAAATATCCATGATGGAGAAATTTTTTTAATCAATAGTCTTCAGTGTGCTGAAGTGATAGCATAGCAGCTAGGTTGTTTGTCTTGCAAGCGTCCAACCCGGGTTCGATTCCTCCGTCCCTCTTGGAGAGCCTGGCAAGCTTCCGAGAGTTTCTCCCCTGCATGGCAGAGCCTGGCAAGCTACTCGATATGCCGTATTCGATATGCCAAAAAACAGTAACAAGTCTCACAATGGAGATGTTACTAGTGCCCGCAAGAGCAAATCGATGAACAATGGGACGACAGTAACAGTGACATTATGACATTCGTGAAGTACACATTTCAACACAGGAGATGCAGGTGACACATGTGCTCAGGCAACATATGAACCAGCTTTTGCTCAAATTGGCTTTCATAGGGTTTCTCCCAAACTGCCCCATATGGTCCTTTCTGCCTAGAGAAGAGTCCCTCGCTAGGGTGGTGGCAAAGAAGGGACAGTTTGGAGTAGTGGATGGTTTTCTTTGATGTTCCTTTCCTGGCCTTTGTTCCTGCTGGAGCTCCTATAGAGGGGGGAGAAGGGAAGGTCCAGCCTTCTCTGGTTTGTGCAGGCTCCAGGTAAAGGTCTTACCAGGCCTTAGTTCCCGTGTCCACAAGGTTGGTCCTGACAGCCTCAGGGCTAGTTGGTTTTAGTACTTCTCAGGAATTTATTTCCATGGAAGTGGAGGAGGTGGTGGGGAAGGGGGAAAGGGGGGCCTTTCCTATCTACTGCTGCCTCAATGTCTTTCAGTTTTATCATCTTAGAATTTTGTATGTCTATGAGGTTTACTCCTATGTATATCTTGTTTCCAATATAGTGATAAGTGGTATGTTTTATTTGATTTTTTTAAACTTGATATATTTACTTGTGAATCCTAGCTGTTTACCAATTATAGATTTCCATAATGACACAACTTTTATAAATTTAAAGTTATATAATTTAAAATGATATTTTATGTAAAATATATTAATAGTGTGATATAATAAAATAATGTGACATAAAATAATGTGATATAATAATGAAATAAATAATGTGGTTATAAGGTAATAGAGGTAGCGTTGATTAATCGCTATAGAAAATATTTCCAACAATTCTTCATGGAATCTCCATTTTTATGCTGTAATATTTTTACAGACCCTTTTGATATGCTCATAAAAGTTCCCTCAATTCCTCAATTTATTCTTTAGGATTTAATTTATCATTGATGGAAGCTAATTTTTTAGCCATTCTCTGTATCTTTTAATATAATTGTCCAATCCTCTCTTTCAAATTGTTCATGCGGCCAGTTGTAGACTCTATTTTCTTGTCTTAAGCCTCTTCTGAATTTTTCAATTCAACAGACCATAAGGTGAATAATTTTACTCAGTGGTCAGTTGGGTTCACTAATATCTAGCTAAACACTTTTGCACCAATGCCATAAGGGAGCTGGCCTAAAATCTTATTTCTCGTCCACTCTTTTTTTGGAGGCATTTTGTATGAACTTTATGTTATTTTCCTAAAATTAGCTAGAATGATGTATTCTTCTCTATTTGCTGGAATTATTTGTAATCACATTAAAGTTGTTGATTGACTCACAAGAAAATATACTGCAGCTGAAGTGATAGCACAGCGGGTAGGGTGTTAGCCTTGCATGCGGCACACCTGGGTTCGAGTCCCTATCCCATATGGTACCCCCAGCACTGCCAGGAGTGATTCCTGAGTGCAGAACCAGGAGTAACTCCTGAGCATCGCTGGGTGTGATCCAAAAAAGAAAAAAAAAGAAAAAAATACCTTCAGCTGAGATTATATCCTTTTAAAAACAACATACATATTTCAATATTGCACTGGAACTCTGAATTTCTTTATCATAAATGTCTTTATTTTGTGACCATTCCTGTCATTTTATTCTAGACAAGACTTTTCTTGTCAAAATAGTGCATTCACTCCAAACTATTCCTATGATAAAAGTTTGAGAGATACCCCAAAGATACGACTGTTGCATTTGTAAGCATTTTCTAAGGATGGTTCTTCAAAAGAGAGGTCAGAACTCAAAGCTGCATGTTTTAGTTTACCCTTATGATCCCCCTTACTGATGTTTCTTTTCTTCCTCCCAATAGCCTACAACTTGCTAAGATATTTAAACATCATGCAGTGAGCATTTCAGTTTTTCTGGGTCTTTCTCAGGTATGCTGGAGATGTTTATGCAATTAATAATCTTTTTCTTATTCTTTCTCTCTGATCATTCTGCCTTGTATTTTTTTTTGTTTATCTGTCCAACCGATTAAGAACAGAATGATTCATCTTTTTTATATTTTATTTTTATAAAATTGTTCAGATTGATTTATTACATTCAATATTCCAACCCCATTATACCTTCCAGCCACCATTATTTTCTATTTTCCCAAACACCATCCAAGTCTGCCCCAATAGCAGGCCTTAAATGATTTATTTTGTATTGCTTGTTATGATGAATTCACTAAACATGATCAAAACAGATTTCCTTACAAGAAAGTGTGAAGATCAGTGTATCTCAACCTGGAGCCATTAAGCTCTTATATAAGATGACTAACATGTTGTTTACAGGTTAAGCCTTGTGGTTGCCATCTACTTTACATCCCAGCCAATGCGGTGTGCTACTCCTGATATGTCAGTGGTGTAGAGTATGAAATGTCACAGCCCCACACTCCAGAAATCCTAAAATTTTAATCAGGCGATACAACTGAGGTTGAATCATTAGCTGGATGGTGGCTTTGGACTCTGGAAGCATCTCTGCAGCTTGCTGACCTCTTTCGAGAATTATTTATGAGTTTCTGGATCATGGCCAGTTAATGAGCTTTTTTGAACCTTTGGGGTCTGGTCATAAGCATAGCAGCCATTGGGTTCTGGAGGTTTTCGGTTGCCAGGGCTCTGCTGGGGTGGGTGGCGGGGGCTCACCTGTCCCCCTCCTCAGTATCCTGATCTGAAATTCAGCCTGGTTTGGAGTCTGGAGGCATTGCTTGCAATTCAGAGTTTTGAGAGTCGCAAATGCCCCACCAGCCCAGGCCCTTGCATCTGCATAGCCACCTATGTCCCAACTATTCCATTCTTTCTCAAAATTTGTCATTCTTCTCTATGCAACTCTATACGTCCTAAAGGTTTTAAATCTATTACCTTTTACAGCTGGACTTTCAATGCTGTGTTGAACTACAAATTTCTTGTGTTTAGATGCACTCTATTTCATTTGTATTTACCTGTTCAGCTTTTGTCTTTGTTTTACTGGTATCTCTTCATTATCTCTCTACAGTTCACAGATTTGCTCTTCATCTTGCTTAACCTGCTGATAAACCCATATTTTTCTCCCCAGATTTTAGAAGTTATATATGTAGACCCACTTTGGAGATGTGTTTTCCAACTATTATCTTATGCTTGTGCCTGATGAGTCTAATGGCTAATGTTTTTGCAGGTTTCATGCTGAATTTGCTTTGTCACTCAGCATGATTTGCTTATTTTGGATTTTTGTTGTTTTGTATTGTTTTGTTTTTGTTTTCACTGTGAGGTCATGTTACTATCGACATTATTTGAGTCCTGGGTTGTGGAGCTGTTTATGAGAGGTTTTTGGTCTGGCCCTGCCAGGTCCTGAGGGTTACAAATAACCCAGGACCATTTCACACTGAATTCTTGTATTGAGTATTGAGACCACCCAGGAGGCAGAGACTCAGCAAGTAAAAATAAAATCAGATGACTTGTGGTTACAAAGTCTAGCAGGATATTTTGTTTTGTTTTGTTTCCTTCACCTCTGCAGAGTAGCAAATGTGAAGAGAGACAAATTTGATTGTCTTCTCTTAAGAGATCTCAGAGCGATGGAGAGATGATTCTGAGAATGACAATTTGAAAAGTCCTGGATTCCTGGTCTCCCCGCTTTCAAACTGCTTTGTTCCTACTTGAAAATTTCCTTCAGGAGATTGAATTCTGACTTTTGCTCCTCTCTTGTGGATTACTTGTTGTTCAGAATTTCTGAATGTTCAGAGCAGGGAGACAGCTCCAAGGGCTGGAGCAAACATTGTACAGGAGGAGAGAGTTTGATCCAATTCAATTAGTGGTCTCCAAGAACCACAGGGCATGACCCCAAACTCAAAATAATTAATAATAAGTAATAAAAAATTCCTCATTTTTTATGTTTTTAAGGATGCACTCATATTTTGTTTTTAATATTTTCTCCAAAACTTTTAGTTCCTATAAGCAGGGACAGCCATATAGCCATTTATTTCATAGCACTTCATGAAAAAAAATACTTATTCATTTGTAAAGCCTATGTTTTATTGGGGGTTTTTTTTTGGCTTTTTAGGTCATACCCCGTGATACACAGGGGTTACTCCTGGCTCTGCACTCAGAAATTACTCCTGGTGGTGCTTAAGGGACCATATGGGATGCTGGGATTCAAACCCAGGTCGGCCGCGTACAAGGCAAACGCCCTACCCGCTGTGCTATCACTCCAGCCCTGTAAAGCCTATGTTTTAAATTAAAAGATCTATTCGAACTTGTTTTTACATTCGATTTGTCATCTACAATAGTCAAATCATAGGTTAGTAATTGTTCTAAATTATTAGACACAGAGGAAAAGCTTTAAATACTGTCTCCAAATCATGTCTTTGACATAAGAATTTATTGTGTGCTTTCCTTTGAATCTGATCAAAGACAAATATTATTTTTACGTTGATCTTAACAACTTCTGTTTAACTGATTTCAAATGAGTTTTTGTTGGTTGAGAGTCTAGAATTAAAATTAAAAAGCGTGGGTGGAGATTAGATGACTCCAACCCTAAAGAAGTTGCCTTTCACTGGGAGAATTACAGAAATACCCAAACAACTACCTCAATTTGTTCAACAAAAAAGGTAATGACAATGGATTCAGCAACAGAAATAGAAGAAAGGCATGTGTTATTCCCGAGTTTATGTCTTTGTGGGGGAGAAACTGGCATCATCTGGCATTTTTTCATTATGGCGTCGTCACAAGCGGAGCTGATTAAAAGTAAACAAGAATTTTTTTAACACACAAGGGAAGAAAGTAGATTCTGAGATTCAGGAAGGAAAACAGAAGAGGTGAAGAGCAGAGACGTAATGCAGCACTATTATGCAAGAAGTAGCAGTCCGATCTCTCCATCCCCTTAATAAGATTTTTTTAGAAAAGTAAAGAAATTTATAATGAGCCCTAAAACCTATTCCTAATATTTAGAAAAGGCAATCACTTTAAAGAGAATTAATAAATCATATATCAATGAGAACATATTAAACATAAGTGTTTTAAAAAATGGAAGTTTTCAATCTTAAATGACTGATAATATATCATAGTTATTCTTTACACTCGATAACAAATAACATTTTATTGCTTTGGTTTTATAGATACCCATAGTTAATTTTTTTGAAAGAGAAACAATTATAAAATTATTGAAGAATAGAAGGGAAAAGATTTGCTGAGATGAAGAAAGAAATCAATGGCTAAAAAAACATTGTTAGACTTTTCTTATTGAAGCAGAATTGTAGCTTGATATCATGTAAATTTCAGCTATGCAGAATTATAATCAACACATGTATATACTTCATTAGGCTTACCACTAATAACTCAGTCCTATTCTTCACCATACAACCAATGATTCCCCCCTTTCCCAATTTATTATCCCATCCTTTTTAGAATACACAATTTATCTAATAGTTCAAAAGGTTATTTTTGCTTTGTATTGTTAGTTTGTTTTTTTCTGTATATTATATAACAGTGAACTGGAGCGATAGCACAGTAGGTAGGGCATTTGCCTTGCACGCCGCTGACCCAGGTTCGAGTCCTCGGTCCCTCTTGGAGAGCTCAGCTCAGCAAGCTTTTGAGAGTATCCCGCCTGCACAACAGAGCCTGGCAAGCTACCCATGGCATATTCGACATGCCAAAAACAGTAACAACAAATCTCGCAATGGAGATGTTACTGGTGCCCACTCAAGCAAATACAATGGGAGGACAGTGCTACAGTACTATTCTATAACAGTGAAATCAACCACATTTTTTTTTGCCCTACATCTAGCTCATTTCACAAAGCACAGCATTCTCCATCCGAGGACGTTCTTGCAAATAATAGAGTTTTGTTTTTATTATTGTATAGTTTTCCATTGTGTATGTGTAGATGTGTGGGACCCAGGGCTGAGATCTCCAAGCCTGCTCGAATCGGGACTGGGCCTCCTCTGCCCGGATTTCCCATTTTCCAGAAGCTGGGCGGTCACACACAGGGACTGCCCCTAGTGCGGTGTAATCCCACCAATGGCCAACATCCAGAGACTTAAAAGCAAGCTCCTGGAAGCGCGAAGCTGCTCTCTCTGGGATAACCTGGCAAGCTACCGGGAGTTTTCTGCCCACATGGGAGAGCCTGGCAAACTCCCCATGGTGTATTCATATGCCAAAACCAGTAACAATGATGGATCTCATTCCCCTGACCCTGAAAGAGCCTCCAATGCAGCATCATTGGGAAGGACGAGTAAAGAGAGGCTTTTAAAATCTCAGGGCTAGGACGAATGGAGACGTTATTGAGACCGCTAGAGAAATTTGACGATCAACGGGATGATGATGATGATGATGATGATGATGATGATGATGATGATGATGATGATGATGATGATGATGTTGTGTACTGTATCATCTTTACCCATTTGTCAGTCGATGAGCATTTCGATTGTTTCCAGTTCTTGGCTTATTTAATAACACTGCAACAAACATGTAGATCCATAAAACTTTTCTAATTTTAGTTTTTGTTTGTTTGTGAGTTTTTTTTTCCTGTAAATGTTCCCAGAAATAAGATTAAAGGTATTGTGCGGAATTTCATTTTATGTCTTTATTTTGAAAAAACTTTATGCTGCTTTTAATAATAAATATACCGATTTAAATTTTTAATAATAATGAATAGGGATTCCTTTACTTTGCACTTGTTTCTTCTTTTTTTAAATATTAGCCATTCTCATGATGAATGTGATATCTCATTGTTGTTTTGGTTGGCACTTCCCTAATAAGAGATTATGGCCATCTTCTCGAAAGCCTATTTGCCACCTGTTTGTCTTCTTCAGAGAAGTGTCTATAGATGCTCTGTTCATTTTTAAATGTGATAAATATAGTTTTTTCTGTTTTGCTTTACTTTTAGTTTCAAAAATTCTAAATATTTTTGATATTATCTTCTTGTTACATGTTTGATGTGTAAATTTCTTCTCCATTCAGTAGGTTATCTTCCTGTTTTGATGTAAGATTTTGCACTGGGCAGAAACTTTTTTATTTGATGGTTTCATGTGTGTGTGTGTGTGTGTGTATGTGTGTATGTGTTTTATTTTGCTTCCTTTCATTAGAATCTCCATACACATCATAACATACATATAAATGTCAAGGAGCATTTTCCTTCTCTATATTTTATGGCTTTGAGTCTTACACCTAATTCTTTAACAAATTCATTGTGGCTTTATTTTGTATATAGTGTTAGAATTTTAAGATCAGGTTTTAGAATCATTTCTTGATACTGATAACTGGATCTAGTATATATTTCTTAATGACTAAATACTTTCATCTGGTTCTAGGTTGCCTCTTTACAGAGTAATTCATGAAGGCAACACAGTAGAATATAAAAACTATGTTGTACAGAGTGAAATGCGCTAAAACCAATAAATGAAAATAAATTGAAAAATCTTTTCCAGAAAACGGTAATCCACTCCATCTGAAGAATTTTTCTTAGCATCTTATCTTTTCTGGAATAAGAAGTAAAATGGTTAATAATCATAGACAACTTTTAAAATAATGAAAAGAAAATCAGACTTAATAACTTCTCTTTTGTGAAATCATCATTACTCCCAAACACCTCACACCCTAGAGCATGTTAATGGCTGGCTTCTTCATCCTCTGCCTCCACTCTGTCTTCCTCTCTTACATAGCCCTAATTATACTCAAGAGCAACTGCTTAAATCATTTATATAAAACACTCAGGCATGGTCTTTGAAATAATTCTTGGTCTTGATAAGAGTAGGACATTTCATACTACACTTTAGAGGTCTTATTTCTCTTTATTGTGCTTGACATAAAGTCTACTCTCATAATCAATATTTAGAATTAAAGAATCAATAAATAAATGATGAAGGGAGAAGAGAGAAGCAAAATGGGAGGGTTGGCACATGCCTAAAATTCTCCATAACTGGGAAAAGGTCATTTTAAAGTGGTAACACATTTCTGAGAGCTTAGAACAACCATCTTGAATAAATAATATTCTTGTACATTAGGAAGCTAAATAAACTTTCTTTACCATAAAGTCGGGCTGGAGTGATAGCACAGCAGTAGGGCATTCGCCTCTCATGCAGCCGACCCTTGTTTGATTCCTCCACCCCTCTTGGAGAGCCTGGCAAGCTACCGAGAGTATCGTGCCCTCCTGGCAGAGCCTGGCAATCTACCCGTGGTGTATTGGATATGCCAAAAACAGTAACAATAAGTTTCACAATGAGAGACGTTAGTGGTGCCTGCTCGAGCAAATCGATGAGCAATGGGATGACAGTGACAGTGACATCATAAAGTCAAAAGTAAGTATTAAGTGAGGAAGAAAAATAACACAATAAAGTTCTAAATATGAGAAAAGACATGTCTGAAGATATTTATTATCATGGTGGGGATCTTTTTCTCATTGTACATTTAAGGTTCTTATATGTTTATTAAGCAAAATCTGTGATTTGACATATAGCTGATGGGCAAGAAACTATTTTTTTAAATTTTTATAACATGAAATTTTTTGTCCCTAAAATCACTAAATCTATGCCAAAACCTCAGTAAGAATTGCAGTCTCTGATGGATCCTGAGCTTAAGAGAGAAAAGGGTTGACAACGGATTTCAATTTTCTCTCAACTGCCATAGAGATTCCAGCAGCTGGGCAATAACTCCCTGGTTAGAAAGATAATTCAGGAAATTATTTTCTCTTCTCTTAAAAGTCAATAGATTGACTTTGTCACTTTATCCAGATAATACAGCCACTAAGAGAAATCAACGAGTTAAAAACAGTAACCACAGCAATGGCTGTTATTATTTCTGTAATATATTCCAGGTACCCTAAATACATAAAGTAATTATGTATTAAATAAAGACCTGTCTCTAGTTTGAGTACATAATGTTATTAAACTTTCTTCATCATCATTATGCGCTGTTAATAATACACTTTATTTTTTTAGGTTTTAAAAAAAGTCAATAGAGCTTGTTTTATACACCTTGACTTAGTCCATATAATCTCACTACTTTCCTTTTGTTCTAATTCCAAATTTTGCAACAGTTGGAAAAAATGTATTCATTTAGGATTTCTCCTTCACTATAGTAATTCTCAGCATTATGCACATGTGTTGCCTTACTCAGTTGCTACTCAGATGTTCTGAACAGAGCGCTTGTGTTTTCCATGTGTACTTCTGCAAATCTCTTGTAATCTTCCTTTTGGTTTCATCTGCCTTCTTTTATTTGATCTCCAATTTTGAACGAGAAGTATATATAGCTTGTGCAGTTGCCTGTGTTTGAATGAACATCAGCTGCTCCGCAAGTTCAAGCACATGTTACATTCTTCAAGGCAAAAAGCTGCATGCATTCAGTGTGTAAAAATTTGCCATACAATTAGCCTTTCTTAACTGAAACTTTCACTGATAAAGTGAGGAATGGCCTTTTGGCAAAGCTGTGATAGATGTGAAATATGAACATCAGAATCTGTACACGGTAAGTGCCCAGAATCTTGGAGACAATGTTGATGAATCCCAGGAAACGTATCTATGTAGTTGGAGAGCAAAAATTCACCTGACTGAGTTCAAAATCAATAAAACAAAAATGATTTCATATGTCTTGCTTAAGATATTATTTTATATTACAATAGGTAAATGTGCAATTAAGTTAATGTATTATGTATATATAAATATGGATACTGATATGTATAAATATATGCACATGATTTTTGAAAACTAGATCCCTTTATGCATGTTGTCCAATTATTTATAGGCAAAATAACATAAACAAAATAATCCTTATTTCATACTTTTTTATTGATTAAATTTTGTTTTAAAGAAAATTTTGTTTGTTTGTTTTGGGCTCTGACTCAGTGGTGCTCAAATTTATTTTTGGTCCTGCACTCAGAAATTCCTCCTGGCAGTGTTCCAGAGACCATAAGGAATGCCTGCCACTAAACCCAGGTCAGCTGCATGCAAGGTAAGTGCCCTACCTGCTGTACTGTGGTTTCAGGTACAGAAAAAAAAAAACATTTCTTACCGCATGCTGACACTATTTTATAGAGGTAGATTTGGTATACAAAATCATGCTTGTTCTAGGAATATGTTTTAGGAGTGTTTAATGAACTAGTATTTACCCAGCACTTCATCTATGTTTGAGGAATACATTGTTACACTCCACATCCATCACTAAAGCAACAAAATCTCCACCACTGTCCACAGTACCTTGCCCATCCACACCCCCCCTACTGGAAACTCAATCCTGTCATCAGAGTCTAAGTTGTGTGTTTACAGGGCGTTTTTTTAAATTCCTTTGCTTTGTTTCCTTTTGTAACACAGAGCAGTGAGATAATCGTTATTTTATCCTTCTGACTCTGACTTTGCTTAGCATGAAACCTTTCCATTTCCTTCATGTTGTCATCCACTCATCTGTCTAAGGGCACTTGGGTTATGTCCAGATTTGGCCTATTACAAATAATACTATAGCAAGCATGATTGAATTTCAGTCATACAATTTTCCAGCACCCATCCCTCCAGTGTACACCAGTGTACATTTCCCAGCACCTGTGTTCCCAGGTTCCCTCCTATCGTCCTCAACCCTACACCCTGCCTGCCTATATGACAGGTGCTTTTATTTTCTCTCTCTCCTTTTGGGCACTGTGGCTTGCAATATTGACACTGAACGGTTATCCAGAATATCCCTTACCTACTTTTAACCTTCAGCTCTTGTCCAGTGCAATCATTGCTATAGAGGTCTCTTCTCTATCTTACCTACCCTCTGCCCCACACACACTTGTGGTTAGTTCCAACCATTGTCCAGTCTTCCTAACTCCTGTTTTCCCTCGTGGATACTATTCTTCTAATATATATAAATACATATAGAGAGTATATATATAGACAATATATATTATATATTATATATACAATATACACAATATATAAAATATGACATGTATATTATATATCACATATATAATATGATATATGATATATACGATATATAATGTGATGTTATATCATTACATATATCATATCATTATATATCAATATATAATATATTATATATTGTATATATCACATGATATAATATATGCCACAAATGAATACAGTCATTCTATACCTGTCCCTTTCCTTCTGACTCATTTCATTAAGCATGATACTCTCCATGTCCATCCATTTATAGGCAAATTTCATGACTTCATTTTTCCTGACAGCAAACATAATTATTTCAAAACTGTGTTCTTAGATTCTTGGGATACACATCCAGAAGTGAAATTTCTGGTAGTTCATGAGATCATTTGGTCATTCTATTTAAGAAAACAAATAAAGAAACAAAATATTCCAATTTTCTATAGAGGTTGAAACAGTTCATATTCCCATGAGCAGTGAATAAGGGTTCCTTTTTCTCCACGTTCCCACCAGCACTTTTGGTACCCATGTTTTTTAATAAAAGCTATTCTCATTGGTGGAAGGCAACATTTCACTCTTATTTTGATTTGCATTTTCCTGTGAGCTATGCTGAGCGTCTTACCAGGTGTATGTTTTCTTTGAGGAGTGTTCAGCTCTTCTTGCCACTTTTGATGGGGTCGTTTGTTTTTCAATGATCGAGTTTGTTGAGTTCTTCATATGTCTTAGATATTAGCACTTTGCCAGGTGTCATCATCATCATCATCATCCCATTGATCATCGAATTTCTCCAGTGACCTCAGTAATGTCTCCATTCGTCCTAGCCCTGAGATTTTAGAAGCCTCTCTTTACTCGTCCTTCCCAATGGTGCTGCATTGGAGGCTCTCTCAGGGTCAGGAGAATGAGACCCAGCTTGTTACTGGTTTGGGCATATTAATACACCATGGGGACCTTGCAAGGCTCTCCCATGTGGGCAGGAAACTCCCGGTAGTTTGCCAGGTTCTCCCAGAGGAGAAGAAGGCTATAAGATATCCGCTACCAGGAGCTTGCTTTTAAGTCTCTGGATGCTGGCCATGGATAGGATTACCCGGTGCTGGGGGCAGTCCCTGGGTGTGACCGCCTAGCTACTAGGAAATGGGAAATATGGGCGGAGCAGGCCCAGTCTGGATCTGAGCAGCTTGGAGGTCTCAGCCCTGGATCCCACACACCTGGGTTCCTCTACCGATTCCTTCATGCGTGAGGCTCATCCAAACGTGTGGAGAGAGGACTTCAGCATGGCTGTGGCTGGGTTCCGGAGATCTTCGGCCTCTGGGAGCTCTGCTCAGGGCGGGGAGGAAAGCTGAAGCCCATCCCCTCTGAGGGGGCCCCAGGGAAGACAGCCAGGCACACAGGCAAGAGACTCTGCATCACTCTCTTCTGGGAGCTTGCTTTTAAGTCTCTGAACTTGTTTTTAAGTCAGAGACTTGCCAGGTGTATGATGTGTAAATATTTTCTCCCCCTTAGTTGAATGTATTTTTGCTTTAGTAGTTTCTTTCACAGGACAGAGGTTTGAAGAGAGAAATCAACAATAATAGTGATTTCTTTAACACTTAACATCCACAGTTGTACACATCATCCAGGCTGAAAATCAGTAAGGAAACAACAGCCTAAGTGAATATTTAGAAAAACTGAAATAATGTACATTTACAGAGCTCTTCAACCCGAAGAAGCTAAATGCACATTCCTCTAATGCACCAGAAGTATTCTCTGGAATCGACCACCTGCTGGGACACAGAATAAGTCTGAAAAGAGTCATGAAGATTAAAAGTATATCAAATTTTCTTACAGATCATAACACTATCAAGATATAAATTAGCCATATAAAGAAATCTGGAGAAAATTCTGATATTTGAAGGCTCAGTAGCATGATATTAAATAACTATGGAATTGAGGAGGCTATAAAAGCTCCTGGGGAAAACAGTAATTACAGGAACTATTAGATTGTCTGGGGCATAGAAAAAGCGGTATCAAGAGAAAGTTCAAAGCAACACAGGCTGACATCAGGAATCAAGAAAAGGCAAATAACCTAGCCTCCCATCTGAAGAAACTAGGAAAAGAACAGATGAAATCCAAAGTAAATGGAAGGCAGGGAAATAATAACAAAAGCAACAGCAGAAATTAACAATGTGGAAATCAAAACAGACAACAGGAAAAATCAATGAAACCAAGATTCAGTTCTTTGAAAGAATAAACTAGATGGATAAACCTTTAGCTCATGAAAGTAAATAGTGACAAGAGCCTAATTAATATTATAAGAAATAAAAAGAAGGCAGTTATAACATATACACTAGAAATACATTGGAATACTATCAACAACTAAGAAATTACTATAAACAACTTCGGTCACTAAATTGAAGAACTTAGAAGGAATGGTTCAAGTTGTAGAACCTTACAATCTTCTAAGACTGAATCTAAATAGAAAATCTCAACAGGCCAGTACAAACAAAGAGATCAAGACAATAATAAGAAATATTCTTCCTGCAACCACCAAAAAAAGAACCCCAGGTCCAGATGAATTTACTAGTGAGTGCTGCCTACTACCGATCCTCAAACTCTTCCAGAAATCTGAAAAAGTGGTTATTCTTCCAAATAGTTTAAACTAGGTTAACATTATCCTGATAGTGCAAATAGGACATTAGGAATAAAAAAAAATATGAAAGATGAGGCCAGAGAGATTATTAGGGTGTTTGCATTGCAAATGGCTGACCTGGGTTCAATCTCCAGCACTACATATGACTTCCAAAGCATTACTGAAGTGACTCCCTGAGCACAGAACTAGAAGTAAGCTATGAGCACCTCCAGGTAAGGCCTAAACTCTCCCACAAAAGAAAAAATAAAAATGACTATTCCTATAGAAACAATTACATAAAATCCTTAAAATTTTAATGACTTGAATAAAATACCTTTCAAGATTTTTGCCCAGTTGGATTCACTTCAGCTTTCAATATATGCAAATTAATGTAAAATACCATGTAAGCAAAGGGAAAGATAAAAGTAATATTATCATATCAACAAATGCAGACTATGTTAAAAGATTCAACATTTACTCATGATAAAAATTCTCCAAAAATAGGGATTAGAAGAAATTTAAAATAGAAAAGATCATATACAACAGACCACATGGGTTTCCACTCTCATCATTATTATTCAACATAGTATCAGGAACTCAAACCACATCAGTTAGGCATAAAAAGACATAAAAAAATATTCAAATTGCAAAAGAAGTAGAAGTATAGCTTTTTTTTTTTTTCATTTTCTTTTTTGGGTTTTTTTTTTTTGGGGGTTTCTGGGTCACACCCGACGATGCACAGGGGTTATTCCTGGCTCTTCACTCAGGAATTACCCCTGGCGGTGCTAAGGGGACCATATGGGATGCTGGGATTAGAACCCGGGTCGGCCGCGTGCAAGGCAAACGCCCTACCCACTGTGCTATCGCTCCAGTCCCGAAGTATAGCTTTTTTGCAGAAGACGCAATAACATACATAGAAACCCTATAAACTATTAGAAACAATAAACCAATGCGATAAAGTAGCAGGCTGAAAAATCAATATACACAAATTTGTTGCCTTTCTATTCGCAAAGAAGTAGAAAAAGAAGAAGAAATAGTATTTACAATTGTATCCAAAAAATCAAGTATTAGAAGAAAATGAAGGAGGTAAAAGCTGAAATACTTATTCTTAAGGAACATTCTGTCACTATTGGGAGTCACAGAGAAATGGAAATATACCCTATATTTATGGAGGAATTAACTTTGTTAAAATGATTATCCCACCCAAAGCTTTATACAGAGAGTTTGTGACAACTTTACCCAAATCTTGATTTTGTTTCTTGGGGGAGGACCTTTTCCCAGTGGTGTTCAGGGTGCATTCCTATTTCTGTGCTCAGAGATCATTGCTGTCCTATTTGGAGGATCATATGAAATGCAAGGTATTAAACCCAGATTGAACACATGCAAGGCAAAACCCTACTCACTGTGCTATCTCCCTGGTCCCTTAAACAAAATTTTAAAGAGAGGTACCCATAGTTTGGCAGCCAGAGACTCAAAGTCTTCAAGAACAGGTTATCTATCTACCAAGTGTTAACTAGATGGATTGAGCCAGATGTTTCTACTTCTCTTTGCCACGTTATATTAATAGCCATATATCTACATTAAAGATTCATCAGACAAATTAGCCTAAATATGTAAAGAAAGAAAGCATGTAGGAAGGATTTGATAAAGACCAGGCATTATTACTGTGATGGAAAGGAAGACCTTAGGAACAAATGAATTCTGATTTAATATTGTTCAATATAACAATTGTGCCCTTCATCTGCCTTGGTCTTTTGGGAGGACTAAACTCTCTGATCTGCAACTGAAAGGAAAGGCACAGGGCCAGAACAATAGTACAGTGGTTAGGACTTTTACCTTGTACCCAGCTGGCCCCTGGGTCCATCCGTGACATTCCATATGGTCCCTGCAGCACTGCTAGGAGTCATCCCTGAGGGCAGGACCCAGGAATAATCCTTGAGCATTTATGGATGTGGCCCCAAAACCAAAACCACCACAACAAAAAAGAATGAAAAGAAAGACATAGTCTGGTAGACCTTGGTAAGCAGCTACTGCTTAGAGCATAGAAAATAAAGGGTAGAGAGTATAAGCAACCTGTGATACGCACAGATCCTCTCAGAATTCTCCCATGTGGACATCATCACCTAAAACATGCCCAACAAACATGAAAGTTTTGTAACTGTAGCTCACAGTGATTCAATTAAAAAAAATTTTTTTTTTAAAGCCCAACCTCACAGTCATGATTGATCCCTGGTCAAAACAACACAGATCATATCTATATCTATATCTATATCTACATCTATATCTATATCTATCAGAGCCTGGCAGGCTACCCATGGCATATTCAATATGCCAAAAACAGTAACAATAGGTCTCATTCCCCTGACCCAGAAAGAGCCTCCAATAGTTGGGAAAGACGAGTAAGGAGAGGCTGCTAAATTCTCAAGGCTGAATGTAATGGAGATGTTACTGGTGCCAGCTCAAGTAAATCGATGAACAATGGGATGACAGTGATACAGTGATACAGTAATATATATATATTTTTTTTCATAAAAGTAGTTCACAATAGTTCATTATAGATAACATTCAAGCACCAATCCCACCACCAAGCACCTTCTCACCACAATAAGAGGGAAGTGTGTGAGGGTTGTTGTATTTCATTCTGGAGACGTTCAAGCCCAAATACAAGAGAATACAAGCAAGTATGTTAGGAACCAAACAAATGTGTGATACTTTTGATAAGTAAGTGCGATACAGTATAAGAGGTCACATGGCCACATTTGCGGCAGTGCTCGCTGGAGATTCTGTCCATCCCCCTCCTAGGTACCCCAGTGAAGACAGCCTGGGGCAGGGTCAGGAGACTCTGCAGCTAAACAACATAAGTCTTGAAATACAACCAGACAGCAAAGATGTGCCCAGGAAGAAATAGAATACTATAGATTTCAAGGCAAACAAGAATATGCCCAAGAAAGAATAGGATGAAACAGTTTAGAATCTACAACCAAAGGTATAGAGTACAACATAGTCAAAAAATAGAATACTGTTACTTTCGACTTTAAGCGCATCTGCTGATGGCTATGTGAAAGACCCCAGGCTCTGATCTTAATGTATGTGTTGAATTCTGATGCACTTACTAATTGTTCTAAATATCTCTGTCAACTTAAACAATAGCCTACATGTTGGGAAGGTGGAGAAGCAGCATTGTGTTGAATAAATATTCAACTGTGCATTCACTTACGGTTGCCCAGGTGACCCTAAAGTTTGGAGAGTCCATGAGTATTTGTTTGTGTCCTTATGGGATTGTTTGACTCATTCTTGGGGTCAGCCCCACTGAAAGGAGCTCTAAAGTGCCAATCTGGTTGTCCTGGACACACCCCTCCTCATAGTCCCACATTAGGTGGCCAGCCAGAAATTATCTGAAATTCAGACAACTCACTTGACTCAGTTGGGAATCTCAGTCACCTGGGCAGAATCATCCCCATTGACATTAAAGCTACCTGGACACTCCACCAAGTCTCTGGGAACACCTGTGACTATTCTGATTTGACTGTCACTTTCGGATTCCCAGAATTTTCCGCACGATGTTATTTCTGCACATACTTCAACAGGACGTATCATTCCCTCTAAAATAATACGATCGTGCATTTCTCACAAGGGAATGTTTGTGTATTATGGCAAAATTTTTACATTAGTATCATAACCTGCTTTCCACTCCGATGGTTCTACCTTATCCAAATAAAATTTGATATAATTATTATTATTATTATTATTAATGCAGTGCTTTGGCTTATGTTGACCTTGATTTTAAAAGTTAGACGGCATGGTGGGGAGGAGGCAACAGTTGATACAAGCAGTATTTCTTTGAAAAATTTCTTGAGGAATTTTTGAACTTTGCATGGAAGATTAGGAATGAAGGACAAAGCACAGCTGTGAGGAAGAAAATTTATCTATCTTTTGCAATACACACATTTCTGTAGAGAGCTTTATAGTTTCCTGGCAAGGGGAAGGTTGAACTTGAGCAGGATGCAACGGCTGCATCTAATGATCTGAAGGATCCAGGAGAATCTTGGTGTTGGAGTGAATACAAAGCAAAACAAAGCTTTTGTTTGCAATCATGTCATTGATTAATTGTAAGCTGGGAGGAGGACATTTTTGAACTACTTAAAATTTCTTATTTTTTAGTCTCAGGTGCCGCCTGCTGACTAAAATTGTCCACTCTCCAATATCAGAGTTTAATAAATTAGGAGCATTACATCAATACTGAATCTTGCAAAGTGATTCTGAAAATGTGAACCGAATTCACTGAGCATTTGGGAATCACTCAATTGGGCGAAGTCAAAACTCACATGAAGATGTCATTCAAGAGCAATTTAAATTTTTGTCTTTTGTCGCCCCCTGGTGGCAGAACTTTTTCTCACTAGAATAATCTAGAATAATTCAAAGTAAATGAATTAACTTGACTCCTGAAAGTCAAGTACGGTGTACATTTTAGTACTGAGAGTCAAGAACTAATTTAAAATCTCTATACCATAGGCACTCAGATAAATGAATAATGAGTATGCAATTTCCTTCAGTCAGTTGCAATGTTTAAATCTTGTCATAAAAATGCAAGAAGCTCAAGAAGCTCTCAAATGTGACAAATAGAAATGATGCGTAGGGGCAAGACAGATAGAACAGGAGTTTAAGTGCTTACCTGGCAGGAGGAAGACTGCTTTCAGCATCACATACGGTCCCCTGAACACTACCAGGAGTGATCCCTGAGTAGAGTAAAGCTTGATCACTGGTATAGTTCTCAGACAAAAAACAAAACAAAAACCTGACACAAGGTATTATTTACCAGACACAATTTTTCTTTCTTGTTATCAGAAGTGATTTTTTCTTCTTAATCATTGATTTTTGGTTTAAACCAATAGAGCTGTATGATGTAAAGACAGTTGAATAAAATATTTATTATTATTTTTAAAATGTAATTAAAATTTTTTATTGTATTTTTTTATTGAATCACCATGAGATACAGCTACAAGTTTTCATGTTTGAGTTTCCATCATACAATGATTAAACACCCATCCCTCCACCAGTAGATTTCTCTAAAGCTATAATTTTTAAATATTACACACAATACAGAAATCAAAAACAATATTTAAAATTTTAAATAATTGAAAAGGTATAAAACCTCTGCAAATCCATGATCAATTATTTAAAATAAATTTAAAAATCCAAAACAAAACACTGAGCCTGTTACCATTTATTGTAGATTGGCGCCACCTGGTGGATAGAAAAAAACAATCATAGACGCTAAGGATCTTTTAAGGTGGAATTTTTAAAAACACTTTTACCTCATAAAAGACTAATTCCAGAAGTCATTACAAGTCAGAGATATTTTGACTAAGATCTCTGTCAAGAAAGGAAGAGTTTCCTGAGAACTCTTTCCAGTTTTTGAGAATGCGTGACATTGAGTCCATAGTACTTTTCATTCTGAATGTAATTGAATGTAATTTACAATGATTTTCCTGTTTTTAGTATTTACTATATTTCTGGGTTCCACTAGCTCAAGATAAATGTTTTATGTTTTCTAAATATAAAATCAAGTAAAATATCCACTTGTCTTCTATTTCTTTCGACCACATGTAATGATAAACAGCTTTTCCATTTGTAACTGGTAATGCCTATGGTATGAAGATGTCCATAAAGAACATAAGGTGCTTTTGAAATATGCAAATGAATCAATTCTTTAGACAGTGTTTACAATGAAACAATGCTAATAGCTTGTTTATTTTACCAGATTCCTTCATTTCCTAGTTAATTGTGAATATGTAATTTGCTTTAGACTTCTTGAAGATAATGTGTCTTTACTATGAGTGAAACAAATACTACAAGGCATACATTCCTTTCATTTTAAATGGATGAAGTGTGTATGTGTGTGTGTGTATGTTGCTGGAAATCAAATCCAGGATCTCACACATCAGAAAAAAGCAATTTTCCACTGAGCTACATGCCCAGTCCTGCCTAAAACTTTTAAAAGACTCAACTGTTCATCTTAATAAACTTTAAGATCAAATATTTTAGCTTCTGTTAGATCATCTCTACAAATTTATTATGTATAATCTACAAATCAAGACATACCCAGATTTGTGCTTAAATGAGCATATATATACATATATACATATATATGTATATATATATATAGAGAGAGAGAGAGAGAGAGAGAGAAAGAGAACCAGAAAAGGGATCTGTACAGTGTATCTTTTTGGTGCACTTTTAAATCAAAGAGTCAATGATCTATAATAGTGGGAGTGTGTGATTTCCAATGACCCCATATTGAAGGTCTCTTTTCCTAGTGCCATTTACCTTTGGTGCTTCATTTTTATTTCTCACATAAAATTTTTTCATTCATAATGATGTTACTAATTATTTTATATGTCACAACTTCATATTTGCATAATGCCACAATATCCTAAGTGTGATGGTCTTTTTTTTTTTCTAAGTAGATTAAATGTTCTTCTGAGCATAGAGCTTTTCAAGTTTAGTAATTGGCAACTCATCCATCCAGACTTCTGCTTAAGTGATTATAAGAGAATCATTTCCCAGAACTACAGGTGCACAACAGATTGGAGTCATTATGCAAAAGAACAGAAATTTGGAGAAAAAACCCAAGTGAATAAAAAAAAAGTCATGTTGCTGGCCATCCGCTTGTCTTTAGCTCTGTTTTTTTTTTCAGCGCAAAGAGGATACACAACATGAAATATGCAAATCTTAAAATAAATGTGAAGCCATTCAAGATGAGAAATGTATGTGTTCAATTAAAACAACTTCCAACAAGAAATACACGGACAAGAAATGAAGGCCAGCCTCCATTTAATACATTTAAAATGCTAGTTGTGTAGGAAAATTGACCAAATTAAAAAGTATTACGTGGTTTCTCTCCACCTCCACCCCACCTCCAGATAGCCACAAACTCTCCTGGTTTTCTAAATTATTCATCCAATCTCCGTTCTAGGGACCCCTTTTTTCCCTGAGTGATCTGTGAAGTTGATCATTTCCCAACCCAGTTCAAGTACATGATATCTCCATTTCAGAGCCAGCCCAAGAGAGATCCAACTGTTGACCAGAGCATTCGTTCTCAGAGTCCTCCTTGAAGCAGGAAGTTCGAAAATGTACTGATGGTTTCCAAGGCATGTTTTCCTGGTGCCATGGCAAATGGTCTCTGTATCAAACCTTATCCCCCTGGCTAAATAAAACATAGGAGACCGGACTTAGAAACCACAGTAATCGAAGAAAAAGAAGTCCCGGAAACCAAACTGCTGAGTAGGAATGTTTGGGAAGCAAAGTGGGAAGGAAGCTAAATGAGTTTCCCCACTTGTTCATAGCCCTTCCAACACTGAAGAGGGAAATATTGTGAAAAAGCAAAAAAAAAAAAAAGTAGGAATGCATGGGGTCGCTCACCATGGGCTGGTTGGTTCCCTTGAAGTTTGAAGGTGGAAATGGAATGAGGAGGGAGAATGGGGTACACAGATGCCTACAAACACCGCAGAGAAATGCTAAGACTTTGGGAAAGGGGTAGAACAGCGAGGACTGGCTGGTCGGTGAGACCCCACCAGCAGCTCTCCAACTGGAAACCATCCCGCGCACACTCGCTCAGCTGGGATGCTCACAGGGTCCCCGGGACTTCAGAAACCCTCCCCTCCTGCGGAGGGGGGGGCAACCAGGTGCATCCTCAAGCCTTTGCAGGACAAGACGCATCAAGGGGGCCGCTTTCGCGACTGTGAGCTTCTTTCTCGTCCTTCTCGAGCGTGCAAAGCAAAGCTCTTGCTTTTGTTCGGTTTTATTTTCCCTGCAGACAGTGCAGGACTTGGGGGAGGGGGGCGGGTCAGTCGTTGGCAGGAAAATATTCGGAACCAGACCCTTAGAAAGAGGGACGCGCGGGTGTCGGGGAGGGGGGTGGGGGGTGGTGTCGGGGAGGAGTGGAGGGCCCTCCTCCCCCAAGAGATCCAAAAGTTGAGGAGGGGGCCCAGGAGCCAGAGCGGCGAGGGCCCGAGGGCCCGGGGAGTGGAGGGAAGCCGGAGGAAGTGGGGGTGCGCCCAGGCGCCCCAGGATCTGGGCGGTCGCGCTCACTATTGTCCCTGTGACTTTCCGCACGAGGAAACTGCTCCTTCCTCTGGGTCCTGGGGCCCCTCCCTCCTGTTGGAGGGAACTGCCGCCCGCGCTGCTGCACAGCAGCCGAGGGAGTGGGGGGTTTAAACGCCACTTTAGAAACGCACCGATGAAGCCTTTTCCCTTCCCCGGTGAAAAAAGAAGGAGAGGGGCAGGGTGGGGGTGGGGTGAGGGGTGCACCCTCTAGCCCCAGCCCATCTCTCGGGGATCCGGAGCAGGGGGAGCAGGGGGGCGGTCCTGGACATTTCCGCCAGCCTGTCCACGTCCTGCAGCTGCTCTTAGGGACGAGAAGACGGCCCGGGAGGAAGACGGTTCTTTCTCCGAGTCAGGAGGGAAAAGCGCAGTTCCCTCCTCCCTGGCGCTTCGGAAACTGACCCGCGTGCCAGATTACCTATTCCGGAAGTGTGAACCCAAATCGCCCCCAGACCGGGCTCGAACACGGGGTGGGGGCGGGAAAGGCGATCGTGCCAGCGGCGGTGGCCGCATCGGTGTGTCCACGCCCGAGCCCGGTCAGTGTCTCCCTACGCCCCCTGCGCCCCGGGCTTCTTCCCGACCCCCCCACCCAGCACACCCCACCCCACCCCGAGAACAGTTGCAAGCGAAGAAATCCACGCTGCAGCCCACGGGCCCGAGCGGCCAGCTAAGGGCGCAGGGGGAGGTGGGGTATTTTTTCTAGAAAGGGCAGCCCTGGCTCGGGTCCCAGACGGGAGGGGAGGGGGCCGTTGGGGGTGGCGAGGGGAGGGAGCGAGGCGGCGCACAGGGACAGCTGGAGGACAGCGAATCTCGGAGCCGGGGACTCGCCTCTCCACCCCTCCACTGTCCGGAGCGCGCGCCCCGGGTGGCGGGAAGCGAGGGTGGTCGGGGAAGCCGACGGGCGGTGGGCTGGGGTGGGGCCCGGTGAAAGGAGAGAACTTTCTCCCCGCAGCAGGTCCGGACGTACTCTAAGTGCCGGTCACAACGCCCCTCCTGCGTTTTCCGCCCCCAGTTGACGAGTCCTTGGGCCCGGGCCAGCCCCGGAGCCGCCCCCTCTTCCCTCCACCCTCGCCCGGGCCCGCGGCGCGAGCGTAGGGGGCGGTGTCTCGGGGCGGGCTGGGCGGCCGCCGGGGAGGAGGGATGGGGTGGGGGTGGGGGTGTGGGGGGGTAAGGGAGTTGGCCTATAAAAAGACGACCCGGGTTCCCCGATCCTTGCACTCGCTGGAAAGCGCCTCCCGGCCTCGTCCCTCTGCAAAGCCTTGGGCGCGCTGTCGGGGCCGAGCCGACCCGGAGCCGTGCGCAGGGCGAGCCGCAGCGCGGGCCAGGCAGTGGCCGAAGAGGGACGGGCCGGAGCGGATTCTCGCCTCGCCCCGTGGCTCCCCGCCCCAGCAGCTCCTCCAGAGGGCGGTTCTAGTCCCCTCCCCGCAGCAGCAGCAGCCGGGCCCGCCGGGGTCCGCAGCCCTTCCCGCGCACCGCTAAACCCCCGCCGGCGCGCCCTTCCGAGGGCCTCCGGGAGCCCGTGCCGCGTCCTGCGCTGCCAACGTTGGCCCCGCCGCTGAGCAATTGCTAGGACCTTGGGCGATCCCGAGAGGAGCCGGGGCTCCTCTCCCGAACAATAGCCGACCGACCCTCCCCCCCTAGCGCGGTGCGCAGCGGCGGCTCGATGCCTCCCCGGGCTCGGGTGCAGAGCGCAGCCCCCCGGGCGCCCCGAAGGCGCACGCCGGGCGGCGGCAGCGGCGGCGGCAGCGACACGGGCACGGCCGAGCTGGCTGCTGGGTGGCAGCGCGGCTCGCGCTCTGCACCCGAGCGGCTGCTGCTGCTGCTGGCGGCGGCCGCGGCGCTCCTGCCGGGGCCCGGAGTGCACGGACGCGCCGCCGAGGAGGAGGAGGAGCTGGTGCTGCCGACGCTCGAGCGAGTCCCCGCGCCCGGGACCACGCGACTCCGCCTGGACGCCTTCGGCCGCCAGCTGCGCCTGGAGCTGCAGCCCGATCGCGGCTTCCTGGCCCCCGGCTTCACGCTCCAGACCCTGGGGGGAACCCCCGGGCCCGCCGCGGCCGACCCCGAC
Source organism: Sorex araneus (assembly GCF_027595985.1). Lineage (NCBI taxonomy): Eukaryota > Metazoa > Chordata > Mammalia > Eulipotyphla > Soricidae > Sorex > Sorex araneus. The sequence goes on along the minus strand of NC_073303.1, from coordinate 190,828,774 downwards.
CCCGACCTCGCCGGCGACCTGGCGCACTGCTTCTACTCGGGCACGGTGAACGGCGACCCCGGCTCGGCGGCGGCGCTAAGCCTGTGCCAGGGCGTGCGCGGCGCCTTCTACCTGCAGGGCGAGGAGTTCTACATCCAGCCCGCGCCCGCCGCCGCCACCGTGCGCCTGGCCGCCTCCGCCGCGGCCGGGGACGAGGCCCCGCAGCAGCCCCAGTTCCATCTCCTGCGGCGGAAGCGGCGGGGAGGCGGGGGCGCCAAGTGCGGGGTCGTGGACGAAGACATCCAGCCCGCGAGGGGCTCCGGGCCGCAGGGCGACGCCCCCGACACTCCGTGGTCGCCGCGGGATGGGGCACCCCCGCACGCCGGGCACGCCGCAGGTACCAGCCGCCGAAGAGTGCGCTGTCGTTCAGTCCAGCCCATGTCACCCTCCCTCTCTTTCTTTCTCTCTCTCTTTCTCTCTCTCTCTCCCCGCGGTCCGCGTGCCACGGGAACCGGCGCCGAGTGTCCCGGGCGCCGCGCACTGGACCCGGGGACCTGGCGCGGAGAAACGCGCTTGGCGGTTCGGTGATCTGGAGCAGATCCCTCTAGCGTGCAGCTTTGCGCGCTGCCCGTCTAATGAATGACCCGGAGTGCACAGGAATGATTTTTTTCTGCTGACTAAGGCTGAGGGAGGCTTGGTCACCCCCTCCTTCCCCCGCGCGCCTTGCACCGTGTCTTTGATTTTTTTTTTTTTGATAGTGAGAGTTGGTGCGTCTTGACGCTTTCCCTCCGCTTCGTTTCCGAGTTGCCTTGATTGCGCCTGCATTCTTGAGCGGGGTGGTGATTTCGCTCGGAGTTTTGGGATTCCCCCACCCCCCCTTCTCCTCTCCGCTGCAGAGTTGGGCGGGTTTGGGTGGGGGACGTGGAGGCGCTAGGAGCGGCCGTGAGCTCCACACGTCGAGCCTAGACGGCGGCGGTGCCACTCTCAGTCCTCGGTCCCCTTCCACCTCCCCACCCCCTTGTCGAGGCTGACCCGGGCCGGGCCGGCGGCGGCGGCGGCGGCGGCGGCGGCGGCGGCGGCGGCGGGGGGCCCCCTCAGCGGAACCTGCCTGGGAGGTCTCAGCCCGGCTGGGCCGCCCCGCCCCTTGCAGCGCGCCTCCCACCCGGCTCCCGGCCCGCGCTCCCCCTCGCGGCTGGACCTTAGTCACCGCCGGGCTCCCTGCTCGGCCTCCCTCCCCGGGGCCCGCGCGCGTTTGCAAGGCTCCGGGCCCGCGGCCCCACCCCCGCTCCTTTGCAGTGTCCCCATCGTTCCTTCCCGGGGTCTTCTGCACGTTTTCGATCTCTCCCCCTATTTCCCTCCGCGTCGCTCTTGCTCTTTTGCACCCACCGCCCCGTTTGCAGAGTTGGCTCTTCTTTTTACTGGGGAAAAAAAAAAGTCAGCAGTGGCCCAGGCTGGGGAATTCATTTCTGGAGGGAAGGGAGAAGGAAAGGTTCGCAACTGGCTGCAGGGCGGAGTGGGCCCGGATTTGGCGGGAGCTGTGCCTGCTTCTCCCCCACCCCCTCCCTGGACCCCAGGAATGAGAGAAATTGGCGGCGCGGGCTGGGATTGCAGCCGCCCCGCCCCTTGGCGGAGGCCCCGGCCCCGCCCTGGGCCTTCCACGTGGAGTCCCATGATCTCATTCAGGAATTGAGCGCCTGGCCTGCAAAAGCGTGACTCAGGCGGTGCTGCCTGCGCGCCCCACAATCCAAGTTTTTACTACAGCCGGGTCGTTTGTGCAGAGGGCCCTGTTGGGTTTGCAGAGTTCAGAAGAAACGAGACCCAGCTTTTTTTTTTTTTTTTTTTTTAATGTTTGATCCGCTCCTTCCAAGGGGCATGAGGCATTTCCAAAATCAAAATAGGAAATTTTTTTCTTTTCAATTTTTTTCCCCTCTTTGGCTTTTTGGGGTCACACCCGGCGATGCTCAGAGGTTACTCCTGGTTCTGCAGTCAGGAATTACTCCTGAAACCGTATGGGATGCCGAGGATCGAGCCCAAGTCGGCCTCGGGCAAATGCCCTCCCCGCTGTACCGTCACTCCAGCCCCCAAATAGAAAAGTTTGTTTTAATGCACTGGCAGATGAAAAGGGATGCAGATGTTTTCGCTATTGCTCCAGATAGCTAGACACAGTCTGTTTGTTTGTTCCGTTTTTCCTTAGATGCTTTGGGAAGATAAAGCTACATTGGCTCCCCCCCGAGCAAATTCTTTTTTGTTTCTTTGCAGGAACAGGAAGCATACGAAAGAAGCGATTTGTGTCCAGTCCCCGCTACGTGGAAACCATGCTCGTGGCCGACCAGTCCATGGCCGAGTTCCATGGCAGTGGCCTGAAGCACTACCTTCTCACCTTGTTCTCCGTGGCAGCCAGGTTGTACAAACACCCCAGTATCCGTAATTCCGTCAGCCTGGTGGTGGTCAAGATCCTGGTCATCTATGAGGAGCAGAAGGGGCCGGAAGTGACCTCCAACGCTGCCCTCACGCTGCGCAACTTCTGCAACTGGCAGAAACAGCACAACCCGCCCAGCGACAGGGACCCGGAGCACTATGACACGGCCATTCTTTTCACCCGACAGGTGAGAGCATGGCCAGCAGTCCTAGGGTCCTTCGGGCAAGAGCGTTCCGTCCGTGATGTAGCCCTTGTGTCTTTCATTGGCCCGCGTGTCTCATCTTCTTCTAATATTTCAGTATTTCCAGGGACTGTGTCTGCTAATAAAGACATTCCTTTGCCCCTTACAGGATCTGTGCGGGGCCCAAACATGCGATACCCTGGGCATGGCTGACGTAGGCACCGTGTGTGACCCCAGCCGCAGCTGCTCTGTTATCGAAGATGACGGCTTACAGGCTGCCTTCACCACAGCTCATGAATTAGGTAAGATTTTTTTTTTTTTTCAGACTGTCAAGCCCGATGCATTAATGCAAGCTGATAATATTTATTTTAAGGAGAGCCTGCAGGTTTTCTTGCTGTTTTAGGGAACGCGGAAATTCCTAGGGAAAGCAGAGAATACTTTTCTCCTATGGCAAATATGGTCGTCATAGTTAGAAAGAATAGGAACAGGGGCTGGAGCTGTAGCACAGTGGTAAGCTACTGGCTTGCTCATGGCCAGCTTCGGTTGGCCCCCAGCACTGCATGGTCACCCAGTCATCACCAGGATGGCCTTAATGACCTATGAGTACCAATGGGTCTGACCCTGCAGTCCCCACCCTCCTGGTACTACCTGGAGATGACTCTGGTGGTCCCCAGCACCACCTCCTCGAACCTTAGCACCAACCCGCCAATCATGGGGAGACACCCCAAGGCCCCCGAGCTAGGAAGACCATATTCCCTCCATCGCCTCAAAAAATGATTGCAGGAGCTATGGATAATGGGAAGTGCTCCTGTTTACTACCCTTTACAAGCTGACATGTTTTTCCAAATCCATATCTTCCTTCCGAGCAATCACTTTGAGACAAATGTATTCCCATTAAGGAAAATAAAGCGATGTTGGGGCTAGAGCTATAGTACCACGGGTAGGGTGTTTGCCTTGAGTGCAGAGCCAGGAGGAACCCCTGTGCATCAGCGGGTGTTACCCAAAAAGCAAAATAAATAAATAAATTAAATAAAATAAAATAAAGCGATGCTGCTGAGGACCTGTCATTTAATGTGGATTTTGTATTGCTTCTTAGGTCACGTGTTCAACATGCCACATGACGATGCCAAGCAGTGTGCCAGCATTAACAGTGTCACCCAGGGTTCCCACATGATGGCCTCGATGCTTTCCAATCTGGACCGGAGCCAGCCATGGTCTCCTTGTAGTGCCTCCATGATCACCTCTTTTCTGGATAACGGTCATGGTAAGCTGCTCTGGTGATGCTTGCATGTGGCACTCCTTCTCCATAAAGCAGTGTCCAGATAGCCACTCTTCCTCCTACCTTCTTCTTTTCACATTTTCAGAATTATTTCCACCATCATACTCAGTCATTTTCAGATTGTATCTGTTTGAGTGGCACCCAAAGTGCCTTTGTTCATTTGTGTATTCTGTTTAGGGGGCACATCCTACAGTGCTCAGGGCTTAATCCTGACTCTGGGCTCAGGAATCACTCCTGACGGGGCTCACCCTATGGGGTGTTGGGATCAAACCCGGGTTTGCTGTGTACAAGGCAAATGCCCTCCCTTCTGTGCTATCACTCCAGGCTCTCTCTGAGATCTTTTATTTAGTTTTTGAGCAGAACAAATTTTTTCTGTCTTTGTGAATACACAAAGACCCCAGTAAGGAAAAGTACCTCCATCTGAATCTTTCTAACTTGTTTCCCTTTAGTTATGTAGTTTTCAAATTGAATTGAAAGTCATATAACTCATATATATGACTGGAGCAATAGTACAGCGGGTAGGATGTTTGCCTTGTGCACGGCCGATCTGAGTTCGATTACTCCATCCCTCTCAGAGAGCCGGCAAACTACCAAGAGTATCCCACCCACACAGCAGAGCCTGGCAAGCTACCCGTGGCGTATTTGATATGCCAAAAACAGTAACAACAAGTCTCACAATGGAGACGTTCCTGGTGCCCACTCGAGCAAATCAATGAACAACGGGACTACAGTGCTACAGTGCTATTACTTATATATATTACTATGCATATATACATGCATGTGTGTATACATATATATACACACGCACACATTATACACATACATATATATGCTCTAATGTCTTCTGAAACTGGTCTGCATGCTGTCATCTGCTATTTATTAATACTGGTTGGCATTTTTCATGGCAGGTGAATGTTTGATGGACAAGCCGCAGAACCCCATACAGCTCCCCTCGGATCTCCCTGGGACCTTGTATGATGCCAACCGGCAGTGCCAGTTTACGTTTGGGGATGAGTCCAAGCACTGCCCGGATGCAGACAGCATGTGCATGACACTCTGGTGCACGGGCACCTCCGGTGGGTCGCTGGTGTGCCAAACCAAACACTTCCCTTGGGCAGATGGCACCAGCTGCGGAGACTGGAAATGGTGCCTCAACGGCAAGTGTGTGAATAAGACCGACAAGAAGCATTTCGAGGTGAGCTTTCCTCCCCGGCAGCGCCTGTACACACACACACACACACACACACACGCACACGCACACGCACACGCACACGCACACGCACATGCACGCGCACGCATGCACGCACACACTTTTCCATTTTGAGAATTGCAGAGGACCAAGGGATGCTGAAAGTCTGGGTACCAACATAATCTGCATCCCCATCTGGTCCTTTGGCAAGAACCCGAGAGTTGATTGCTACCCTGGATTCTTTGTCCCTTTGTCCCAGATTTGTCTCCTTTATTTCCTAGAAAGCTTCATCGGAGAATTTCTCACGCTCGTGACTTTGTGTCTCTATTGTAGACTCCGGTGCATGGAAGTTGGGGGCCGTGGGGGCCCTGGGGAGATTGTTCCAGAACGTGTGGGGGCGGAGTGCAGTATACCGTGCGGGAGTGTGACAACCCCATCCCGAAGAACGGAGGCAAGTACTGCGAAGGCAAGCGCATGCGCTACAGATCCTGCAACATCGAGGAGTGCCCAGACAGCAATGGTGAGTGGGACGCCGCGGAGGAGAGAGGGGGGCGGGGAGCTGGGCCCCGCAGCGGGCACTGAGGAACCGGGCCCTGAAGGCATCATCCCGCCCTCTCTCCCCAGGAAAAACCTTTAGGGAAGAGCAGTGCGAGGCACACAACGAGTTCTCCAAAGCATCCTTCGGGAGTGGCCCGCCTGTGGAGTGGACCCCCAAATATGCCGGCGTCTCCCCGAAGGACAGATGCAAGCTGATCTGTCAGGCGAAAGGCATTGGCTATTTCTTCGTCCTGCAGCCCAAGGTAGTGGCCGTTTCACACTCGCGCTTTTCCCTCGCACTCAGCCCTTCTCTGCGCCCTGTTCTGGAAACCGCTGGTTGCACTTTCTTTGTGTCCGGGGTTTGTTTTCAGCTGCGGGCCCCTTTCCTCCCAAATAACCTTGGCTACCACCTGCTCTGAGTCTGGTGCCTGAAGTGAAACATGAAACTAGCTCGCTGGACTTTTACAGTTGCCTGTTATTAGGATTGTAGATATTGCGTAATTGGGATCAATTCTGTTGACATGGCAACCAAAGGTGGCTTTGGAAACGAGATTAGGCACCATCCGAAGAATGTATTATGGGGAAACAGGCCCCAGGGGACCTATTAAAACAGAAGTCTGAGCATTGATACTTCCTGATATTTGGAAACATGCATTTGAGTAGCGAGTAGTGGCGGCATTGTTTTGCTGAAGGGGATACATTTGTTTCTGAGCTGGGAAAAGACATTGAATTGGCTTGAGTTTATCATGTGTCATTAACACCTTAGTCTATAAAAACATTCCCCAGCTATCGATGCAACAAGTGATTTATAGCTTTATAAATCACTTTATACTGTTCTTTCTGGCCAGGTAGAACAAGTTGACACAATGCTCCACTTTCGTTGGCCTTAGCTAGAAGTAAGAAGTCACACTGTTTTCAAGTGCTTTTTTTTTTTTTCATATTATTACAACATTATGTGGAAAGGACATCAGAGGGACAGAAGTGTATGGTGCCATTCGAGTAGTGTTTTAATTATGGCGGGAAAGCAGAGACCATGAACAAGGAAACTTGATTGCCACTTCCTCTCGGTCTTGAGAGTATGTGACACCGAGTCCGGGGCCCTTTCTTCCAGGTTGTAGATGGTACTCCATGCAGTCCAGACTCCACCTCAGTGTGCGTGCAAGGACAATGTGTCAAAGCTGGTTGTGACCGCATCATCGACTCCAAGAAGAAGTTTGATAAGTGCGGTATTTGTGGAGGAAATGGATCCACGTGCAAGAAAATATCGGGCTCTGTTACCAGTGCCAAGTAAGTGCCCCAACACCATTCTCTCTCCAAAACAGCCAGTGAGCTGATTTTCGGTTGAAAAAAAGTCCCATTCTCGACCATCAGCATGAGCTCAAGCTAAGTCTTCTCGGGAGCCCGTGAGTGAGAAAATGATTCTAGTTCTTTCTCTCACCCGCAGACCCGGCTATCACGATATCGTCACAATTCCAACCGGAGCCACGAATATTGAAGTGAAACAGCGGAACCAGCGGGGATCCAGAAACAACGGCAGCTACCTGGCCATCCGGGCCGCAGACGGCACGTACATCCTGAACGGCGACTTCACCCTGTCCACCCTGGAGCAAGACATCACGTACAAAGGGAGCGTGTTGAGATACAGCGGCTCCTCCGCCGCGCTGGAGAGGATCCGCAGCTTCAGCCCGCTCAAGGAACCGCTCACCATTCAGGTCCTCACCGTGGGCAACGCCCTGCGGCCGAAAATCAAGTACACCTACTTCGTGAAGAAGAAGAAGGAGTCGTTCAACGCCATCCCGACGTTCTCCGAATGGGTCATCGAAGAGTGGGGCGAGTGTTCCAAGTCCTGTGGCCAGGGTTGGCAGAGGAGATTGGTGGAGTGCCGAGACCTCAACGGCCAGCCAGCGTCCGAGTGTGCCAAGGAGGTGAAACCCGCCAGCACGCGGCCTTGCGCCGATGTGCCTTGCCCGCGCTGGCAGCTGGGCGACTGGTCGCCGTGCTCCAAGACTTGTGGGAAGGGTTACAAGAAGAAAACCCTCAAGTGTCTGTCCCACGACGGGGCCGTGCTGGCCCCCGACAGCTGTGATCCTCTGAAGAAACCCAAACATTACATCGACTTCTGCACCCTGGCCGAGTGCAGTTAGGCGCGTCGGGAATGGTGGGCGTGGCAGGGCCGAAGCACTGAACTCAACCAGACTTGAGGGGGCCCAGTGAACGCCCCCACCCGTGACCCAGTCAGTGATCACCCGAGCTGTGTTGGCGATGTGGGGGGAGTATGTCGGTTGCTTGGAAAGAAGTTAGAACATCAAGGCATCCTGCCAGTTACACAGGTGGGGGAAGGGTAGGGTAGGGTAGGGAAGGAGGAATTATTACTCTCTGAGCAATGCTATAGCAAGATAAGCCCCCCAGCTCCCCACCCCTGGGCATTATTATTCTTTCTTTTGTTACATCTATGACAAGTTAAAAAAAATAGGAACAATGGTCAAACATAGATTTAAGTAATTGCTATGCTATTATCCCTGTTTCCTGGTACCGATTAAATCCTTTTTTTTTTTTTAATAATTTTGTATCCTGGGGGTTGGAAAATGATGAAAAGCAGAGGAGATTTTTAATCTTGGGCTTACTTTACCTCACTGACCATGGAGATGGGAAGGAGCACACGTAGGTTGGTGACTGACCGCCGTGGTTTTCAGAGAAGGTGCTGTCCAGCCGTCCAACAGAACTCAGGATTCTCCAGCATGACAAGGAGGCTGTGGGCACGTCCGATGCTCCCAGTTTTGCCTGATCGGGCTGTGCTTGGGTCCTCATGTGAGTTCATTTTTGACATGGGAACAATGCCACGTAGTTGTCAAAGGGTAGTCAGTCTCCACGGAGAAAAAAGCAGGGGTGTATCAGGAGAAAACTGACATGGAGTATGCTCTGTATTTCTGACCTTTTCTTTCCTCCTTCTGGAAGCCTCCTTAGGGACATGGGTGTCAACAACCGACAGTGGGTGTCTCCAGAGGGGAAGCTCACATGAGAGTGACGTCGTGCCAGCACCAGATTGGCGGGTGCAGGGCAGAGTCCCTGGTGTGGGGGTCAGTGAGATCGCTTAGCTGGAGATTGGCGGGGTTCCTGAGGGGAGCTGGCCCTTCCCAGGCATCTGGCCCCATAGTCGTATCCTGGTGAATGTCTGTTCAGCTCTTCTACCACGAGAGAATACGACTTTCCATATGTAGATAGTAAACAATGTTACTATAGTTGCTATGTACTTCATAAGTATTGGTTTGTGTCTTCCTTCTGAGAAGGACTATAGTTTGTAATAAATGCCTATGATAACATATTTATTTTTATACATTTCTTTCTAATGATAAAACCTTTAAGTTATCGCTTTTGTAAAAGAGCATATAAAAATAGAGTATTTATACAATATATGCTACTAGAAATAATAAAAGAACACTTTTTGAATGTGTGTGTGTGTTTTTTGGGGAAGTGAGAATGAGTTGCCGGGAAGGTCACCGCAGATAATGAGTCAGAAGACAGCTTCCTTAAATCCTTTGAAATAAGATTTTATTGTAAAATAAGTTAGGTGATGGTAAGTTACAAAGAAAGGATTTGACGGTAGCTTTAGTGATCGATGAGTTTGTTTCTCATGGGATAATACACATCCCTGGTTGGCAATCTTTTCCGTAAAGCGCTAAATAGTAAATATTTCCATCTTTGAACTTGAAGCCATCTCTGTCTTACCGTGCTGCAATAGCAGAAAGATAATCACAGATGATACAGAAGTGAGTGGCATGACAGTGTTCTAATAAAACTTAATATATTAAGAAAAGCAGACAAAAGCTGGAGCGATAGTACAGTGGGTAGGGCGTCTGCCTTGCACGCGGCCGACCCAAGTTCGATTCCCAGCATCCCATATGGTCCCTAAGTACCACCAGGAGTAATCCCTGAGCCCCGCCTGGTGTGACCCAAAAAGCAAAAAAAAAAAAAAAAAAAAAAAAGAGAGAAGAGGCCAGAATTATTCTGCAGGTGAATTGCAGATGTCTGAGGAGTTTGATAACTGGCCTAGGTTTTGACACATTTTGAATTTATGTGTAAGTAAGTATAAGTAAAACTATGTGAAATTATTTAAACTCCTGAGGGGGGATAAAATGAGGATTCACTTGTTACCTGGACATCTAATGAGTAACGCCTTCTGAGTACTATGCATTTCTCTAAAGAGCATCTGAGGGTTCCAAAGAAACTGAGCGGATGTCACCATATTTCAAACACCGAACGTTACGTCAGTGACTCAGAAGTTTAGACTAAACTTCTCTCAAGAATTGGTTTTGGGGCCAGAGAGAGCAGGTGCAAGCCTTGCATATGATTGAGCCAGGTTCAATCCCTGGTATCTCATATGGTCCCTAAGCCCGCCAGGAGTGATTCCTGAGCACAGAGCCAAGAGTCAGCCCTGAGCAGTGCCAGGTGTAGCCAAAAAAAAGTTATTTGAGGGTCAGAGATACAGTACAGCACATAAGGTGCTTATGTGCAGTGACCTGAATTGGAGCACTGGCATTCCACACGGAGCCCTGAGCATCACCAGTAATGATCACTGACTAATCACAATCAGGACTAAACCCTGAGCATAGCCAGTGTGACCCCCAAACAAAAAAATTCTAATAATGACCTTATTGACTAGGAAATTTGAATCACAAGGTTAACCACAGGTATTTCCAGCTTTACATTGTCAATCTTTCTTCATACTAATTTTCTCACATAGTTCTATATAAGGCTTCTATATAAGGCATAGTTCTATATAAGGCTTCAGCCTCAGCAGACAATTTCTGGTTTGACCAAAGAATTACCCGGGTGTTCTTGCCCTAAGCCACTGACCGTGAGGTTCTCAAGAGCCAAGTGTGGAGGTCAGGATGGCCCAAGAGGGGAGTTATCTTAGTGTTTTAATAAGCTGTTTCCTCCCTACTGGATGTCAAGCCAAAAGGTAAAAGTCAGTCTTCTTATGTTCTAGAAATAAGACTAGTCCTAAACTAGGTGTCAGTTGAAGATTGAATTCTATCATTCTGTTCAGTGACACAATGTGCCCTTTGTGCTAATAACCCTATCACAGGTACTCACCTACGTACTATAGTAGATATCCCTGAAGTCTCTCTCTCTCTCTCCCTCTCTCTCTCTCTCTCTCTCTCTCTCACACACACACACACACACACACACATACACAGAGTCATTGAAAATATCATTACTCTCAATTACTATACAAACTATTAGAAGAAAATGAGATAATATGCCTGAACTTTTAATTCATAATAAATTCAGTCATTTTTGAATCTTGTTTAACTCACTGAAAGGGATTTGGGGTTTTGTTTTATTGTATATTGATTTCATGCTGTAAGCCAGCATACTGAAGTTCAAGTCGGAGAGATATTTTTACGACAGGATTTATTTTTCCTATTGTTTCTATTCTCACTCACTACGAGTATGTCGAACAGCTTCCTAAGTAGCCACATTATTTTTTCAGCCCTCTGCTGGTAAGATTTTATGTTCGCCCTACACAGAGCAGTTAAAATACTTGATGTTGACAGCAAAGGGAGGTTAGTTCAAACCTCACATCCAGTTTTGTGAGTTGTCCTGACCACTACTTAGAGAGAGTTGCTGCTCCCTGGTCAAATTTCAAGTATAAATGAGTGAACAGTGAGCTAGAAGGATGTCAGGTAAGAACTTAGACACCTACTTTTTGAAATACTTAATGGACAGGAACATCCTCTAGCTTTTCAATGACTGCCGTGCAAGCGTGATTTTTGTATCCTAGGATCTACCCCCAAATTGGCCAAAAAGTAGTTTCCAGCTTTCGCTGTGTAATTGACCTTCTAGAACAGGGTATTGGGGATCTGAATGTGACTAGGGAGCAATAAATAACAGGCACAACATTCCAATTCTCATTGGTTTTGCAAAATAATGATAAAAAAATTATAAGGAAGAGCTGGAGGGATCAGATCTATTCAAGAAATTGCCCAAAGCATCCCCTGTTGAGAAATTCAGGTCCACCAAACTTACACTTCTGGGGAAAGAATGAGCCCAAAGAAAATGGGCAGGAAGGGAAGGATGTCAGCATTTGGTTTATCAACAAGTTCCCCAGACAATTTATACTTAGGACTTTTGTACTTATTACTTGCTCTGAAGAGCTCACACGTCACCTGCTAACTCACAAGCAAATATTCCAGGGAATATAGAAACTCACAGTAAGTGAATTAGCCCCAACGACCCCCTTTGACCACAGCCTCTCAAATTCCTAATAGGGTCTTTGTTTCATTTGCTCTTATCTCCATAAGTCAAAACTTGACCTTTTCTCACAACCCTCAGACCATCAATCCTTTGTGTAAGGGTAAGTTTCTATAATTATACAATTTTGTTTTTTTATTTAGTGGTTTTGTTAGCTAAGGGAGGTTTCTTTGACTTGGGAATTACTATTGTTTTATCTTCTATTCTTAAGGGCCAAACAAATATTCGCTGGGGTAGGCAGAATACAATTTTGTGTCCCGTATTTACGACTACTTGGGTATGGAGATGTTTTTAGGAAGAGACCGGAGGGATAGGAGAGGTGAGGTTGTATGAGAAAGGTGGCTGGAAAGTCTGGGAGTGACTTCTTGAAGAAGCTACTATTAAACTGAAAGGCTGAAAAGAAAAGGAGGGAAGGCCAAGGAGGACAGAGAGCTTGTTACTCAGCATGAGGGAATATGCCAGTGAGGGAACTGAGGAAAAGAGAAATAATTGATGACTTAACGCCTTAACACCTGATATTAAGGATCCAGGTTATAGGTGATTTCGATCATTGCAATGAATAGCAAGGATGGGTTAAAATAAGATAATACCTATGAAGGTAATCAAAAGAAGTCAAATTTTGGAGTTCAAGAAGACCGTTAGATTTGCAAATGGATATCAGCGTGAAGGAGATGGATGAGTCAAAGATGAAGTGATAGATGAGTCCAAGGATATATTTTTCTTTCTAGTGTTTTTTAGGGATTCGGGAGACATAGGTGTTGTGTGTAGCATGAATAAATGGCATTATAAGAATTAAACCTATAGTCATATTTAAGTAATTGGTGAGAACATAGCTGAAATTTTATTGTAAATAGAAAAATATTGCTTCAAAGATGTAAAGTAAGGTGAAAACACCTCAATAATAGTTCAAATATAAAACATGCCATTTTAATTGTCTTAATATAAAATGATAAAATGATATCTTATGTTGGGATATCAAAGGATGTTATTTTCCTCCTAAATTTGGTAATTAGATAAATAGAGATGAATGGTTTTTCTTGAAGACAAATATAAAAAGAGTATTTTCTTGTACAGAGGATGTATATAAACCATTAAGAAGAGAATGGAATCCAAAAATAAGCTGACAGAAGTCACATTATCATGACAATACATTGTTTAAACTTTCCTATTAAAAGATAAACATCTTCAGGATGTGTTTAAAAATAAAATCCAATGACATGATAAATAAAAGGAAACTATGTAAATCAAAATGACATCACTTCAAAGAAGTTCAAAGATTTATCTGGCTAACAGTAGCGAGGTGAAAAGTCACTGTCACTGTCATTGTCATCCCATTGCTCATGGATTTGCTCGAGCGGGCACCAGCAATGTCTCCATTGTGAGACTTGTTGTTACTGTTTTTTGGCATATCGAATACACCATGGGTAGCTTATCAGAGGAGAAAAGTAGAAATAAAATATGATTCTTAGCCAAAATTAGGTTCAAGATGGAAAAGCACTAAGCAAAATAAAGAATTACAGTTCTCTTGGATTATCAATAGAATTCATTTAAAAAATCCTGTTTGTACCAGATAACAGGTCCACTATAAAAAATTAAATTGTTGAGTATACATGCAAACGATAAACAACAGGTAAGCACTGCATTTTTTTCTTTTTGGGTCACATCCGGCAATACACAGGGGTCACTCCTGGCTCTGTACTCAGGAATTACCCCTGGCGGTGCTCAGGGGACCACATGGGATGCTGGGAATCAAACCCAGGTTAGCCGCATGCAAGGCAAACGCCCTATCTGCCGTGCTATCGCTCCAGCACCGGTAAGCACTGCATTTTTAAAAAGCATGCATCTAGTAAGAAAAGACAAAAAAATAAAAAAAGGAAAAATCCAAAACTCTGCAGAAACATAAAACAAAACTTGAATAGAACATTTTCACAAGACCACAAGCCTTTTATTTTGTACAAAATATAGTAATGAAATTCTAATCATTATGAATATTTTTTTGGAACTTAAATATAGTTCTAACATTCCTCTGAAGAAAAAAAATTAGTAAAGATAAGGAAACAAGAGATCAGAGGGGTCAAACAAGGGATCAATACTTCAGGGTTTAGGCACTGGCCTTGCATGCAGCTGACTAAAGGGATGCCCAGCATGGCCAGGAGTGACCCCTGATCATAAGGCAAGAGTTATCCACAACAGGAACAAAAACATTAAAAAACAAAACAAAAAGCAAAAAAATGACAAAAACTAATGTAAGATATTTGTTCGACCTCATATAAAAATCCACTATATCATTACAGTTCAAGAAATTAAAAAGTGGTACTTGCAGCATGATTGACAAATATGTTTATGGGTGAGACAGATCCTGATTGATTTAGCAACAAACACCTCAAAGTATTCGTATGTGGTAAAGGTAGCAACGTAAATACCTAAGTATAAAAGGATCACCTAGAGATGTGAAAAATTAAAGTTTGTTAAAAGTTTTTTTTAATGAGTATCTTCTCTTAGATCATTTAACAACTTAAAATTCAGATATACCAAAAGTCAAAATATTTAAATAAAACCACAAAAAGTAGGAACAGCTATAGAGATAGTTGTTATCTTATCTGGTCAAATATTGATCTGGTCTCCGGAACAAGGGGTGGCATCCAAACAAGGGAAGGAGACATTCCAAGGTCAAGACAAATGCAAACAAAAGGATTGTTTAGATTGGCTTAAGAGTTTTAACTTCTGCATTTCTGGGAAAATTAAGTATTTTAAAAAGCATTTCTGTTATACACTACAGACAATGAACTTATCTTTGAGTCAGAAATGAGTGATTTCACCCCAGGATTTCTGATGGCTATTAAATTAAGTCTTAATTATCTACATTGAAAACTGAATGTTCCTTTTCCAGGATCTTTTGCTAAAACCCACAAACTGGATTAAATTCTCAAAAGCACCCTGTGCTTTCCCATCTTGGCACTTTTTTGTTCTTTAACAGAAATCATAGTGTCTTCTCAACCGGATTTTATTTAGCTCACTTTTATTTCATTAGCTCCAATAATTGATCCTGTGAGATAGAACTTTTCTCTCATGAATAGCTCTTGAAAATAATCAAAGAAATAATCAAGAAATAAAGATAGGCATGTGTCTTCCTAGGAATCTATGCTAAAGAAATCATCAGAAAGTTTCACAGAGATGGATATGGGAATGCATATAAAACTGACCACAGCCATCAAAGGCACACATGCAGAAATATTTATAATGATGACCAACGTCCTTGCAAGTTCCCTTTGCTTCATATACATCATGGAGCAAATAATCAAAGGAAAACCATGATGTATGAAGTCTTTACTATTTCTATCTTATAGAGAATGAAGCATGCAGACAGAAGTTGAACTTGGTGCTCAAGGCAGAAATGTTACCAAAGAACCGAGCAAGTACCCTGCCCAGCCTCGCCTTCTCCATTCTTAAGCCACATTTTGTTAGAAAGTTGTAAACACACACATGCAAGCACACACACCATGGCATGCAATAATGCGTCTGCAAAACACAGAACTAACCTGCTTTGTTTCTGCTACTTTGTTACTTTGACATAGTTTCCAATTTTCAAAAAAAAGAAAAGAAAAAAGAAAAAATACAAAAACCCAAAAACCTAGTCTATTTTATAATAAGATAACAAGGGTTTTTGCTTTGGTTGTAAAGGTGTGAAAAACCCTAATTGAGTGGCTTTTAAGAAATCATTTTTTCTAACCAAAATGTGGAGGGACAACGTGCATTTTTTGGTTGTGTTTGTCTGTTAGAGCAATTCTTAGTTAATAAGTTGAAGCCTTTTCAACTCCACATCATAAAAGACAATATGTTGCTGTTTAGATGGTGGTGGTATCTATTCCAATTTTGGATGCTAGAGTCAAGATAAGAAATCAATTAAGTTCACTAAAATTTATATGTTCATTAAGTCAGTAATACTATGACTTTAGAATATAAAATATTTTCCAAATATATGTATGTTATGCATATATATATATATATATAAAACTGCAAGTTCAAAATCAGCATTTCAAATTCAAATTGATTTTAATTTCCCAGTCATTTTACATCTTCCTACTTCTGCCTCTACTTACTGGGAAATAGAATAAACAATAAATCCCTAATAATTTAGCTACTGACACTTTTATTTGTTCATGAGGGGGGTGTTCCTAACAATCAGAAGAGAACCAGAGGAATCAAATGCAAAGACGGAATAAAATCCACATAGATTTAGTACAGATTTAATTCTATTATTGAACTCCTTTAATCCCAACAATAGCACAATATTCGCTTTAAGCAAAGCAGAGCCACTGATTTCCCAGTTATTCAACAGTTACCTATAGAGGGGCTGGAGTGATAGCACAGCAGGTAGGGTGTTTGCCTTGCATGTGGCCAACCCGGGTTCGATTCCCAGCATCCCATATGATCCAGGAGTATTTCCTGAGTGCATGAGCCAGGGGTAACCACTGTTGCCAGGTGTGACCCCAAAAGAAAAAAAATACAGTTATCTATAGAACTTATAAGTCAACAAATGCTAAGAGCAAAAGAATAAGCTACAGTTTTCTTCTTTTGGTGTATATGTAAAGAATAAATGATATGAAAAAAATTAATCTGAGTAGCCAATGGCAATTCCTCCCAGACAGAGGCCACATTTGGCAACCTTCAAGTTTAAGATGAGAGAGAGGGTTCAGTTGAAATATAAAGTAAATGGGCAAAAGCCAAAGACCTCTGAGTATTATCTGAAACTCTTCACCTCCCTCCTTCATTCCTTCCTTCCTTCCTTCCTTCCTTCCTTCCTTCCTTGCTTCTTTCTTTCTTTCTTTCTTTCTTTCTTTCTTTCTTTCTTTCTTTCTTTCTTTCTTTCTTTCTTCCTTCCTTCCTTCCTTCCTTCCTTCCTTTCTTTCTTTCTTTCTTTCTTTCTTTCTGTCTTCTTCTTCTTTCTTTCTTTCTTTCTTTCTTTCTTTCTTTCTTTCTTTCTTTCCTTCTTTCTTTCTTTCTGTCTTTCCTTCCTTCCTCCTTTCTTTCTTTCTTTCTTTCTTTCTTTCTTTTCTTTCTTTCTTTTCTTTCTTATCTTTCTTTCTTTCTTCTTTCTTTCTTTCTTTCTTTCTTTCTTTCTTTCTTTCTTTCTTTCATTCCTTCTTTCTTTCCTTCCTTCTTCTTTCTTTCTTCTTTCTTTCTTTCTTTCTTTCTTTCTTTCTTTCTTTCTTTCTTTCTTTTCTTTCTTTCTTTCTTCTTTCTTTCTTCTTTCTTTCTTTCTTTCTTTCTTTCTTTCTTTCTCTCTCTTTTTCTTAAAACTTGACCAGACTCCTATGCATCTTGTAGGGGAACACAGAGAAATAAAACTGAGCTACAGTCTACAGTAAGAGACAAATAATTTCTTTCTGGTTTTCTTACTTAAGTTCAAATTTTTCAGTTCTGAATGTTCCAGAACCTTTCACCTTCAGCATTTTTACCAAAGTTGTTAATGACAGTAGAATCAACAGGCTTGGCTTTCATCTCCTCTTTTCTCAGGGAGTGCCAGGGGTAATGATAAAAGCAAGACTCATTCCAAAGGCTGCTTGAGGGAAGGAGGGAGAATCGGACATACACCATCTATCAGTTTGATAAACAATGTCTGAATAAATTGAAGTTGACTGGGGGCTTTGATCGCAAACAATAAGGACACAAAATCACGAATGTTAGAGCCCCAACAGTTAGATGTAAGAGCAGGGTCCTTTTTCTTAAAGATCCTAGAGATGTTATTAAAGTACAAGATATTCTGGAATGTTCTATATGGCACCAAGAAAACATTATTTTGAAGTTTCATGTTAATTATTGCATGTCAGTTAAACTTGTTTTTCTAATTAAAATATTCAGATGCTAGTATTAATGCTTACTGTGAATTTTCCATATGAGTAGACAGTAATAATAATAGATTTTATTGTTTGGGCCTCAACATAATTTTATATTGGTGCCTCAAATATAAGATATGACTTGACAAGACTGCTTAAGAATAACCTATTTTTTCTTGGACTGTGTTCTCCCTTTTTCCTTTCTTGAAACAAAAGGTACTGGGTTTTCTTTATAACAGATTGTGTTTTTCTCTCTACGACCATGTACATGTGAAACATTTGAGATACTTAAATGTAAATGAAGTGAAACACCTGGAAAAGATTTTGCTCTTATGCAGTCAAAAACATGACTAAAAACTTCAGTTTTGATGAAAATATGATCAACAATAACTTGATAATATCTAGCTCCTTGAATATTCGTGTTTTTAAAAGATGACTCAGAAGAAGGAAAATGGTATAATTTTATAAAAGAAAAGAGTAAAAGCATTAGCAGCAATCCTGAATCAGAGAACTGAACTTATTCTCAAGATTTGGAGAACTTTGAAGGGATAAATTATGCTGGTTAATTCTTTCGAACATAGATGACTTAAATTATCAATAATCAACAGCATATACAATCTGGTATATGATGGTTAATTACTTACAGAGTATCAATGACAATAAAATTTGTCTGTTCTCAGACTGTGGATATGAAACTTATTTATATACAGAACTTAAAGGAGAGAGGAGATTAATACCAGTTCAATACTTTTAAGTAATTGCTCCTCGGCCTTTTGGCTAAGATCAAGTGAAATACTTTTACATCATATTTTGACAGACTATGTAAGAATCAAATTGTTCACCCCAGAGAATTTAAACTTAAGAAAAGTACATACTATATTAAATGACATTTTTTAAATTATTATTGAAGGCATCGCCTTTTCAGAAGAGAAAGCCAAGGACGAGGAAAATAGTACCATGGGTAGGGTGCTTGCCTTATATGCAGCTAACTGGATTTAACCCCTTCATCATATCTGTTCCCCTGATCCCCTTCAGGACTGATCCCTGAGCACAGAGCCAAGAGTAAACCCTGAGCACTGTCAGGTGTGGTCCACAAATCAAGAAAAAAATTAAATAGCTTTAGAAGAGAGAGAGAGCCAATTCCTACAACTGTATTTCAGAAAGTGGGTAAGGTACTTGCCTGTATGATTGATACAAGCCAATCCATGTGTGATCCTCAGTACCACATATGTTCCTGATCTCTGCCAGATGTGATATAGAGTTGGGAGTAAGTCCTCAGCACAAAAGGAAATAAACAACAACTAAAAGATACGACTCAGGAAAAAATTCCCTGAGACGTAATTATTTATCTTCCAAGGAAAATATGCCCAAGAAATAAAAATATAAAGGAAAAAAAATAAGGTCAGGGGCTGGAGCAATAGTACAGCGGGTAGGGCGTTTGCCTTGCACGCGGCCGACCCGGGTTCGATTCCCAGCATCCCATATGGTCCCCCGAGCACCGCCAGGAGTAATTCCTGAGTGCATGGGCCAGGAGTAACCCCTGTGCATTGCCGGGTATGACCCAAAAAACAAAAAATAAAAAAATAAGGTCAGCTTAATATTTCTAAAGAAAACTGGAAGAAGTAAAATTTGCATGGCAAATAACTAGATCATTGTATTGTTATAAAGAAATATAGTTAAGAATCAAGAAGTATCACTAAGTCCTATTTTTGTTCAAAGCACCGTCTTTGTGACTGAGGAGGAGGCCCTGAAGAAGAAAAACAAAAAAGGAAAGGGAAGGAAAGGAAAGAGAGCTAACGGAGAAGGAAGGATGGAGGGTGGAGAAAGACAGCTTTGCTGTCGAGGTACAGTATGGCCAGACAAATCAACTGGATGCCTGTGAAAACTCCTGAAGAATAGAAGGAAATGGATCCAGTGAGTTCCACGCATCCTGAGAGCTCAGAAACACAGAAGGGAGAGCTCACGGGAGGCCAAAAGGTCAAGGAGATTTTCGAGGAAGGAGTGGGCATAAACAGGACGCATTGAAACAGGGGGACATTGTGTGGCCAAACGACACTGAGAGCAATGTGACATAGACCGTGTGGTTTATAAACCACTGACATTTACTTCTCTTCACTCTGGGCGCTGGAAATCTGAGTCTAGAGAGAGTTCCAGCCTCGTGTGGCTCTGATGGAGATGTACTTGCTGTCTTCTGACTGCCCACTTCCGGTGGGAGGTTCTGTTGGACAGAGAAACAGGACAAGAGCTTTTGATCAGGTCTTTCATCCGATTCAAGACATTCTGCTCCCACCAGGTATTCATGTCCTCACAGCCCTTCCTCTTCACGCATCACATTGGGAACGAGGATTACAACATACGAATCTCAAGGGCATGGGAGCCTTCAGTCTGTGGTAGACACACTCTGGATATTGAGGACGGAAGAGCAAGAGATCAAAAGCCTAATTCCTGGTACATATACTGCTGGTGCCCACGTGGCCGAGCACATGTGGTACCTGAGCACATGTGTTGCCCACATTTCCCCTCTAGAGATGTGGACTTTCACGCTTTCATGTCTCATGCTGGGATGTGTGTAGTGGCTCTCCTCAGCATGTTACTCTCTACTCCCTCCCACTTTCTTTCTCCTTCCCTTCAAAACCTCCAAATGAAAAATGCCGACTTCCTGGGACCTCTCCGTGCCATAGCAGGTGGAATGGGTAGACTATGCCCCCATATGAATTGGACAGAGCTCAAAACAGCACACCCTCAGAGCATGGAACAAAGAATAAAAATTCTGATCCCCAGCGACCCAGGATTATGCCTCTTGCCATATTTGCTTTATCCCAATTTACTTCATTTAGGAGATGGAGCAACAGCACAGTGGGTAAGGAACTTGCCTTGCACGCGGCCAACCTGGGTTTGATTCCTCTGCCCCTCTCAGAGAGCCCAGCAAGCTACTGAGAGTATCCCATCTGCACGGCAGAGCCTGGCAAACTGCCCGTGGCATCTTCGATATGCCAAAAGCAGTAACAACAAGTCTCACAACGGAGACATTACTGGTACCTGCTCAAGCAAATTGATGAGCAACGGGATGACAGTGCTACAGTGATCCTTCATTGAGGTAAGTTCCATTTGATTTTTAACAGAAGTTGTTCTAGAGAAGTTATTGGACATTTGGGTATCATATACCCAACCCCCCAAAACAAATCTGTTAGGGAAGCAAGTGATGTGATCTGTGAAGAGACACAGGCCAGAACACGCCTCTCTAAATCACCAGCTCCTTCCCCACATCAAATTGCTCGAGCCTGTAAATGAGCCCGGAGCAGAGTTCACTCCCTAGGCGGGAGCTTCCTTCTGGAACTGTCCTCAGAATCCATTCCGAGAAGCAACCTGTCTCATTGCCTCGCAGGCGTGTTTCGTTTATGACCAAAAATGGCATCGCCCAGCTTAGAGACCCACTTTAGTCATCCTCTTTGGCTGCAAAGGAATGTGGATGTATCCAAATAAAATCCTCCTTCCAAGAGAAAGATTTGGCCACTACAAGGGATATGCGAAGAATGAGCTTCAGGCTCTGAAGGTAATTCCAACGAACCCATTTCAGAAGTCCTGGAGCCAAGGCAGTGTTAGAAGGCAAGGTGTATGTGCTCCCAAGGGACAGCCTTAAAAGGGCCAGAATGCTTTTGAATGTGGATTCTAATTTATCTACTGAAAACAAGTCAGTCTTCTTGAGAGGTGGTTTGACATAATGTCTGTACATGCAACATCAGGCAAATTGCATTTGAGTCCCAGCTCTTTCATTTGCCTCAGTCCTAATCTTTAAAATGGGTATAGTGATAGTAACCTCTAATGGTTGTTGTAGGGTTGGCACAGGACCTGATTTGTTAAAAGCAGGTAAGTGCTTAACCCTGTACCTAGCACATAGTCGACATTATTTCTCACATGGTAATAACTATTATATTTGGGCAAATATTTCCAAGAAAAGATTAACATGCAGGCAGGATACTGATATACATAAACTGTTCTATTGACAAGGACCTCTGGCATGATTTCTTTTATTGGTTATGAACCACTCTCTCCACTCTGAGTGTATGCTTCTCAAGAAAGCAGCTGCATTTGTGAAATATGTTTCTCCTATACTGACTGATGTATGCTTCAACTTGACCCAAAAATCCACGTCATAAAGTATATCTTTAATCTTACCAAATTAGCACTGTAGCACTGTAGTACTGTCATCCCGTTGTTCATTGATTTTCTCGAGCGGGAACCAGTAACATCTCCATTATGAGACTTGTTGTTACTGTTTTTGCATATTGAATATGCCACGGGGAGCTTGCCAGGCTCTGCTGTGCGGGCGGGATACTCTTGGTAGCTTACCAGGCTCTCTGAGAGGGACATAGGTATCGAACCCAGGTTGGCCATGTGCAAGGCAAACACTTTACCCACTGTGCTATCGCTCCAGTCCTTTATTAGAGTACAAATATACCTGCAGAAAGAGAATCTGTATCTTTGTAGTGGAAGAAGAGTGGTTAGCTTACAAAAAATAGTGTATGTGTAACTGAAGCTACACTAAGTCTGGCAACTTTTAAATTTCTGCATAAAAGCATAGCCCTGCTCCAGAACTGATGTTCCACTACAACTGTTCACAGCAAAACCATGTGATCCTTAACATCTTAGTTCACAATATTTCCCAGCTTTCCTGCTGTAGTTTTGCACACTTAACCAACGTTTCTTCATTAGTTGTTTTCAGTCAAGTACTCTAAAACTTATTTCGATTAGAATTGTAACTTAATTCCTCCTGATTTCAGTTACTTTTTTAGCAAGAGATGAGCACTAGATTTTTTTTTATGGTCCAATTCTTTTCTTTTGTAGTAGTTCATGTCACAAACCGGAAAGTCAAAAGCCGCAGGTAATTAATTGTTATACCCAAATAATGATGCTGCAACTTACAAGGATACACATAGAGGCAGATCTTCACAAAGGCCAAAAAAAATACTCCTTTAATAAGATCATTTTTTTAAAACTTTACTCCACTGCACTATCATTTTAATTGTTTACCCTTCAAAAATGTAATTTGGCTTGCATGACTTTATTTAGCATAGAATCCCTTGAAGGGTTTTACTTTAAATTGTGTTCATGGAACAATTACCTCCAATTAGCACTAATTTCCAATAGAGGTCTTCACCCAGATTTTATGCTCTTTTACTATCTCTCTCAAAGTGTATTTTATGTTACTTAATATTGAAAATGCATCTTTTTACTTTATAGCTCTCCTTATTGAGTTTCTGGCACAATAATCCAGATATATCAGAAGCCCAATTAAAGTTTCACCCATTGGCAAACACCTTTAAAGACCTTTCAAGGTCTCTGGCAGAGTCCTTCACCAGTGGCCAGTGCTCACAAGTTCAGGAGAATCTGCGTCCTTGCTATGATAGAAGTGAAGTTCTCGTGGTTATAAATTTCTTTGGAAGTTTGTAAATGACTTAAGCTCTTTTTTTTTTTTTTTTTTTGCTTTTTGGGTCACACCCCGCAATGCTCAGGGGTTGTTCCTGGCTCTGCACTCAGGAATCACTCCTGGTGGTGCTCGGGGAACCATATGGGATGCCGGGGATTGAACCCAGGGCAGCCGCGTGCAAGGCAAACGCCCTACCCACTGTGCTATCGCTCCGGCCCCAAGCTCTTTGAGTTTGAGCTCCCTTTTCTATAAAATGAACATCTCTGTTAAGTATTGCTGTGAAACAAAGGCTATCTATACTAAATTTTCTGGTATATCAGCGACACTTGCTTATTGCCATTATTATTAGTCCCTGGATCACATAGCTCCCACTTCCACTCTCACTTGTGGATAGGAAGAATCCAGTTATTTTATCTGTTTTTTAGGTAATAAGAACTCATCTGAGTTAAATGGACTCTTCGAAGCTTCTAGAAGCTGGCAAGTTTATGACCTCCAACAAAAACTCTGCTAGACAAGTCAGTGATCCAAGCCCCGAAGGGTATTGCAAAAGCAAAAGTGACATGAATGGTGAAATCTATTTTACAGGGTGAATTATTTTTCCAGTACTGAATCAGGAATGAAAATAAATATTTTAAAATCTTAACAAATTTCTGATTTCATGAAAATCCTTTTAAAGAACTATTTCCTTCTCATTGTAACTGAGACTATTTAAATTCCAATAACCTAGATCCTAATTGCTGTTTGCACTCACCACCTGAGAGTTTAAAATGAAAATGGCACGTTTCTCCTTGCTCTGGCTTACATTTCAGAATTAGCTATACAATAAATAGCAGGCACAGCGGGTAGGGCGTTTGCCTTGCAAGTGGCCAACCTGGGTTCGATTCCTCCATCCCTCTCAGAGAGCCCGGCAAGCTACCAAGAGTATCCCACCCGCATGGCAGAGTCTGGCAAGAGCCTGGCATATTTGATATGCCAAAAACAGTAACAAGTCTCACAATGGAGACATTAGTGGAGCAAATCAAGCAAATCAATGAGCAAATCCATGACAGTGACAGTGACAGTGATACTTTGACCAATTAGCTTACTGGCAGGAAGTCAGAGCTTTTAGATAATTCTGAATTACTAAATCAAATTCAAAAGGAAGAATGAAACTAGAGTTTTGTTAAGATCACTAGAAATGATCTAAAATATATTTATCATATGTTATGACCAATTTTTACATAAGGAAAAACTTTTTTTAAATCTCAGTTCACATACAATGTGTATAATGACACCTAAATACTTTTTTTAAAACGAAGGATGTCATTTTAAAGGCAAATGTACAATGCAACTAGGAAAAATTAGTGTAATAGGACTTGTTTTTAAAATATTTTGGAGGCTGGAGAGATAGTACAGAGGTTAAGATACTTGCCTTGCATACAACTGTTGAATCCCAGGAACCAGAGGGACTTCGTCCACACTCGGGGCTCGCCTCCCGCTGTCCCGATAAAAAGAAATCTCGAAAAGTATTGTTGTTACTATCGTGGTTGTTCTTTTATAGCAATTTTTTTTTCAGTGTTATTCACAGGGACAGCATTTTAGCTTTCTCTGAAAAAATCAAATAAAATAAAATAAACTGAGACCTCTAGTGGCGTGAATGGGAATTGTTCCAGTGATTACTTAGGTCAACTGTTTCCAGCCTCATGATAAATTGTCCCTTAAAAAATGTAAGGATTCCAGGCCCTGGAGCCTTATCCTGCAGCGTTTCGCTGCCAGAACCCACTCTCCCTGCCAGGCGCTGCCTCTCAGCGCGTTCCTCTAAATCCTAACCCGAAAACCACTTGAAGACGTTACTCAATATGTTACTTGTGTTAGAGGTACCAGTGAACCCAGGCCTCTCATTTCTTCACCTCTCCATAACACACCATTACCATACAAAGACATCTTTGTATGATGGGTTTCTAACCACGCAACAACACACAAGATACGGCTCTGAACTGCAAAGGTCACAACGGTCAAGCAATGCAGAAACCCACCAGGCTTCAAGAGTGTCTGGCCTGCTAAACCAGACAACTCAACTAGTAATAATGGGCTATATAACCTCTCTGACAGGGAACTTAGAATGAAAGTTAAAGCATTTAGAGTGAATGTTAAAGATGCATAAGGAGCTCAAATTAACAGTGGAACGCACCACCGATAAAATACAGATGGACAGGAGAACAGAAATGAGAAAAATTCAAATGAACACACAAGCAGAAATGACAGATCTGAAAAACCTGGTCAGGAAAATGAACAACTCACAGGAAGGCCTTGAGTTATAGTGGCTGAGGTCAGAACCAGAGAGCTCCAGGTGAGGTGCAGAAAATCTCCCGATAACAGGAGAAGATGGAAAAGAGCCTCAAAATAAACCAACAGAAGACAAGAGAACATAGGGTTGAATTCAAGAGGAAAAGTGTAAGAATTCTGGGGGTCCTAGAAGGGCAGGAAGAAAACCTTGATAAAGAAGCAGCTCCCAAAGCCATCATTGCTGAGAAATTCCCAGAGCCGAAGAGTGCATGCTCTCAGATCCAGGAGGTCCAAAGGGTAGCAGCTAAAAGAAAATCCAAATAAAATACCTCAAGATGCATCCTAATCAAAATAACAAAAAGCATAGATACAGAATACTGAAAGCAGCAAAGTCACAGAAGGCAATTACTTACAAAGGAGCATCCTTAAGATTTACCATAGACTTATCAGATGAAACCCTCCGGCCAGAAGACAGTGGTGGGATATAGTGAAGAAACTCAATGAGCTGAACACCTCACCAGAACACTTTACCCAACCGGACTCTCATGCAGATTTAAAGGAACAGTACTCAACTTCACAGAGAAACAATAACTCAGGAACGTCGTAGACTCTAAACCATTGCTACAAGAAGAACTAAGTGACTATTTTAAGATAAGACAAGCTCCATAAACAAGCCAGACTCCTGAAGAAAGATGGCACAAAACCCCATAAAAATAATCTCTCTCAATGTCAATGGGCTGAATGCACCAACTAAGAGACACAGAATGGCAGGATTTATTTAAAAAATTGAACCCAGCACTCTGCTGCCTGCAAGAAACACATTTGAACAGCCAGAGCAAACACAGATTCAAAGACAAAGGCTGGAAAACAATTCTTCAAGCAAAAAAAACCCTCAAAAAATCTGGTGTGGCCATGCTAGTGTGAGATGACATAGACTTCAGGCTGAAGACGGTTATAAAGAGACAGTGAAGGTCATTTCTTAATGATCAAAGGATCTGTGGAAGAACTCACAATCCTAATCTTATTTGCATCAAATGAGGGATTGCAAAATACTTGAAACAACTGTAAATAGACTTGAAAAAAGACATTGATAGTAACACAACAGTGGTTGGAGATTTCAACACTGCTTTATAACCTCTTGATAAATCAACTAGACTAAACTCATCAAGGAAATACTTTATCTGAGGGAAGAAATGGAAGGGGGGCGTTTCTAGAGATATATAGGGCTTTTCATCCCCCACAAGTCAAATACACATTCTTCTCCAGTGCACATGGAACATTCTCCAAGATAGATCATATGATAGGCCACAAAACATACCTCCATAAAATTAAGAGGATAGAAATTGTATGAATTATATATTTCAGATCATGATGCACTGAAAATAAAAATTAATTACACACAGAAACAGATAATCAAATCAAACACCTGGAAATTAAATGGCTCACTATTGAATAACCAGTGGCTTATCGATGAAATTAGAAGAGTGCTGGAAACAAATGAGAAGGAATATACGAGCTACCAGAACTTGTGAGACACAGCAAAAGCAGTGTTAAGAGGAAAGTTTATACCTCTCTCTGCAAGCATTCATCAGGAAGGAAGAAAGTGCCCACATAAATAACAACTTCACAGTTTAAAAGATCTTGGAAAGTGACCAACAAAAGGAGCCCAAACAAGACTGGGGGAGGGAAATAATAAAACTTAGAGCAGAAATTAATGAGCCGGAATCCCAATTCCCCCCCAAAATCCAAAAGATCAATGAAACCAAGAGCTGATTCTTTAAGAAGGTAAACAAGATCAATAAACCACTATCAAGGCTCAGAGAGAGAGAGAGAGAGAGAGAGAGAGAGAGAGAGAGAGAGAGAGAGAGAGAACCCTAAAAATAAATCAGAAATGAAAGAGGGAACATCACAACAGAAGCCACAGAAATTCAAAGATTCATCAGAGGTTACTTTGAGAATCTTATGCCATAAAACAAGAGAACCGTGAAGAAAGGAATAAACTTCTGGATTCCTTTAACCACCCAAGGCTGATCTAAGAATATCTGGAACACCTGAACAGACCTATCACCACTGAGGAAACTGAAATGGTAATCAAAAGTCATGCCCAAAACAAAAGCCCAGATGGATTTATTAGAGAATTCTTTCAAACCTTTAAAAGAGAACCTTCTGCAAACTGTTTTCAAGTTTTTTCAGAAATTTGAAGAAACAGAAACACTCACAGTTTTATGAGGTAAATATTACCTGATACCTAAAGTAGACAGACACCACAAAAAATAAAATGAGAATTATAGACCAATATCCCTGATGAACACAGATGTAAAAATCCTCAACAAAATACTAGTAAATACAATATAGCAACTCATTAAAAAGATCATACATTATGACCAAGTAGGATTCATCCTAAGGATGCAAGGATGGTTTAACATTCACAGGTCAATCAGCATAATAGTGCTGGAAACAAATGAGAATGAATATACAAATCTTTATCAATAATAAAATAGCAACATAATATCATGAGAATATAAATAAAGGAAAAGATATAAACAATATGATCATGTCAATAGATATAGAGAAAGCATTTGACAAGATCCAATACTCATTCAGGATAAAAAAAGAAACTCAACAAAATAGGTGTTGAAGGAATTTCCCTTATTATAGTCAAAGCCATCTATCACAAGCCCACAGCAAGCATTATCCCCAATGGGGAAAAACCGAAATCCTTCCCTCTAAGATCAGGCACAAGACAAAATTGCCCACTCTTGCCACTCCTATTCAATATAGCACTGGAAACACTTGCCATAGCAGTTAGGCAAGGGAAAGATACCAAGGGCATCCAGATAGGAAAGAAAGAAGTCAAGATTTCACTACTTGAGATGACATGATACTATACTTAGAAAATCCTACAAAACAATCTTACAAAAAAATCTCCTATAAAAATCTTACAAAATCCTACAAAAAATCCTATTAAAAAGCTCCTATAAACAATAGATTTTTTATTGTAAAGTGGAAGGTTACAAAATCAATACCCAAAAGTCCATGGCTTTCCTATATACAATTAATAAAAGAAGTATTTTTTAAAAATCTCTTTCACAATTGTGCTCAGAAAATCTAGTATATCAGAATCAGCTTAACGAGGTGAAGGACCTATACAAAGAAAACTACAAAACAGTACTACAGAAATAAGAGAGGACATGAGGAAATGGAGACATATCTCCTGCTCTGGATCAGGAGAACCAACATTGTCAAAGTGGCTGTACTTTTCAAAGCATTATACAGATTCAATGCAGTCCCTATGAGAATACCCATGACAACTTTCAAAGAAATAGATCAAGCACTCCTGAAATTTATATAGAACAATGAAAGCAATCTTTTATTGTTGAAAGAATAATAAAAGCAATTGCTTTAGCAATTGCTAAAGCAACTGCTTGGGAAAAAAGAAGATAGGAGGCGTCACCTTCTCCAACTCCACGCTGTAATACAAAGCAGTAGTAATTAAAATAGCATGCTATTGGAATAAAGACAGACCCAAAGACCAATGGAATAGAGGTAAATATTCTGCCCCTGGCCCTCAGTATGTGATCACTTAATCTTTGATAAAAAAGCAAAAAGTATGAAGTGGAATAAGTAAGCCTCTTTAACAAGTGATGCTGGGAAAACTAGAGAGCCATATGCAAAAAAAATGAACTCT
This sequence comes from Sorex araneus, assembly GCF_027595985.1. Taxonomy (NCBI): domain Eukaryota; kingdom Metazoa; phylum Chordata; class Mammalia; order Eulipotyphla; family Soricidae; genus Sorex; species Sorex araneus. The sequence continues at coordinate 190,799,717 of NC_073303.1, read as the reverse complement.
GACCTCTCTAATGTCAGACAAAAAGTCAGATAAAAGTGGATTAAAGATCTCAATATCAGATTTGAATCCATAAGGTACATGGAGGGAAATATAGCTTCATGAGATAGAAGCTAAAGGCATCTACAATGATGAAACACCACTGACCAAGCAAGTAGAAGCAAGATAAACAAATGGGACTACACTAAACTAAGAAGCTCCTGCATCTCTAAAGGAACAGGAATCAAGATACAGAGGCAGCCCACAGAATGGGAAGTTTTTTACTCAATACCCATCTGATAAGGGATTAATACCAAAGATATATAAGGCACTGGTAGAACTTTACAAGAAAAAAAAAAACTGTTGGGGCTGGACTGAGCTATCAGGCGAGCCCATGTATACTGTACCGTACTACGGACAGGAACATAGGGACCCATGAAAATGGGCGAGATTTCTTGTGTGTCCTGACTGGTTTGGATGAAGCTGAACATTTTCCCCCTTTCAAGCTGCCTTCAGAAAAATAATTTCAGAATACTGAAAAGAGCAGTTTTTCCTTCTCTCACAGAAGCCTGGCTGGTCTTTGACATGCAGATGGCATTAGCCAGGCCTGACCTTTGATATTGTAAATTGTAGATTTCAGGTGCAGGCCCAGCTTTGTGTTTGGGATGTAAATCCAGGTGCCTGTAGAAGGTTTCAGTTTCGGTTTTGTATCTTTCCCTTCTGAGTTCTGTATTCTTTTCCTGAGGCTATAGGCCTACCCATACAAGGAAACAATGTTTCCATTTTCTCAATGTTCTCCCTGTAACATTTTTTGATGCCTTTGGTGACGTCACTATATTGCGCCCTTTAGAGGTACCATGATCAATGAAAGGAGGTCCACGAGGCCCTCTGCCTTTGCTAAGAGCCAGAGCGAGCCTTAGTCCTCCAATCAATGCATTTCTTCCGCGTTCCTATCTCAGCGCCTCCGATTGCACGAACGTTCACGCAACAAAAAACAACCCCATCAAAAAATGGGGAGAAGGAATGAACAGGATCTTCCCCAAAGAAGAAATAAAATGGCCAAAAGACACATGAAAAATATCACACATCACCACTATTCATGAGGGAGATGCAAATCAAAACAACAATGAAATGTCATTTCATAACACGGACTGACACACCTCAAAAAAAGTAAGAACGGTGCCGATGTGGGGACAAAGGATCTCTCATTCATTGTTGGCAGGAATGCTCACTGGTCTAACCCTTTTGGAAAACTATATGGGCATTTGTCAAAAAACTAGAAATTGAGCTTCCATGCGAGCCAGCAATAACACTTCTGGGACTATACTTTGAAGGCCCCAAAATATAACCAAGAAAAGTCATCTGTAATTCTAGGTTCATTGCAGCACTGTTCACAATGGCTAGAATCTGGAAACAATTCAAGTGCCCAACAGACAAACGGATAAAGAAGCCATGGTATATCTGCACAACAGAATACTATGCAGCCACCAGGAAAAATAAAATCAGAAAATTTGCTTATTAATGGATGAACATGGAGAGTATCATGGTGAGTAAAATGTGTCAGAAGGAGAAGGACAGAAATAGAATGATTTTAATTATTTATGGAATATGAATAAACAGGGCTGGAGCCATAGCACAGTGGGTAGGGCATTTGCCTTACATGTGGCCAACCAGGGTTCAATTCCTCTGTCTCTCTCTGAGAGCCGGGCAAGCTACCGAGAGTAGCTCTCACCCACACAACAGAGCCTGGCAAGCTACCCATGGCGTATTCCATATGCCAAAAACAGTAACAACAAGTCTCACAGTGGAGACGTTACTGGTGCCTGCTCAAGCAAATTGATGAGCAACAGGATGACAGTGATACAGTGATGAATAAACAGAGTAGAAGACGAGCATCTAAGTAGGACTGCTGCTACAAGTGGTGTAGGTGGAGAGGGCAATTAGGATAGAGAAGTCCACTATGACAGTGGTAGTTGGCAATGATCACTCTTTACAAGAACTGAGTGCAAAAATAGGTAGGGGGGGGGGCTGGAGCAATATAGCACAGCGGGTAGGGCATTTGCCTTGCACGCAGCCAACCTGGGTTTGATTCCCAGCATCCCATGTGGTCCCCCAAGCATAACCAGGAGTAATTCCTGAATGCCAGAGCCAGAAAAGAAAGAAAGAAAGAAAGAGAGAAAGAAAGAAAGAAAGAAAGAAAGAAAGAAAGAAAGAAAGAAAGAAAGAAAGAAAGAAAGAGAGAAAGAAAGAAAGAAAGAAAGAAAGAAAGAAAGAAAGAAAGAAAGAAAGAAAGAAAGAAAGAAAGAAAGAAAGAAAGAAAGAAAGAAAGAAAGAAAGAAAGAAAGAAAGAAAGAAAGAAAAGGGATCCTTTAAAAAAATAGGTAGAGGGGAAAACATGATAACCTTTCAGTACCTGTATTAAAAACCATAATACTCAAAAGGAAAGCAAGAGAAAAAGAGTGAGAGAGAGAAAGAGCGAGAGAAAAAAGAAAAGTACCTTCTACAGAGACAGTCTGGCGGAGGGATAGGGTAGGGTAGGGTGAGGGAGGAAAACTGGGGTCATGGGTGGTGGCAAACATAGGCTGGGGTAGGGAAGGGTGTTGGAACATTGTACACCTGACACCCAATGGTGAATGACTTTGTAACTGTGTATCTTGCTGTGATTGAATTAAAAAAATAAACAATAAAAATTATGAAGCAAAATAAAAAGAAATTTAAGGATTTCAATAACCTTACAAATAGCATATTTGCCTCAGACAGTTAGAAACTTTTGAATATGCATTTGTATTACTTTTTCTTAGTAATGAAATACATACATGCATGATTTGAGAAATGTATGGCAACCATAAATGCCTAAGGAACTTAACCAAGTTTGAAAACAGCCATCATCAAATGGAAAGCACTTGCCTTCCCTAGTGAAATGACTCACTGTGATTTTGTACCCAGGGGATGAAATGCACACTGGGAGTCTAGAATTCTGGAAGGACTATGATGCAGAGACTAAAAATACTTGACATTTATACGTTGTTTGACATGCTGCGACATGAAAGCAGTGTTGGCATCCTGGCTCACAGTTCCAGCCTCAAAGAAAATGATAAACATTTCAATGTACTGCATGAAATGTGAGACCCACTTGGAAAGGACAAATGGCTGAAGGAATGCTATCCAGAATATTAAAATATTATTGTATAAGCAAGACCTGGAGGTCTGCGTGTACTCAACAATTGAGCATGAATTAGCTACAGAAATGCTTGCTTCGATCTTAAGGCTTTTTGAATGTACTTTAATTTATGGTTTTGTTTATTTGCCTGGTGGAACAAAAATAAAACAAATTGAGTCTATAAAGATGATCTCTGAGACATCATTCATAGGTAATTCTGGTTGGGGATTGTCCAAGAAAACATGAGCTTTTTTGGCTTAGTAAACAGTGTGTTCAGATAAAAAGACGTTTCAAATTCAAGTGGGAAGAAAATACTCAAAAGATTTTATATTGACAGAATTGTTAAAATGGCAGTAATTCAAAATGAGAAAGTGTAATTCACAAGTCATACATAAACAGAAAGTCAAAACACTAATTTCCTTATTTTTTTATTTTTTTTTTTAATTTTAATTTTTTTATTGAGTCACCATGTGGAAAGTTACAAAGTTTTCAGGTTTAAATCTCAGTTATACAATGCTCGAATACCCATCCCTTCACCAGTGCACATATTCCACCACCAAGAATCCCAGTATAGCTCCACCCCGCACCCCCACACTCCTAACCCCCCCACCTTTAGCCCCCCCGCTTGTGTAACTAATAAATTTCACTTTACTTTCACTTTGATTGCATTCAATATTTCAACAAAACTCGCTATTATTGTTTGGAGAGTCTCTCCCCTAAAGTCAGACCTGCTGAAAAGGAAGCATTAGATAATCTGTTTTCCATTGCTGAGGATGAAGAGGTATGAGGCCGAGTGACCACACATAGCGGCCTCTCAGTTTTGGGTTTCTGTATTTTAGTATTTTAGTTACTAAGTCCAGAGAGATATCTGCCAGAAGTTGCATCATTGCCAACTTGTACTTCTCAGTTACATTATATTCCACATATGAGTGCAATCTTTCTATGTCTGTCTCTTTCTTTCTGACTCATTTCACTCAACATGATACTTTCCATGTTGATCCATTTATATGCAAATTTCATGACTTCATGTTTTCTGACAGCTACATAGTATTCCATTGTGTAGATGTACCAGAGTTTCTTTATTTTTTTTTTTTTAATTTTAAATTTATTTATTTTTAATTAGAGAATCACCGTGAGGGTACAGTTACAGATTTATACACTTTTGTGCTTATACTTCCCTCATACAAAGTTTGGGAACCCATCCCTTCACCAGTGCCCATTCTCCACCACCTGTAAACCCAGTGTCCCTCCCACCCTCCCCAATCCCATCTCCCCCCCACCCCACCCTGCCACTGTGGCAAGGCATTCCCTTCTGTTTTCTCTCTCTAATTAGCTGTTGTGGTTTGCAATAAAGGTGTTGAGTGGCCGCTGTGCTCAGTCTCTAGCCCTCATTCAGCCCGCAACTCCCTTCCCCCACATGGCCTTCGACTACAATGTAGTTGGTGATCGATTCTCTGTGTTGACCTTTCCCCGGAACGTGAGGGCAGCCTCGAAGCCATGGAGTCAACCTCCTGGTACTTATTTCTACAGTTCTTGGGTGTTAGTCTCCCACTCTGTTATTCTAAATACCATAGATGAGTGCAATCTTTCTATGTCTGTCTCTCTCTTTCTGACTCATTTCACTCAGCATGAAACTTTTCATGCCCATCCACTTAACTACAAAATTCTTGACCTCCTTTTTTCTAACAGCTGCATAGTATTCCATTGTATAGATGTACCAAAGTTTCCTCAACCAGTCATCCGTTCTGGGGCATTCGGGTTTTTTCCAGATTCTGGCTATTGTAAACAGTGCTGCGATGAACATACATGTGCAGATGTTGTTTCGATTGTACTTTTTTGCCTCTCTGGGATATATTCCCAGCAGTGGTATTGCTGGGTCAAATGGGAATTCAATATCTAATTTTTTGAGAGTCGTCCAAATTGTTTTCCAGAAGGGCTGAACCAGTCGGCATTCCCACCAGCAGTGAAGAAGGGTCCCTTTCTCCCCACATCCTCTCCAACAGCGGTTGCTTTTGTTCTTTTGGATGTGTGCTAGTCTCTGTGGTGTGAGGTGGTATCTCAAAGTTGTTTTGATCTGCATCTCTCTGATGATTAGTGATGCAGAGCACTTTTTCATGTGCCTTTTGGCCATTCGTATTTCTTCCTTGGTAAAGTTTCTGTTCATTTCTTCGCCCCATTTTTTGATGGGGTTGGATGTTTTCTTCTTGTAGAGTTCAACCAGTGCTTTATATACCATTGATATCAACCCCTTATCTGATGGGTATTGTGTAAATATCCTTTCCCATTCTGTGGATAGTCTTTGTATTCTGGTCACTGTATCTCTTGCGGTGCAGAAGCTTTTTAGTTTAATGTAGTCCCATTTGTTGATCTCTGTTTTTACTAGATTGCTTAGTTCCGTGTCACCTTTGAAGATACCTTTATCTTCAATATCGTGGAGGGTTTCGCCAACCTTGTCTTCAATGTACCTTATGGTTTGTGGTCTAATGTTGAGGTCTTTAATCCATTTTGATCTGACTTTTGTGCATGGTGTCAGGTCAAGGTCTAAACCCATTTTTTTGCATGTGGTTGTCCAGTTGTGCCAGCACCATTTGTTAAAGAGGCTTTCCTTGCTCCACTTCACATCTCTTGCTCCCTTATCAAAGATTAGATGGTCATACATTTGGGGTTGTGTGTAGGGATATTCCACCCTGTTCCATTGGTCTACGGCTCTGCCTTTGTTCCAGTACCATGCTGTTTTAATTGTTACTGCTTTGTAGTAAAGTTTGAGGTTGGGGATGGTGATGCCTCCCATCATCTTTTTCCCAAGAATTGTTTTAGCTATCCTTGGACGTTTGTTATTCCATATGAATTTTAGGATTGCTTGATCCATTTCTTTGAAGAATGTCATGGGTATATTTATAGGGATCGCATTGAATCTGTATAACGCTTTAGGGAGTATTGCCATTTTGACAACATTGATTCTCCCTATCCACGAGCAGGGTATATGTTTCCATTTCCTCATGTCCTCTTTAATTTCATGGAGTAGCGTTATGTAGTTTTCTTTGTAAAGGTCTTTTACTTCCTTGGTTAAGCTGATTCCGAGGTACCTGATTTTCTGGGGCACGATTGTGAATGGGATTGCTTTTTTCATGTCCCTTTCCTCTGCCTCATTGTTTGCATATATGAAGGCCATGGATTTTTGGGTATTGATTTTGTAGCCTGCAACTTTACTGTATAAGTCTATTGTTTCTAAGAGTTTCTTAGTAGAGGTTTTAGGCTTCTCTAGATATAGTATCATGTCGTCTGCAAATAGTGAGAGTTTGATTTCTTCCCTTTCTATCTGGATGCCCTTAATCTCTTTTTCTTGTCTAATAGCTATCGCAAGTACTTCCAGTACTATATTGAAGAGGAGTGGTGAGAGTGGGCATCCTTGTCTTGTGCCCGATCTCAGAGGAAAGGCCCTTAGTTTTTCCCCGTTGAGGATAATGCTTGCCGTTGGCTTGTGATAGATGGCTTCGACTATCTTGAGGAAAGTTCCTCCAAACCCCATTTTGGCGAGGGTTTTCATCATGAAAGGATGTTGGATCTTGTCAAATGCTTTCTCTGCATCTATTGATATGATCATATGGTTTTTATCTTTACTTTTGTTGATATGCTGGATTATGTTGATTGATTTCCAAATGTTAAACCATCCTTGCATCCCTGGGATGAATCCCACTTGGTCGTGATGTATGATCTTTTTGATGAGTTGTTGGATCCTATTTGCTAGTATTTTGTTGAGGATCTTCGCATCGGTGTTCATCAGGGAAATTGGTCTGTAATTTTCTTTCTTAGTGGTGTCTTTGTTTGCTTTTGGTATTAGGGAGATATGTGCTTCATAGAAACTGTTTGGGAGAGTTCCTGTTTTTTCAATTTCCTGGAAAAGTTTGAGGAAAACAGGCAATAGGTCTTCTTTAAATGTTTGGAAGAATTCGCCAGTGAAACCATCTGGGCCTGGGCTTTTGTTTTTGGGGAGGTTTTTGATTACCGTTTCAATTTCCTTAACATTGATGGGTCTATTCAGGTATTCCAGGTCTTCTTTCTTCAGTGTTGGGAGATTGTAGGAATCAAGGAATCCATCCATTTCTTTTAGGTTCTCCTTTTTTGTGGCATAAAGACTTTCAAAGTAGTCTCTAATGATCTTTTGAATCTCACTGGTTTCTGTTATGATGTCCCCCTTTTCATTTCTGATTCGATTTATTAGAGTTTTCTCTCTTTCTTTCTTTGTGAGACTTGCTAGCGGTTTATCAATCTTATTTATTTTCTCAAATAACCAACTCTTTGTTTCATTGATCTTTCGGATTGTTTTTTTGGTTTCGATGTCATTAATTTCTGCTCTAAAAACACTAATTTCCAATGGAAATCATCAGCGCAGACCCAGCTCAGAGTCTAGAAACAACAGGACTGATCTCAATGTGAGCTAAGATCAGGAGATGTTTAATTTTATCCATATTTTGAAAATAGTTCCAAGTTATCGCTCACTACCAGAGTTTATTGATGCACTTTATTTCTCAGGGAAAGGCGAGTGGAACAAAAGAATGGGAATCTTCACTTTTTGTGTGCTTTGGAAAGTTCACTTCAGATAAAATTACTGAAAGGCAACTAAATATAGCTATGCCTTGCTTCCCACAGTGAAAAGCAAAGATAAACTGGGCAAGAGAGTAATATAGACTGGGATGCTTGAGAAATACTTAGTGGAGGAAAAGGAATTTGACCTACGCCCTGAGCAGTGGGTGGGATTGGGCTAGGCTAAGAATGGTAGTCCTAGAAACACAGTAGCAACAAGTGTACTTGTTCAAAGTACAAAGAGGTGAAAATAAGCTTAAGACAGAAATTTCTTTTAGGAATGTCAAGAAGAGGTAAAATAAAAATGGCTTCTTAAACTGTTTTGGACTTCGGGTGGAACGGAGCTGTTGCAATTGCTTGCAACAAGGACGCTATGGAAATCTGATCGAAAGCGTCAAGGTCAAGCTAGTGACCCCCGAAAGGAAGCAATCATTAAAATGTGGCTTCAGAGGCTGCTTATTCGTAATTGCTGAACACTGAATTTCCCTTGGATGATGATAGGGGATACTGGATGAATATTAAAAACAATAAATCTTGACCCAAGCTTTAGGGACAATGACACTCAATTGTTAAGATTAAAATCTATGCTCAAAAACATTTGGAGACATGCACCACTAATTTTTGGACACTATAAAACCCGCCCAATAGATAATAGACAGCAGAGATTAGGAAATGATGAAGCAGTGAAATTGCAGACTTTCCATTTAGAATTTCAATTAGAGAAACTTTTTGTAAATCCATCTTCTTGTTGTTGCTGTTGTTGTTGTTGTTATGAAGTGAAAGATGAACACTTCATTTTATATATCAACTTGGGTACACCACAGCACGCAGATATTTGGGTGAACAAATTTGGGTGTCAATGTGAAGGTATATTATTTTTAGATGAGATCTAAAAAGGTAGACTTTGAGTAAAGCAGAATAGTCACCAAAGTATGGGTGGATCTTATCCAATCAGTTGAAGACCTGAAGCAAAAAGACTGACCCCCCCGAAAGGAAATTGGAAGCTCACCCACTGCAGAACTTCCCTTGGCTACAATATCAGTTCTTTGCAGGGCTGGAGCAATAGCACAGCGGGTAGAGCGTTTGCCTTGCAAGCAGCCGACCCGGGTTTTCGATTCCCAGGGTCCCATATGGTCCCCTGAGCACCGCCAGGGGTAATTCCTGAGTGCAGAGCCAGGAGTAACCCCTGTGCATCGCCAGGTGTGACCCAAAAAGAAAAAAAAATCAGTTCTTTGCTGGGTGTCTAGACCATAAGGCAATCCTTTCAATTGAGTTTATAGCCTGAACAACCATGTAAGCCTATTCTGTACTCCTCTCTCTCTCTCTGTCTCTCTCTCTCTTTCTCTCTCTCTGTCACACACACACACACACACACACACACAACTATAGATTTTGCTTTTGTTTCTCTAGAGAATCCTGCCTAATACAATTCTAAACTAGGTTGTTAGTGAGAATGTTAAAATCTGCTGCTTGGGACAGTGTGAGGATACACGGGCACACATCAATTCCCACATGTGGAGAACTTAGCAGATGTTCAGATCTTCACAAAAGCGGTTTTGTTTTCTTTCCTCTGGAAGGGAAAATTCATTTCAAGGTATGGTGGGAAACGAAGTTAACCAGAAGTGGAAACTAATGAGAATGTGGTCTTTGACCGGTGGTAGTGGACTGGTCTAGTGTCAATTTGCTCATGTCAAACATTAACATAACATGGATGAAACCCAGTAACTAGGAGGAAAAGAAAACCCACATGATCCTTTTTTTTAAAATTACAAAATAGCATATTCATTTCGAGGCTGCTTCTCTTTCCAGGGACATCTTCTTTAGGATGGTGGCAATCCAAGAAACTAAGCCAAAATTGCCATACCATTTATTAATTCCTCTTCTGGGTGTGTACCCCAAAGAATTTCAAGCAGGGATTAAAGCTGATGGATGCAAAAATAACTATCATTGGGGTGAAATTTTGTTTCACTTTTATGCTGTAGGGGGAAGGGGGAAGGGTGGCGAGGGGAGAAACGCCAGGTAATGTAGTTAATACAATTGATCGTTTCATTTATTTGTATTCCTTTGTTTTAGACGCTGGTGGTATACTACTGTTGGTAGTTTACATACAATTCAATACCATTCAGGGTTTCATGCTCAACACATTTCAGCACACACCCTCCAGCTCTGGAACACGGGTCATTTTAAGTCTCACCAACATGACAGCTAGCCAGTCAGATGGAGAGTGGAAATGACGAAGGGTGGAAACAGTTTCCTCTTGAAAGAGGAAAACATGTCACGCAACCCTGTTTTTGAGACTAGCCCAGCTGGATGGCAGCCTGTCCCTGACCCCTCACCTGTGCATGGGCTGGTGGCAGGAACACAGCTGTTTGACCCATATGGCCTCAATGTAAAGAAAACAACAACAGAGGGACAAGGAGACAGAGGGCTGTGATGTGATGGGACACAGAGCAGCAGTGACAGACGAGGGGGACAGAAGGGCACTTTGAGAGAGAGTACCAGAGAGAGAGAGAGAGAGAGAGAGAGAGAGACCGGTGTGGGTGTGGAAGGAGAGAACCACAGCCCATAGAGGCCAGAGAAGACCAAGAACGATGAACACAGGAAGTAGTGAAGAAGCAGAGTGGGGCACAGCCTGGACATAGGACATCCGGCCACCCTAAGGAACCTGAAAGCTGTTAAAAATGCATGACTTCATAGGCACTGGGAGTTTCACATGCAGATTTCACATATGTGACCCGAAGACTTACTTGGGGACTAAATGAGCTTCACAGTAATGTAACTGCTGAAAAGAATAAAATTCTGACACATGCTACAACATGATAAAGTGATTACATTAAGTTAAATAAGCAAGTCAAGGTGGTCAAATACTCTGTGATTTTTCTTATATTATATACTTAAATAGGTTTTTCTTCCAGGTCAGGGCGGGGGGGGGGGGTTGAAGTTACACCTGATGGTGCTCAGGGCAACTTCTGGCTCTGTACTCAGGTGGGTGTGACCCATGGCAGTGCTTGGAAATCATGTGTGGTGCCAGGAACGTGAACAAGGGTCGGTGGGATATTAGGCAAGAACCTTAAGATCTTACCTAATAAGATCTCTCTTGCTCTTTGGCTTTTATACTCTCTCTCTCTCTCTGGATATGCTAACGATAAGCAAATTCATAGAGAGAAAGAACTGTAGTTACGAAAAGCCAGGGAATGGAAAGAATGGAAGTTAATATTTAAAAGACATAGACCTTCTTGTGAGGTGATGAGCATGGATAGCAGTCATGGTTGTGCAACAGAGGAATGCACTTACTTCTATAAAATTTATTCTTTTATTGGGTGATGGAGTGGGCAAGACCACTGGTGTTGATTCAGGGCTGACTCCTGGTTCTGTGCTCAGGGATCACTCCTGGTGGGGTTCTGGTGGGGGACATATCTGGTCCTGGGGACTGAATCTGAGTCAGACACATGCAAGGCAGACGCCTTCCTCGTTGTACCATCTCTCCTGCCCCTAAACTGTACTCTCAAAACTGAAAATGAAAGGGGTAAACTCGTAGCGCTGTTTTATGTAATACCCCCACCATCAAAATGTTAGATAGACAGATGAATTGATGGATTGATTTGATTCCATGCATTGCACGGTCCCTGAGAGTACCACCAAGAGTGACTCCTGAACTTTAGTGTGACTCCACACACTACCGGGTGTGGCCCTAAAATAAAACCAAGCCAAATGAGATTGCTAAAGGCATTGAAAAAAAAATTGCAGTTATCAGTTTGGCAAAGAGTCTTTAATTTAGAAAGAAAAGATGATTACACTGGGATTAATATTGGACAGAGATGAAGAATCTGCTGCAAGCACACTTGAGGATCAGGCCAGTGATCTTTCACTGCATCCTGAGCCAGTAAGAATGAGATGAGCCAAAGCATACATTGTAGTGAATAACACAAGCCCCACCGAGGATACACCCCCACCCGAGAACACACACGAGAGTTTGCCATGTAAATATTTATTCATGAACAGTAACAGTGATTACAAACAATTCTGATTTTGCTTTTGTGACTCTAATCACAAAGCTAGCATTAAACTCCAGCTGAAACAAGAAGACCAAGCTCCATGGATTTCTCATTAGTCATAATTTCCCACTTCAAGTGGATAAACTTATGCCTTGAAGACATTCCCTTATATTTAAAAATGAGGCAATTTCCCTTTCGTTGGAATATTCGAAATGCAAATTTTCAGATACCTGATGTAGTTGGCATGTTGGTTGTCTTATCACTTTGAACAATCTACCAATACAGTGATTGGAAGGACAGTAACTACTTTCTTAACTCACAAATCTGTGGTTTGCACAGGACTTTACAGGAGAAGCTCACCTCTGCTCCATAAAGTATCAGAGAAGCTCAATTAAGGACCCGAATAACCATTTCCCAATAATCCAACCATAAGACTCAGAATTCTATGTCGACTACTAGCTAGGAGTTCATCTGAGGCTATGAATTTTCTTTTTTGGCACATTGTTATCTCTGGCCTCTCTCTAACCTGCTTGGGATCCTTACAATATAGTAGTTGGATCCTAAAGTCAAATTATTACAAGAAAATACCTCTTAGGAAAACACACTGTGCCATTTCTGTCACCCACAGATTCATCATCAGGGGCTGGAGAGATAGCACATCGGGTAGGGCATTTGCCTTGCATGCAACCGGCCCAGGTTCGATTCCTGTGTCCCTCTCAGAGATCCTGGCAAGCTACTGAGAGTATCCCGCCTGCAGGGCAGAGCCTGGCAAGCTACCCATGGTGTATTTGACATGCCAAAAACAGTAACAACGAGTCTCACAATGGAAATGTTACTGATGTCCGCTTGAGCTAAATCAATGAACAAGAAGACGACAATGTTATAGTGCTATAGATTCATCTAGACTATGTATTCAAATGAGAGAGGGAGACAGTGACCTATCCCCTCGCATCTCAATGGAATGAGCATCCTTGTCACATTGCAAGTAGAATAATGCTGCAGTTAATTGAGGGGAAATATAGTCACCACACTAAAATCTTTAAGGCAAAGACAAAATTGAGTAACAACAAAACTTGGCTTAAGTTTATTAAAATCTTAAACAAACGCTATACTTAAGGGCATGTATCAGCTAACAGTGATGTGATATAGAATTTACTTCAGGAAACATTTCAATTTGCAAGTCCCTCTTTCTCCCACCCTCTTCTCTGAGGGGGGGACATAAATCTTCTAAGTTGTAGAAAGTCGCATCTGTCTCTCATGGTGGCCTTTTGATATTCATTAAAGCCATATGTCCGATAGTATTATGTTGCCCTTTCTTCATCTTACTCCTGTCACATAACTGTTTTATAAATCACTATTGTAAGCAGACTTTGGTACCAATGACTCTGTGATTGATCTTAACTCCATCTGTTTTGGATAAAACCTCTCTTCATCTACAGATCTCCTGTAGATCCATTTTCCTCTAAAACCATTGGTACCAAAGTCTTGTGCCACTGGACTGTGCCCCCATGGCCAAGGAAAGGCTGCCTTTCATGGTCATCCTGGTGCAACACTGGTGAATGTTACTTGAAACAAGTAGCATCCACCATAGTTGGACACCACTGCCTCATGAGTGGGGAGAGAAGGCAGCTAGAATAGAGAAGGGATCACTAAGAAAATGATGGTTGAAGAGAGCAGTCAGGATGGGAGATGTGTATGGAAGTAGATAAAGGACCAAACATGGTAACCTCTCAGTATCTGTATTACAAACCATAATGCCGAAAAGTAGAGAGAGATTATGGGGGAGATTGTCTGCCATGGAGAGGACATGAGGGAGGATAGCAAAGGAGGGTATACTGGGGAGATTAGTGGTGGGGAATGTGCACTGGTGGAGGGATGGGTGTTTGATCATGGTATGGTTGTAACTGGTCTGGAGTGACAGCACAGTGGGTAGGGCATTTTTCTTGCATGCAGTCCACCTGGGTTTGATTCCTCCGTCCCTCTCAGAGAAGAAAAGCTACTGAGAGTATCCTGCCCGCAAGGCAGACCCTGGCAAGCTACCTGTGGCATATTTGATATGTAAAAAACAGTAACAAGTCTCACAATGGAGACGTTACTGGTGTCTGCTCGAGCAAATCGATGAACAACGGGCTGACAGTGCTTCAGTGCTACTGTAGGCAGAGACATAAGGGACTCTGGTAACGTATGTTAGGAGAAACACTCTTGAGAGCCTAAGGCAGCCCAAAGGCATGGACAAGGCTTTTGAGAAACAGGACCTATCTAGAGAATGCTAGAAAATCATTGAGTTGTGAAATACTGGGTCCAGAGGCTGGATTCTATGGAAAAGGAATCTTTACTGCTGGAACAAAACCCATGTTAAGAATTTAAAAAAAAAGACCATCAGCAACTCCAGGATCTTTCCACAGCAGTCACCCTAGTAACAGAGTTTTGGGTGGGGGTCAGTTTAAAACTGCTGTACATAAACAAACTTGGCAGAAGCATAGACACGCATCTGCCTGCATCTCTCCACACAGACTTTCTTATTCTCGGGCCTCTTTTGTCTACATCTGTGATGTGTTCTTTCTTACATAAGGTACCTTTGCCCCCATCTGCCCGAGATGTTAAGATGTCAACTTTCTTTTTTTATGTTATGGATTCTTCATCTTGGAAATTCACAGCTGTACTACAGTCATCTTACACCCTGAAGAAACCCATGTTCTCTCTTGAGTATAGCCCCCCTCCCTCTCCCCATCCACTTATTTTCCAAATAAATTTATTTTGCTTCACTCCTTATCTCCGTCTGTAATTCTTTTCTGTGAGGGAAGGCAGTAGACCTGGAAATCTGGCTAAAGTTTAGGACTGACTTTCCTGCAAAGAAGAATTCAGCCTGGGCTCCAGGACTCCCTGAGACATCTAGAGCAGGAATCATTTCCCATGGCTGGTAGAACGAATGAAACCTCAGGGGCAGTTTGATGGACACCTCAAAGGGTGATGAGACTTCAGGTCTGTACCACACAGGGTCTCAAAGGAAATTCTTACCAATCCTGGATTTCCCCAAGTACTTCTCTGGGTGATTGAGTAGAGAAGGAAGCAGTAGATACCCTTCCCCAGGCTGCCTCTTCTCTACCCACCTCACATTAGTCACCTACAGGACCCTACTTCTCTTTGGGTGGGAATCAACTTTTCCACTGGAAACATCACTCTGGGTTGCAGAAAACAATGCTTCACCTAACCATGTGTATGTTTAAATCAATAGATGAATTTTAAAATAGAAAAGAATAAGACTCTCATGCAAAACTAAAGTGGATTATGTGTCAAAGATCCTCACTCCTTAATTAATAAAGGAACAATGAGATGCTAGCATAGATTCAAAGATTTCAAAGGACCTCATATTTGCTGTAGAAATGTGGAAATGAATGTATGGATTAGTATGAAACTTATCATCCATAGGCTAATCTTCACCTACATTCCCTGGAACACAATTTATGTTTTGGTGAGCAGGACTGATTTACATATTTATAAGTTTCTGCAACTTAACTTTTGAACTTTTGTCTCTAGAGAACTGCGAAGGATCAGAAATCACAAATGAAGGTACAGACTTTTAAAAGGTCACATCACCTCCCAAGGCTTCCCAATCCATCCAGGGGCTATTCAACAATCTTGTCTCACCCTTTCAAAATATTTCACAATCTTCCCATGTCTTAAAGCATCATCATTATTGATTTAGACAATGAGGCTCCTTTTGGATTTTTTAAAAAAAACATTTTAGCGGTTATATGTCAGATTACAAATCAAATTGCAAGAGAAGGAATAGGCAAGATGTCAAATGACAAATAACTTACATCCGGATCCTCTCGGGCTCCACATCCTCATTCATATGTAGATTGACTTTCCTGACTCAGTCATTATTTTCCATTAAGAAGATACTCTAAAAAATGTGTGTCCCTAGGAGCACAGGGAGCACGGTTCCCCTCACTGCAGTCAGAGGAGAATTCCAGCAGATGAGCTTCCAGATGCTCATTAGGTCTTATAGATGCTCATATTTCCCTCCATGCCCAGAAATAAACAGGGGACCATTGTGGAAATCCCGATTCAGCTGTTCAGGACTTAGCATGAACCGCCTCGTAGAAGCCAAATCCTACATAAACAGGACTTCTGGGTGGCCATCCTGGCAGTGTGAAGTATGATTCATGGAAGTGGAGAGTATGAGAGATGACAGAGGTACAGATGACCTCTACAAGGTTCAAATTAGAGCGCATCGAGGAGCAATCACACAGCCAAGGAGAAATCAAAGCAGCGTATTATTTTGTCCAAATTCAAACTACTCTCTCAGCAGGGAACACAGCTCATCAACAAACATCTCCTCATTTTACTGGACTTGACAGCAAACCAACTTCCCCTATTCAAACCTCTCTTGTGTTCAGTCTCCATTGCAGGATCAACGTGAGTGTTCGTCACATTTATTTCCTGACTTTCTCTGGGAACTGAAGTATTTGAATTGTACAACCTTTAACAAGGAGACTGTATTTTTATTATCATGCAAGATGGCAGTGACAAGTACTGAGGCAAACATCGACAACACATATCCCAAAGACTCACAGTAAACATGAAACTATCAGACATTCATGGTTGATATGAGTAAGGGGCATCTTTTTTTTAGTTTCCTGCCTGCACAGGAGGGCCTGGCAAGCTCCCCGTGGTGTATTTATATGCCAAATACAGTAACAATGATGGATCTCATTGTCCTAACCCTGAAAGAGCCTCTAATGCAGTATCGTTGGGAAGGGCGAGTAAAGAGAGACTTCTAAAATCTCAGGGCTAGGATGAATGGAGATGTTACTGGGTCTGCTCGAGCAAATCGACGATCAGCTGGATGATAGTGATAGTGATAGTTCAACTGGGCATAGGAGTCATTGTCAGAGTGACTTTTACCAACATAAATTTCCATCTCTTTCCATGTTCTTTTTTCTTCCTTCTCTTTTTTCATGAGAGTTAATAGGAATGACTGTGAACACCAAGAGAGCACCAAGTAAAGATGAAAAATACCAGTTCTTCAGCATGAAACAACAACTCCCATACTACTTTGCTCTTTTGTTAGTTTGCCTTATGGTGCTGAGGATTGAACCCAGAGCTTCACAACTACCCTGGCACTCCACCACAACTACCAAGCACTCTCCTATTAAGGCACCTCCCCACCCTATGCTTTGCCTTCTGAAGGGTACATAAGCAGAAGAGTATTCTGAGGAACAGCAGTGGCAGGGAAGGGAGTTCTCTACTGCTGCATATTCGTCTCTGAAAATTCCTAATGAGTCTCTGAGATTAGCACCATTAGTAGAGTTATCAACTTAGATATGAAGTCATCTACAAAATTTAATACAGAGTCCTTGTAGACCTAACTCCATTTTTTGTCACTGTAGGATTTTGGTGAGATCAATAACCTTTTGTGTCCCCTCATTACACTGTGTGAGAAAATGGTTCTCAGCATTTTGGGGAGTAACAGGTCAAAGAAGTATTTCTCCCTTTAGCATACTTTTTTGTTGTGTTTTTGTTTGTCGAACCACATTTGGGGTGCTTGGGGGTCACTCATGATGATTCTCTGGGTATTGTGTGCTGCTGGGGATTGAAGCTAGGGCGCCATTGAACCGTTTCCCCACCCTTTAAGTATACTGTTAACATTAACTGAAAAATGAAAGTGCTTAAAAGTAAGTTTTATTTTTGTATTTGAAAAATGTATTTAATATGCAATACAGTCAGGAAAACAAAACAGAAACAATGAAATAAACCATGTAAGTATGCAATTGGCTTTTTTCTTTGTTTGTTTGACTTTGGAACTAAGCAAATCTTTCTAACAGACACAAGTGCCCAGATAATAAACGATTATGGCTGGAAAAACACTGACCGGATAATTAAGGAACTTGAAAGAAGACTGTAATTTTCTTCTGTTTTAAATATGGAGCTTGATGAAGCTTTCATAAATAGGTTTGGACAGGAAATGTCCATCAAGAAAGTATCATTTAGGTAAGTTTCAGAAAGCTTTGTTTATGATATGAGGTATTTTTCCATCCTATTTTACTATCTCAAAATTTAACTTTGGGGAAAATTATAAAGAAGCTTCTAGTCAAAAGAAGGAAAAGTTTATAGACCAAATATGATGGCCACTCAATACCTCTATTGCAAACTACAACACCTAACAGGAGAGAGATAAAAAGGGAATGCCCTGCCGCAGATGCAGGGTGGGGTGGTGGGGGTTGGGGCGGGGTGGTGGGAGGGATACTGGGAACATTGGTGGGAGAGAATGGGCACTGGTGGAGGGATGTAATCGATCACTGTATGACTAAAATGCAAACGTGAAAGTTTGTAAGTTTGCAACTGTACCACAAGGTGCTTAACTAATAAAAAATTTTTTTAAAAAGAAGGAAAAGTTGATTTTAGAATTCTGCACTAGTTGGGCAAAGTAAGAATATCCTCTAGTACCAAATCAGAGACATATGATCCATTCAAATGCATATAAGCTCTTTGATGAAAACAGCAAATTCTCAGAACAATTGAATTTATATTTTATTTTATTTCCCAAATGAGTCTCCACCCTAAATTTCAAACCCTAAGACTCAATTTGCCAAGGGGACAGAAGTGTTAAAAATTTATTTTGTTCATGGATTATATTTTCTTCCTTTTCTTCATGACATTTTCACATGCCAAATATAAAGAATCACACATCGATTTTATTTATTTTGTATTATTTTTTTATTAGTGAATCACCATGAGGTACAATTACAGACTTACAAACTTCCGTGCTTGCATTTCAGTCATACAATGGTCGAGTGAGTATCCATCCCCCCACCAATGCCCATTTTCAACCACCAATGGTCGCAGCATCCCTCCCACCATCCCCACCCCGCCCCCTTCCTTCCACCTCGCCTCTGTGGTAGGGTATTCCCTTTTGTTCTCTCTCTCTCTCTCTCTCTCTCTCTCTCTCTCTCTCTCTCTCTCTCTCTCTCTCTCTCTCTCTCTCTCCCCTTCTGGGTGTTGTGGTTTAATATATGTATTAAGTGGCCATCATGTTTGGTCTATAGTCTGGTTTCAGGTTGCATCTCCCATCCCGAGTGGATCCTCCTAGCACCATTTACTTGGTGATCCCTTCTCTAACTGAACTGCCTTTTCCCCGAGTATGTGAGGCCAGCTTCTAAGCTGAGGACCACACATATATTAAGTTAACAAAGGTGCTTTTTCTTTCCAGTAGCACATATCTTATTAGTAAGTTCACCTATGAGAGTAAGGAAAAAAAATTAACCGGTTTTTGGAAATAAAAAGCACAATCGATCTGAGGTGAATTATCTATTTCAAAGTTCCAGTTCGTTTAAGCATCTACAAGTTTACTTGTCAAAAACTGAAAGTCATTTTTGAAGAAATTATTTACTTCAAATAGTAAAGGAGCAAAGGTGTGTGGCTATTCTTTAAAGTTTCTATTTTACAACCAACATGTAAATGTTTACATGTTTTAGTGGGACAATGATGCCATGTCCACCAACAAAGTATCATTATCCCTTCACCCTAGTCTGTTGCTCCAGGCAGCCCAATTCTCTCTTCCTGATCATCTCAGCTCTGTGCTGAGTCTAAATGTTTGTTTTTACTGAACCTAGTCTATTCCATTGATTTGTTTCCTTGTGCCTAGATATGAGTGAAATCATCCTGTAATTCTTTTTCCTTAGTAATTATTGTCCTTAGCAGGACATTCTTCAGTTTCATCCATGCGATAGCAAAAGGCAAGACCTCATCTTTCCTAATAGTTGAGCCATATTTCATTCTATATGTATGACCAAAAGTTCTTTATTCACTCCTCTATCATTGATCATGTGGATTGGTTCTTGACATCTGGCATGATCTCAAACTAAGGCTTGATACCTCAGTTATCAGGAGGATTCCAGTAGTCCAATATTGAAATCAGGGGGCTGGAGTGATAGCACAGCGGGGAGGTGTTTGCCTTGCATGCGGCCGACCCGGATTCTAGTCCCAGCATCCCATATGGTCCCATGAACACTACCAGGGGTAATTCCTGAGTGCAGAGCCAGGAGTAACCCCTGCACATCGCCGGGTGTGACCCCAAAAGCCAAAAAATATATATATTGAAATCAAAGTGTGGGATATAGAGACATGGTCTTCTGTGTGGCATTCTATACCAATGTCTTTTTAATTTCAAAAATACAGTTTTGTGATTTTTGTTTGGTTTTATTTTTAATCAAATCACTGTGAGATAGACCTTTGCAAAGCTGTTCATGATTAGGTTTCAGTCATACAGAGTTCCAACACCCATCTCTCCACCAGTGTACATTTCCCAACATCAGTGCCCCCAGGTTCCCTCCCATCATCCTCCCCCAATCCCAGCCTGCCTCTATGACAGGCACTTTCCTTCTCTGTCTCATTCTCTCTGTCTGTCTCTGTCTCTGTCTGTCTCTCTCTGTCTCTCTCAGTCTCTGTCCATCTCTCCAAAAAAGACAATTTAAAGGAAATTACCAAAACAATCATTTACTCCTCTTTTTAAACAAGAGAACAAAGATTTGGTTTTAGACTTAGTCAGAGGGTCAGAGGGATTATTCTGAGAGTAAGGCACTGTTTGGCATATGACTGCCTTTGGTTGGATCCTCAGCACTGCTAGGAGTAAGTGTTGTGCAGAAAACTAGGAATAGCCACAGGAAAGAAGGAAGAAAGGAAGGAAGGAAGGAAGGAAGGAAGGAAGGAAGGAAGGAAGGAAGGAAGGAAGGAAGGAAGGAAGGAAGGAAGGAAGGAAGGAAGGAAGGAAGGAAGGATGAAAGAAAGAAAAAAGAAAGGAAAGAATGAAAGGAAGAAAAAAGAAAGGAAAGAAAGAAAGAAAGAGAGAGAAAGAAAGAAAGAAAGAAAGAAAGAAAGAAAGAAAGAAAGAAAGAAAGAAAGAAAGAAAGAAAGAAAGAAAGAAAGAAGGAAAGAAAGAAAGAAAGAAAGGAAGAAAGAAAGAAAGAAAGAAAGAAAGAAAGAAAGAAAGAAAGAAAGAAAGAAAGAAAGAAAGAAAGAAAGAAAGAAAGAAAGAAAGAAAGCTCAAAATAAAGAGAAAAGAACTTAGAAGGAAACAGCTATCTCCATAAAACCGAGGGCCTCACAAAACTCAGTATGGGCACATTTTAGCACTGTGTGCATTGTCTAACCTTTTAGGAGGTAATCTCTCACAGGCATGGAACATTCAGCTTGTTGAGGAATACTTATTGGCATGGTTAGTTCAAAAATATTATCATATTTGTTCTCATTTTTAAGCATAGATTCTAAGTTGCTTCTTTTGTGCCAGAAAATGAAAAATCTAATTTGTGCATAGAGGTGGGATGCTTTCAGAATACTGAGCGAATAGCTGCTATTGTTCTATGTGTGCCATTTGCTCCTTACGTGTATCTTCCACTTCAGCAAAGATGATCCTGTCTGGATTTAATAACAGCTCAAGGCAGTCATTTTCACCACTGACCTTCACCAGCTGTTTCATCGCTATGCTGTAGGCACATTAGGTACAGTGGTGCTCTGGTTTCCATTTCCTTTCTTTTCCCTCTTCTCTTCACTCCAGACCTTGATCCTGTGATATTTCTGCACCTCCAGCAGAAATTTTGTCTGGGACTGCAAATCCAGAATTGTGGGCAAAAGGAAAAACAAGGGTGTAGTTTCTTTTTGTTATAAAACATTCTTAACCAGAGTGCCTCTGACTTGACAGTTTTCACAAACTGAAGATGGTCTAAATGACTCACAAAATTTCTTCACCATGTAGAGGTGTGTAACTGTCACTGTTATCCCATTGCTCATCGATTTGCTCGAGTGGGCACCAGTAACGTCTCCACTGTGAGACTTGTTTGTTACTGTTTTTGGCATGTTGGATACGTCATGGGTAGCTTGCCAGGCTCTGCCATGTGGGCGAGATTCTCTTGGTAGCTTGTCGGGCTCTCTGAGAGGGGCGGAGGAATCAAACTGGGGTCGGCCGCATGCAAGGCAAACACCCTACTGCTATGCTATTGCTCCAGCCCAGAGGTGTGTAAAGAGGTCTAAAAAGGCAAACATATTTTCTGTGTGAGTTTTCTGCAATTTGATGACTTCATTATTTCAAGAAGATAAGGATGCTGACTTGAGATAAGATTTGATATGGAGAGGTTAAGTGCAAAAGTGTGGAATCTAATAATAAAGTTATTCTGATGATTCTAGATATGGATAGATGTGGAAGGCTAAGAACCTGCAGTGAAGATAAAGAAAGGTAACCTGCATTTCCGTGTGTATTACCCTTGTCTAGTAATTCATCTTTGGAATCCTAAACTGAATTTACTCTCCTTTACAAAAATTAAAAAACAAAGAGTGGGAAGTTAATAAAATGCCTTTAAAGTCTTCCTAAAGTGCAAAATTTTCCACAGAGAAAAGTGAGGGCACATTACGTTGGTCCAAATACATTTTCCCATGAACTGGAGGGTAGTACATTTCAAAATGTAGATATCTAGTCCCAGGCCCAAAATTTGTAATTTGATTTGAACTCTAAAAACTGAGCCAAGCTAGGAACAGAAAAGAACTTTCCTGTCAAAGCTCTGTAAGGAATTGAGAGCTCAAGGGAGAATTACTTGACAAAAAAAAAAAAAAAAACCCAAAACCTCAAAGATGAGGTATTGCATGGATTAGGCATAGGTTCTAAGTTATATCTCTCCGTGCGGACTGTTATGACTAATTAGATCATGGGTTTGCTCATTAGTGGTAGCTTCTGAAAAGAAGAACTTACGAGTGACAGCACTAACAGGATAAGAATTGATGAGATGTAATGGCTTAGAAACATCAGATACTTCCACTTCTGATTAGCTATCTGGAGCCAGTGCAGGAAGGAAGAAAAATGGTTGTGCCGGGTGCATTTCAGAGCTGAGTTGGTGCAGAACTGCAAGAGGTCTGAGACTATGAAGACTTCCAAAAATTTTTGTAGGCACAATGGAGGTTCCTGGAGATCTGCAATAGCACGTGGGGGGAAAGTTAGAAAAATACTCAGGGAGATTTATTGTGAGTCATGTATTTATCCTAAAACCTGTGTGGTCTGGGGAAGCACATGTTATATCTATAGAGAGTTGCCTTTTGTTGGTCAGGCCCATATGTGGCAGATATTGTGAGTTGGCCCCTTCAACTTCTATAATAAACCCCCACATTCCTGCTGACCAAAGTTTAAGATAAAGTTCTCATGCTCACTTGTTGCTAGGAATTATTGTGTGAAACAATTCTGGTCATCTGGCTTTACAGAATTCTTCTCAAAAGAAAATAATAAAACTCTATAAGGGGACAGTGAAATAGCTCAGTAGCTGGGGGGTGAGGGGGGTCAGCTTATGCACTCTCTTATACCAGAATCCACATTTGAACCCCAACATTTGAACCCCAACAATGCATAGCCCCTGAGAACCATCAAACCAAACTTGCAGTGGTTTGGGGACCATACGGGGTGCTAAGGATGGAACAACCCAAAATGACCCTGTGCAAGGTAAATGCCCTACCTTCTCTACTATTGCTTCAGTTCAGACCCTGATATTTTTGGTTGATCTCATTGACTAGAACAAATATACAATTATCAAATGTTCAATTCCTTGTGATTGCTTGAAGGAAAAGTATTTATTAGAGACATAACATTTTATGTCAGTTGCCTTTATTTTCATTTTTATAGCAGAACAAAGAAATGGAAATAAAAATATCATAGCCTACTGGTTAATATTTGACAAATTATCACTCTCATTCTTTATCTGAGTTATGAACAGGAATAAAGGAACTAAAAATCTATGACACTTTATGCACACAAGGAAATATTTTACTACCCCAGTTATCAGAAACTGTACTTTCACATTTACTCTGCTATATAGAGCACCAATGTCAGTTATTCATAAATACACATGAAGATATGTCAAGATCGATGTGAAAAATTCCTGGAAATCCGGCTTAGAAAAAAGATTGTGAACTAAATTTGAGAACATTGGTCCGCAATTTGGCAAATAGGTCCCATCCAAGTTGGAGCTGAAGCTTTTCCGATTACATAATTTATCTCCAAGTGGGGAGATTTTTTTTGTTTTGGATTGAGTCCTACCCTCTCCCCAGTACTAATATGTATTAGTTGGGGCAGTCACACATGTTATGTAGAGAAAATACAATCCAAAGATCCCAACTGCAAATGGTTTCAATTTTTGATGTCAGTAAAATCATGAAATGCCCCCTCAGTGGAGATAAAAGAAAGAAACAGAGACATGAAAAAAATAAAAGCGCATCCAAGAATTTGTGGGTCTGAGTCTTCAGTGGAAATAGCGTCTGCACCTTGAACGCTCCGCACACTCTGATTAGGATAATACGATCCAGATGGCCGCTCCGAGAAGATTCCTTTCATGGGGAAAGTTCTGGGTGGGGTGGATGATTGTGATCAATGGAATAAACTGCAGCTGGATGAACTCTGCTTTACCTTAGAGAATTGCTAAATTAATGGTGATTACATAGATTCTGACAAATTTCCCAGGAATTTTTTTTTCTCAGATGCTGGTAAAGAGAAGCGAGCATGGGCTAGAAATTTTCCCAGTAAGAAGAGCAGCCTCTTAGGGGCCCCCTGGGACTCCAGGAGGATTTGTGATCTGCAGGGCTCATGGGAAGTGCTGACGATGAATGGGTCAGCTCCACTCCAGCTGGGCAGGTTGTTTACAGCCTACAGGGATTCTGACTGGTTGAGGCACACCCTGTACCAATTGATAAATATTTTGAATATTACCCCTGATTTTTGGCAAGTCTTGCTGGCATTGTTGAATTCCCTTGGCAGATCAGAGGGGTTTCGAGTCAGTCGACGAATAATATCTATAAGGCAGTACAAGTGACGAAAGACAGACTTTCTTCCATTCCATGATCATGGAGCCCTTGTGATGAACACAGCTCTCTCCTAGGTGTTTCAGTATCCAGTCACTCGCTCTGGAGTCCCTGATCCACTCAGACATACTGCAATTGCTTCCCTGAGTGCATCTCTTGACTCATTTGTTCAGTTTATTGATCCCTTCCTATTCAGTTGGGAGGCACCAAAGCTGACTAAATTTAGTGAGCCATGACTGGGTACATTAAGTATCTTATTGTATTTTTTTATTTTTTAATTAATTAATTTTTTTACCGACTTACAAACTTTCATGATTACATTTAAGTCATACAATGTTCGAGTACTCATCCCTTAACCAGTGCCCATTCTCCATACATTAAGTTTTTTAAACCAATAAACTTTAGGTTACTTGGCATTAATTTGCATACCTAAATAGATATGTCAACTATGAATCCCAGGAATATAGCTTCCTCCAGGAACCTGTGGTAGGAAGTGTCTATGAAGAAACTTTACAGAAATATCAAGACCATAGTGTTACTCTTAGTTTAGTTAATTCAGAGAAACAATGCAATTAATCCCTGTAAGTGATAGAGTAATAGAGAATAATAGATTGTGAAGATTAAGGGTGCCAGTGGCCGTGAGAATAACTCAGAAACAATGTTCACGGAATTTTAAACAACTGACCATATGATACTCTGAAAAATCATTCTTTGAAGATTTTTTGATGAACTATGTATCGCAAAAATTGGGACAACCAGTCGTGGGAAAGAGTGCACTAGTAAGATCAAGTAAGACAATAAAAGAAGCTAAAGGAGGTCACATATGATACAAAAGGTCACACACATAAACAGTGCGTGGGAAATACAAGCACATGAATTAAGGCAGGTGCACCATGCCTTCTGTTCTTGCAAGGCCTGGATGCAACTGTTAAATTAAGGAGGATTAATTGACTCCAGAACAAAAAACAAAGGGTTTCCTACAATACACAAAGCAACTAGGGTGTATATTATACAGAGACCGAAAGGAGGAGGAAGAGAAGAAGGCTAAGAAAAGAGAGCCTCATGATAGGGTAAAGGGGCAGGAGCAATAGGTTTCTTAATTTTATAATGTAAATATAATTGTTGAGTATTCTAGATATGCTAACATTTTTTGAATTTCAGAATTCAAATGGTGCTAAATAGAGCACCGTATAATACAGCTCTTCTCAGCAGGGGGCCTTGTAATTCCCTGTGCACCCCCAATATATTAAAAGGCAGCCACCAGGTGAAAATCACATAAATAGGAGCCATGTCATGCGTAAGACCAAGGGCCTACAATAGATAGTGAGAAGGAAACAGAGACTAGAAAAATACAATGAATGGGAAAGGATTAGCAACACTGTTGGAAGATATTCTTTACTGTGTGTATTTCTTGGTTTTGAATGTATGCAGGTTAATAATACTAAATTTGGTAGGCAATATCATGTTAAATGTGTATTACGTTGCTGATAATATATAAAATATTTCTATATATATTGGACTGCAGCGATAGCACGCAGGTAGGGTGTTTGCCTTGCACGCGGCCGATCCAGGTTGATTCCTCCGTCCCTCTCCGAGAGCCCGGCAAGCTACCCAAGGCGTATTAAATGTGCCAAAAACAGTAACAAGTCTCACAATGGAGACATTACTGATGCCCGCTTGAGCAAATCGATGAATAATGGGATGCCAGTGCTACAGTGCTATATATATTTTTCCAAGAAGAATCTTCTTATTTAACAGCCTCATAGGACATCTTGAATTCAATGGAATCTGCGGCTCTATATATAGTACCAAGATCAGCTAGTTGATAATTGAGCCCATTTTTTCATCTTGTCCTCTAATGCCTGTTAAGTGTGGTGTAATTAAAAGTACACAGCAGATAGTTAAAACTCTAGAAATATTTATTAAAAATGGCTGAATAAGTATCTCCCACACCATTCCAACAATCTGCCATGTGTCTAATATTAAGAAATGAATTTCTACTGATAAAATATCAATACTTTAGAAAATTCAATGGATTTTCCAAAATGACAAAATATTGATGAGCAAAGAAAATGAAATAGCAAAGTTGTGTTGTGGATTATCTGGGGGCAGAGGGGAGGGAAGAGTGATTACCAAAATCACGTTTAAATCTTGGGGAAATTGTTATAAAAATCACAGAGGTTTCTGTGATCCAATGATAACACAACTGCCAGGATATAAAAAGAACCTTAAACCACATAGGGCTGGAAAAATACTCAACGGGCTGGAGCAAGCTGGGGATCAACGGCCTCCTTTCCTAGCACAGCCAAGAGCGACCCCAAGCACTGAACCAAAAATAGCTCCTGAACACAGTAGACACAACAACAACAACAACAAAACCCTCACAGTCTGTGTGGTTAAAAAAAAAAAGAAAGCCTGCCGCTTTAGTCTATGTGAAGTTGTCTAAAACAAAACTAAAATGCTTATCTTTTATCTCACCCGCATAACAAATACAGAAGTCTGGGGGCGGGAGAAATATTCCAGTGCATAGGATGCTTGCCTTGCACACAGCCGACCTGGGCTCAAATCCCAGGACCCCCGGTGGTCCCCAGAGCCCACCGGGAGTGATCCTTGAGCCCAGAGCCAAGAGTCAGCCCTGAGCATTGTCGGTTGTGTTCCAAACCCAAATAACAACAGCAACAATCCCTGGAGTCCAATTTAAAGTATGAATTTTAGGTAGATTGTGATATTTTTGCCTTTAAAAAAATGTATTTAGTCATTGTGAAATTATAATGTTATTTATGGTTGAATTTAAGGTTTGCAAGGCTTCAACACCAATCTCTTCACCAGTGTCCTTTTGTCCACCAATGTCTCCATCTTACCCACCTCCATCAGGTTTGCCTCCCACATTCTGCTCTGCCTTTAAAAAAAATGATTGGTATTAATAGACAAAAATAGGTGCTGGAGCGATAGCACAGCGCGTTGTGCGTTTGCCTTGCATGCGGTTGATTCCCGGCATACCATATGGTCCCCTGAGCACCACCAGGAGTAATTCCTGAGTGCAGAGCCAGGAGCAACCCCTGAGCATCACTGGGTGTGACCCAAAAAGAAAAAAAAAAGACAAAAGTAACAAAGTCCTTATCATTCAGAGGAAGTCTCTTCTCTCATGTAACTTTGAAAATATATTTGCGGTCTAAGGACAGTGCATTGGCTTGATTTTAGCAAGTCTTTTTCTTCTTAGATTAAGCAAGCCAGCAAGAAATCTGCAGGCTACACCCAGCAAATACAGATGTGAGTAAAGGAACAACCCTCTTAGGTTTCTCATAAAAACTCTCAAGTTACAAGCGACAGTATTTTCCCCTTAAAAGGTATCAAAAGTTATTACAATTACCAAAGTGTGCATAGAGGAACGTTACATAACGCACTCCACCTACTTCTGTAAAACCTTCATCTTTTTTCTCAAAAAAAGATTTAAATCAAAACTAAAGCAGCGTTTTGATTTATTTTTTTCTCCCCCTCTTTGTGGCTCCCATCAGGATTCCAATATGGAGGAAAGAACCATTTAAAACATGGGGGAGGGAGAAGCACTTTCTTTTCAGAGGTTTTTTTTTTTTTTAGTGGAATGGAGTAAGTGAAGGATCATGAATCACCGATGTTCTCCAATCTGTCCGAAGTTTCGGTGAGCAGGTCAATAAATTAATCATGGAACTGCTTTTAATTTGCACTCACTGCATCCCTGTTCCACAGTCATTTTCCTCCTCCTCCTCCTCCTCCTCCTCCTCCTCCTCCTCCTCTTCCACCACCACCTCCTTCTCCTCTCTCTCTCTCTCCCTCTCTCTCTCTCTCCCTCTCTCTCTCTCTCTCTCTCTCTCTCTCTCTCTCTCTGGCATTTCGCAGATGTTGTGATGCTTGAAACTCGCTCAAGCACAGTCCCTCTCCCGAGCTCTGTCACAAGAAGGCCAGTAATGAAAACACAGAATGTGCACGGAGCGTGAGACCCTGACCCAGAGCTGCAGTTTTCTGACCATTTGCACAGATACATTTTTTTGTCCCTCTGGGCTACCAAACTAGATGCTGTTACGTAAATGCTCGAATTAGCGTCTTCTCTTTCCCAGTCTTCTGGATCCTTTCCAGATGGACCCAAATGAAAGAAACCCGTGACCATGTGATCCTCAAGACAGGACGTAAGAGCTCACAGAGTGGATTTGGGGTCGTTTAGAAAGGGAATTCATCTACTAGGGACACCCGTTTGCCTCATTTCAAAACACAGGCGATAACCCACCTTCTTACTTTCATCATTCCCTCCCACATGTCTTTATTTAATTTCAAAAGCTTTATGAAGACACCATGATTTATTAAGTCATTCACAATAGAGCTGTTTCAGGCCAAGCTCCAATACCAATCCCACCGCCAACGTCCCCACATACCTTTAAGGCTGCAAATGAATTGTTGATCCTTTTCAGCTAGGTTACTTAGTGACCAAACTCTAGCTGGAAAGGAAAGGTCATTTAACTCTGCTTGCATCCCTCCTTCTTGCTAATCCTGATATCACCTGTGTCGAGAAAACAAGGGAGTATTTTCCCTTCGGGGGATGGGGCCCAGGGATTGCTCCAGGCCTGGTGCTCAGGCTTCACTCAGAAAACCCCAGGTGACAGGGGAGAGAAGGTGGGCCTGCACTCTAGACCTCTGAGTCATCGTCTGGTCCCAACAAGGTGATTTGTAGGTTTGCTTTTTCGGTTACCCCTAGCAGTGTCAGGAATGGGTGGAAAAACCGTGTAGTGTCGGGGATCATAATCCGACTTCCCAAACGCTTCTCGTTCTTTCAGTTACTGCTCCGGCCTTCAGAAAGTCAACTTCAAGTCACCAAAGGAGGAGATGCAAAGAGACATTAGCTTCTGCTCACATTATGTTTAGGGCATGTAAGAAGAGGGGGTTTGAGTTTAGGGGAAGGTTTGTGATTTGCAAGACAGTCAGGTTTGAAAAGACTGAGAAGGAGGAAGTAGGAAAACACTTTTAGGGGAAGCAGGAAACAGTCATCCCACCGGCACGAAAGGGCTCAGCTCTCAATCTAAAATGTCTCTGGGTATCATCCAGCTGCTGGTCCCTTGAGACTTCCTGAAGGTGAGCTATCCAAGAACCTGAGAGGTGCCAAGAACCCCTTCTTCCCTGCAGTCTGATGGGGGATTGGACCGCCACATCTGGGTGACCACACCTTCCAAATCGGATGAGTGAAACAGAAAGGGTGTATGCCCTATTTTCAGGCTTGTCTTCCAAACAGAGCGAACGGGGAGAAGCTCATGTCTTGAGTGTTTGGATTAAAGATGTGAGTCCAGGACAAGCCGTCCACATCAGGCCCTGATCTATAGGAACCAAGCTTAGTTTTTTGGTAGACATAATGCAGCATTGGAAACGGACAAGTGGAAGGGCGTGGTTCTTTATTCGTTCTACAGAGCAGGATTCCATATTTACCGTTCCATTGGGTTGTTTTTGGTAATGTGGGAATCATAGGCCCTTGCTTTAATTACATGCCTCATTCCTTTGATAGCTTCTGTTCACATATGATTTATAATATTTAACTGGATGTAGACTGCCATGAAGCATGATCATCACATAAAAACTCACCGTTTTTCCCCCCGAGTTTGAAAAGCAGAGTTCTTCCAGTGCTTGATTTCAAGTTCTGCTTGTTCATGTCTGAATTTTCCTTGGTGCAAAGTGCATGGCTAGGCAGAGCTACGTGGTCTTGTCTCAGGATAAGAACTTAGAGGACAAGTGAGTTCCTCAGGGGGCTGGAGCCATAGCACTGTGGGGAAGACATTTGCCTTGCACATGGCCAACAGGTGTACCATTACTGGCATCTCCATATGGTCCCTCAAGCACCACCAGGAGTGATTCCTGAGTGCAGATCCAGGAATAACCCCTGGGCATCACTGGGTATGACCCAAAAAGCAAAAACCAAAAAAAAAAAATGAAAAAAGAAAAACACCAATAAGTGAGTTGCTCAGGACAGTGAGGGACTGTCATGATAATGTCATGATAACGAAAATAATTCAAGAGCTAAAGCCTCACAATTGATTGTATTCTCTACTCAGTCACATGGGCATGCTTCTGGGAGCAGATGGACAGGCTGAGTTGGGTGATCTTAAGCACCCCAAATTGGGTGATCCTAACATCCTCAAACACTGGAATAGCCCTGCTTAAATTCTTTCTTAATAGGATAAAGAAATGAGACCCTCTGCCCTCCCATCCACCCGAACTCACAGACACACAGACACGCACAGGCTTGCACACTCTTTGCCAGGAAGACTCAGACTCCTGAAGTTCTTGCTTATGCCGTGCATGAAGATCCTTCCTTGGTCTCCAGAGAAAACTTTGTTAAGTCTTTTTGGGAATGTTTACAATGGCTGCTCTGTTTGCAAGAGGATAAAGTCATAGCTCAATGCTTTGAAAGCTTATTAACGATCATGTCGGAGTGGCCTTCTCAGAATAAGCATTTGATAATATTTGTTGAAGGGTTGAAAAGCAAATGAGTGCACTATCTAAATTGCCTAATTCATTCCAGGGATGCAAGGATGGTTTAACATTCACCAGTCAATCAACATAATCCATCACATCAATAAAAGAAAATTATTTAAAGAAAGAAAAAAATTACTGGCCCACATCCCAAAAGACAAAAGCAACCGGTGTTGGCGTGGATGTGGGGAGAAAGGGACTCTCCTTCACTGCTGGTGGGAATGCCGACTGGTTCAGCCCTTTTGGAAAACAATATGCACGATTCTCAAAAAGTTAGAAATTGAGCTTCCATTTGACCCATCAATACCACTCCTGGGAATATATCCCGGAGAGGCAAAAAGGTATAGTAGAGATGACATCTGCATTTCTATGTTCATTGCCACACTGTTTACAATAACCACAATATGGAAAAAACCAGAGTGCCCAAAACCATATGACTGGTTAAAGAAACTTTGGTACATCTACACAATGGAATACTATGCAGCTATTAGAAAAGATGAAGTCATGAAATTTGCATATGAGTGGATCAACATGGAAAGTATCATGCTGAGTGAAATGAGTCAGAAAAAAAGAGACAGACATAGAAAGATTGCACTCATATGTGGAATATAAAGTAGCTGAGAGGTACAAGCTTACAATGTTGCAATTTCTGACAGATATTTCTCTGGACTTAGTTACTAAAATACTAAAATACGGAAATCCAAAACCGTACGGCTGCTAGTGCGGCCTCTCACCTCATATCTCTTCATTCTCAGCAATGAAAAACAAATTACCAAATGCTTTCTTTTCAGCAGATCGACTTTAGGGGGGAGAAACTCCAAATCAATAATAGTGAGTTTTTTGTTGAAATATTGAATGTAATCAAAGTAAAGTGAAAGTAAAGTAAAATTTATCAGTTACATATGCGGGGTGGGGGGCTGGGGAAGTGGGGGGAAGGGGGGAGGTATACTGTGATTCTTGGTGGTGGAATATGTGCACTGGTGAAAGGATGGGTGTTCGAGCATTGTATAACTGAGACTTAAACCTGAAAGCTTTGTAACTTTCCACATGGTGATTCAATAAAAGAATAAATTTTTAAAAATAATATAAAAGAAAGAAAAACTATATAATCATATCAATAGATGCGGAGAAAGCATTTGACAAGATACAGCACCCGTTTATGATGAAAACTCTTGCCAAAATGGGAATTGAAGGAACTGTCCTCAATTTAGTCAAAGCCATTTATCATAAGCCCATGGCAAGCATTATTCTCAATCTGGAAAAACCAAATTGCCTAATTGTATCCAGTCTGTATGAAAGGTGAGTTTAAAACAATCTGCTGGACTCTTTGAATTTTTTTTAATTTTTATTTTATCACCATGTGGAAAGTTACAAAGTTTTCAGGTTTATGTCTCAGTTATACAATATTCAAATACCATCCCTTCACCAGTGCCCATATTCCACCACCAAAATCCCCAGTATACCCCCCGCCCCCACCCCCCACCCCAAACTGTATAACTGATGAATTTCACTTAATTTTCTCTTTACCTTGATTACGTTCCATATTGCAAAACAAAACTCACTATTGTTGTTGGAGTTTCCCCCCAAGAAAGACAGCCCTACTAAGGAAGCATTTGATAATTGGTTTTCCATTAAAAGATTGTTTGTTTTCAGATTTTAGAAAAGGTCATGCGGCTGCGTTAGGGGCCGCGCGGCTCGGATGTGTCCCAGTCCCGCAAGCCGGAGCCGTGTTAGTTGCTGCTCAGTGTCGCCAGGGCTCCATCTGGAGAAGGTGTGCAGGCTGCACCTCCTCCGTGCCAGACTCTTTGAACCCCTGTCATAGCAGAGCTTCAACTCCATAAAGATTGACTTGATTTTTTTTTTGTTCAATATTTGATATGAAATGGATAAGCACCTAGAGGAAACTGGGGTCGTTGGTGGGATAAGTATGCATCATATTTTTTACTCAGTTTTATCAGTGACCAACATCCAGAGACTATCAAACCAAACTCCCAGAAGAGAGTGACAGAGTCTCTTGCCCCCACCTGGCTGTCTTCACCGGGGCCCCTCGGAGGGGGCGGGTTGAGTTTCCCTCCCCACCCTGAGCAAAGCCTCGGCAGTTGAAGACCTCCGGAACCCAGCCATAGTCATGCTCAAGGTCACTCTCCACATGTTCGGATGAGCCTCACACATTAAGGAACTGGAAGAGGAACCCAGGTGTGTAGGACCCAGGGCCGAGATCTCCAAGGCTGCTCGGATAGGGACTGGGCCTATTCCACCCAGATTCCCCATTTTCCAGTAGCTCGGCAGTCACACCCAGAAACTGCTCCCCAGTGCCTTGTAATCCCATCAATGGCCAACATCCAGAGACTATCAGACCAAGTTCCCGACATATGATAGCCTAATTCTCCCTCTTGGAGAACCTGGCAAGCTACCGAGAGTTTATTGCTAGCATGGGAGAGCCAGGCAAGCTCCATGTGGCGTATTCAGCATTCATATCCCAAATACAGTAGCAGATATATAAATATCTTGGAATGCCCAGCAAGCTACTAAGAGTATCCCGCCCGCACAGGCAGAGCCTGGCAAGCTACCTGTGGCATATTCAATATGCCAAAACCAGTAACGACAGGTCTCATTCCTCTGACCCTGAAAGAGCCTCCAATCGTTGGGAAAGACGAGTAAGGAGAGGCTGCTAAAATCTCAGGGCTGAAAAGAATAGAGACATTACTGGTGCCATCTCGAGTAAATCGCCGAACAATGGGATGACAGTGATACAGTGATAAAGTGATCATTGACAATAAGCATCTGGTTTGGTGGGCAGAAGAATATACTCCCTCCCAAAGGTATTCATGCTTAAACTTAGAATCTGGAAACAAGTTAGGAGGAGAATAGGAATTCGCAGTTGTGGTTAAGGTTATCCTGGATCATCCAGGGCGACCCAGTGTCACCCAGTGAGTCCTTGAGAAGCAAAGACCGTCACCCAGCACAGGGATCTGTAAAAGATGATGAACGAAAGGCCAGAGAGATTCAACACTGTTTGTTTGAAGATGAAAGAAGAGAGCCTGGGCCAAGGAATGTGGGTGCTCCCTAAAGCTGAGCAAATGCAGGGAAGGGAATTTCCCCGGAGCCTCTCACCGGAATACAGCCCTGCAAACTCTGACATCCATACTGGACTTCTGACCTATGAATGTGTAAGATAAATTGGTGCTGTTTTAAGCAACTACGTAGGTGGTTACTTGTTGTCATAGCACTGGGGAACCAATACACTCCCCAGTAACAGTAGGTAACAATTCTTGAATACAAGCATTGCTCTGGACCCTTTACGGACATGAGATCAATCGTCACCTACCTTTACATAGGCGACTAGCACGAGCAATACCAAGCAGAAGAGCCAATAAAAGTGTCATTTCAAACCTACCTGTCTGACCCTGGAAATGCCACCATTCATGACAGAACACAGCAGGAAAGAAGTTGGTGGCTAATACTACAGAACTCAGCTTAACGGGGAAAAAAAGGCTCATGGCAGTGTTTTAGACTTTTATCATGTGTGTGAGAGGTTGCTAGTACGCGTGGGTTTGTGGTCTGTGTTTGTGTGAACTGTGTGTTTCTCTGTGTAGCTGTCTAGACATCTGTTTGGGTCTCATGCGTCATCTTAGACTTGGAACTATGCAACATGACAACTTATAAAGCTAAATAAAGTGGCTTGTGGATTCCCATGCAGCTCGCTTCTTCACATTGACTTGTGGAGTCCTGCTACCACTTCTTTCAAGTCACGAGGTCAGGAGGTCTTGGCAGATACTGGGCTGCAGCACAAAAATCAAACCAAAAAATAATAATAATAGTAATAATCAATAATCATTAGACTTTACAGGGTTAAAACCCACTCCTCCCCCGGTTCCTTGTGTTTAAAACAATTCAAAGTGGAATTTCAAACAGCAGATTGCAGTGGAAGAAGACGGGTCACAGAAGTCACATTGTCTAAGCAGACTCATATTCCACCTCCAGGCACAGTCAGAATGGAATGTGTTGCCAGGATTGGCTGTGCTGCTTTCCTGGAAAAGGACCTTTCCCTTGGATGGCTGGAATCCTTTCTAGAATGGCAGTGGAATTTCTGGCTCTCTCTGGGCCAAAAAGGAAAGTACAGCCTCCATTGGCTCGAAGCAGGAAGCCCATGTGGAATCTCTCAGCACACTAAGTGACATCTTCTTCTTCAAGTCTTCTATCTTGATTTTATTTTGGTTTTTTGGTTTTGGAGTCAAAACTGGCATTGCTTAGGGCTCACTCCTGGCCCTGTACTGAGGGATTTACTTAGGAGACTGTCTGAGGTTCTGGGGATTGAACCCGGATTGGCTGTGTACAAGGTAAACTAATGCCCTCCCTGCTGTACTATCTCTCCAGCCCCCTAATCTACTCTACTCTGTTTATGGAGAAGAATTTCATCATATTAAGGATATTTTTGATGAACTTGGGATAAAGTTTTTTTCTTTCTTTCCTTCCTTCTTTCTTTCTTTCTTTCTTTCTTTCTTTCTTTCTTTCTTTCTTTCTTTCTTTCTTTCTTTCTTTCTTTCTTTCTTTCTTTCTTTCTTTCTCTCTTCCTTCCTTCCTTCCTTCCTTCCTTCCTTTCTTTCTTTCTTTCTTTCTTTCTTTCTTTCTTTCTTTCTTTCTTTCTTTCTTTCTTTCTTTCTTTCTTTCTTTCTTTCTTTCTTTCTTTTTTCCTTCCTTCCTTCCTTCCTTCCTTCCTTCCTTCCTTCCTTCCTTCCTTCCTTCCTTCTCCTTCCTTCCTTCCTTCCTTCCTCTCTTTCTTTCTTTCTTTCTTTCTTTCTTTCTTTTCTTTCTTTCTTTCTTTCTTTCTTTCTTTCTTTCTTTCTTTCTTTCTTTCTTTTTTCCTTCCTTCCTTCCTTCCTTCCTTCCTTCCTTCCTTCCTTCCTTCCTTCCTTCCTTCCTTCCTTCCTTCCTTCCTTCCTTCCTTCCTTCCTTCCTTCCTTCCTTCCTTCCTTCCTCTCTTTCTTCTTTCTTTCTTTCTTTCTTTCTTTCTTTCTTTCTTTCTTTCTTTCTTTCTTTCTTTCTTTCTTTCTTTCTTTCTTTCTTTCTAGAATTGAGTTATCAGTAACATATAACATTATATTCCTTTCAGACTTACAACTGAGTATGTTGACATTTTATCAGTTGTGATCATCATAATATGTTTAGTTTCCCTCCTGGAGTTACAAAATGAGATTATTTAAGATCTACTCTCTTTATAGCTCTCAAATTCAGTATTATTATCTACAGCCACCTGCCGTTGATGATATCAACATGGCACAACTCATTGGAAATTTATACCTTTTGTCCCTTTCTAGCCATTCTGTCTGTCTCCCTCATCTCTGGTAATCAGTAATTATGTTCTAAAGTATTATGTTCTATGTATTTTTTTGATAAGATTTCACACATAGGTTGGACCTTATGACATTTGTCTGTCTTTCTCTGTCTGATTAAATTTACTTTGTACAATGACCCTCATCAAGGTCCATCCGTGTCGTTGCAAATAGCAGTATTTTACTCCTCCTTGTAATTGAATAATAAAAACACATATATGTATAAAACATAGTGTGCATATATGTGTATCTCACACTTTCATCATAAAGAGGTATTTTTTTTCTCCACATCTTGACTTTTGTGAATAATACTACAGTGAACGGGAGGGTGCAACAGATCTCTTTGAGTTAGTGTTTTCCTTTTCTTGATAAATGCCAGAAGTGGAATTGCTGGATCATAGGGTAGCTCTATTTTTAAGTTTTTTGAGGAAACTCCATACTGTTTTCCACCAAGGCTACATCAATTAGTATACCCACCAACAGTGCACTAGAAAGTTGTCATTTAAAAATGTTATCACAGAAGCATTGAATAAATGTCAAGAGGAAAAAAAGGATTTGCAATGATTACTTGGTTTCTAATTGTGTGCAAACTCCAAATTCTATCCATGACAGGGACATATTCTGAAATAGAATCAAATCTCTCCTGTATTTTCTATGCATAAAAATGTCAACATTGTCTCCAAATTTTGACACAAGTTCAAATGGACAGAGGGTATATGTTAACTTTATTAAAATATATTATATGCTTTAGGGTATACCTGGCATAGGATTTATTTGAATGAATTAGAGACACAATGTCTTTATTCAAAATTACTCAATTAGAAATGTCAGGTGCTTCAAAGATTTAGAAATTGGCTTTAAAAGCAAATCCCAAAAAAGCTAAATGTCAATTCTGTATTTCGACCATCATCTCCTATTAGTATTTGTTCATTCTTAGTGTTGGTTGTTTTCTTGTCAAAGCATATCAGAGAAAAATTAACTGGCAATCTTAGAACTGATAACCTGAATCAAATTTGGGTACAACCCAATCATTTTTCTACATTCTCAAAAACAATGGAGTCATCACAGGCCTCTCTCCTACGTAAATCTGACTTGCTGGACAAGGTTTATAGCATTGCAGAGAATGAATCACTGTCTTATTTATTTGTGTTCTTTTTCTGGCTATCTCTAGAGAAAGAACTCCTTTGGCAGCCGTCCCACCATTTTTTCATAATCCCTCTCCCACTCCCTCTGCCACGCACACTCACACACATCCAGGACATTATGATAAGTGAGATAAGTCAGACAAAGACAAATACTGAATGAGATCACGTTTATGTGGAATCTAAAAAAACTGAGCCTGTATAAACAGAGAGTAGAAAGAGCAGAGGGCTGGGGGGATAGAAGAGACATTGTTTAGGAGCACAAACATGCAACCAAACTGATAAATAAGTCCTATCGATCTAAAGCACAGTAGAGTCTCGGTTCTGTACTGTAAACATCAAACAGGCTAATAGACTATATCTTCATTATCCCCAACCTCATAAAGACAAGATAATTATGCGAAGTAATAAAGGTTGTTAGCCAAGTCTACAGTTGTGATCACATTATGATACATCAAACTTCCAAATCAACATGTTTCACACCTTAAGCTTACACAGTAGATGTCAAATAGATTTCAATTATAAAACAAACAAAAATGACAGCTGCTGTTTTGGGGGGATATTCATGCCCCGCCTGGTTCCCTTCAAACACTGTAGCAGCTGTTTGGTCACTACATCATTCCTTTAGTTTTTGTGAAACTAAAAAGTTAGTTTTAAGTTTTGTTTTTGTTTGTGTTTAGTTTTTATACAGTGATGATTTAAATCTAAAATTGCTTTCTAGCCACTTTTTGAATACTTAAAAAATGAAATAATTGGGGCTGGAAAGATAGGACACCCTTTCCCCAAGGGTGGTGAGGGTCCAATTCCCAGTACACATTAGGGTTGCTACCAAGAGGGATGTCTGAGGACAGCCGAGTGTGGCCCAGCCGCACTCCAAAATGAAATGTCACCTTTAAAATAATCCATTTCTCTGAGTCAGAAAAAGAGAGACAGACATAGAAAGATTGCACTCATCTGTGGACTATAGAATAACAGACTATAAGACTAACACCCAAGAATAGTAGAAATAAGTACCAGGAGGTTGTCCCCATGGCTTGGAGTCTGGTCTCTCATTCTGGGTAACTCAGGGAAGGGACCACCAAGTAAAATGTGGTTGGAGGTCATGTGGGGGAAGGGTGATGCGGGCCGAATACAGACTAGAGACTGAACACAATGGCCACTCAACACCTTTATTGCAAACCACAACACCTAATCAGAGAGAGAGAGAACAAAAGGGAATACCCTGCCATAGTGGCAGGGTGGGGTGGGGGGAGACGGGACTGGGGAGGGGGAGAGGGATGTTGGGTTTACTGGTGGTGGAGAATGGGCACTGGTGAAGGGATGGGTTATTGAACTTTGTATGGGGGAAACATGAGCACAAAGATGTATGGATCTGTAACTGTACCCTCATGATGACTCTCTAATAATAAACTAATAAAAAATAAACAAAAAATAAAACAATAGGAACACAAAAAAAATAAAATAATCCATTTCTCAAATGAGAACTTGCCCATCTCTACATAGTTTGAATATCTACTGTGGTACTTGAGAAGCTGAATAAAAGTCTTGACAGAGAGCCTGCCCCTCTGTTTGAAAACGCAGAACCCCAAGCAAAGGTTAGATCTTTGGGAGAAAGATGTCCTCCTCCTCAACGAAACATTGGGAATGTTCCTCATGGAATTGAGAGAATTAGGGAGAGAGGGCATATTCCTGTCGCTTCACACCACCAGAGAATTCACTTAGATTCACAGCCAGATGACCTCAGCTCTTGAATCCCGATTTCTCTCACTAACTCTTGTAGTCTGTGCAATGCTACAGCCTTGAGCCCAGAGACGAGTCAAGGGCTCTTCCTAGTCCTTACTTTCTTCACCCAGGAGCAGTACTTCACACACACACACACAGTTGCACACACACACACAAGATCATTTTTTCCTCCTTTGAACTGTCTCCACTTGGCTTCCAGGATACCACTCTTGGACTTTTCTTCTATCCAACGGTTGCCCTTTCTCAGTTCTCTTTTCTAAGCCCTTTATGTATTTCTCTCTTCTGTTATATCTCCTCTGATTCTCCATGACTTTATTTCTTCTAATCACTGTAAATAACATATTTTT
This sequence comes from Sorex araneus, assembly GCF_027595985.1. Taxonomy (NCBI): domain Eukaryota; kingdom Metazoa; phylum Chordata; class Mammalia; order Eulipotyphla; family Soricidae; genus Sorex; species Sorex araneus. The sequence goes on along the minus strand of NC_073303.1, from coordinate 190,760,114 downwards.
TGTTGAGGACTGTCCAGTTTAGAATTCCCGCTTAGAGTCTGTCTCTGACCCCCTGTGTTCCTTTATTTCATTACCAATTAGCTATTTTAATATACGTGTCTACAGAAAACCTTCCAAAAAACAGTAGGTTTTTGGAAACCTGATCGCCTTATCTCCTTCCTCCACTGCCACCATATATCATTTTTAAAATATCTTTTTAAAATGTCTGCATTCTCTGCAATTCTTGTCCATTTTCATTTTCCATATTCTCTGTCCAAAATCCATGGGGTCAGTTCTTGTCCCTCTCTGTTTTTTAGAGTCCACATCTGACCATCAGCAAACCTCATGCCTTCTGCCATCAGTTTCTGTCCCAACCACAATTTCAACCTCCACAGATCCCAGCTGAAGCCACCATTGTGTCTCTCCTGGATTATTACAGCAGCCCTGATTCTCTTTCTCTCTCTCTCTCTCTCTCTCTCTCTATATATATATATATATATATATTTATATTTATATATATATATTGTGCATTCTCATTTCAGTCTGTTCTCAGGTTTGAAATCATAATGACCCAATTAAATCAGTAGCGCTCTTCTAAGAACCCTGTCATACTTTTGTTCAGAATTCTCCCTCCCAATTCATTCAGAGCAAACAAACATCCTTACCCTATCTACGGAGGTTTTGCCTTATTTGATCAAATATCCTCATCTGACCTCCTGTTAGTCTTCAGTCAGAAACAACTTATTCTGACTTACAATAAAATTGCACCTCATTTATTTAATTGCTTGTCCTTACACATACAAGACATATTCCCTCTTCAAGTCTTTTGTTCCTGTTTTCCTGTCTCCCCATGCTCACCGATATCTATCTTCATGACTACATCCTTCACATTTAAGGGTTGTTGTTCATTCATATGTCATTTCTCATACATTGTTTGGTTCAGGGGCCATATCTTGGCCATTCTCAGAGACCACTCCTGGTGGTACTTGGGTGACAACCTGTGGTGTCCAAGATCAAACTGGGGTCAGCTACCTGAAAGACAAGCACCTTAATCTCTGTACTATCTATCTCTCAAGCTCCATCTCTCAGATACCTTAACTCACTTGAGAAATCTACATTTCCATTCAAACTTTTAGTGGTCTCTGCATCAACATTGTCATTTCTGTTTGTATGATTGAGGTATCTTAAAATGGGAGCTCTATAAAGAATATACTTCTAACTTTTATTTACTTCTATGCCCTAAATATTACCTTGGTTTTTTTTATCTAGTCTCTTGCCTGGGTTATGATAGAACTAAAAGATACTTAGTGTAGGATAGAAAGATAAATGAACCAGGAAATAAGATTAGCATATGTGTATTATTTCTGGCAAAATACAGATTAACTCCTTCATAATTTTGCCTCTTGACCTGGTGATTAGATTCAAGAGGACAATGCTTAATTATATTTGAAATCATAAGAGATAAATGGTATCTAGTCCTGAACCCTGAACGTAGATCCCATTTCAACTCCCAGCATTCCATTTGGTCCCTGGAGCACCGCCAGGAGTAATTCCTGAGTGCAAAGCCAGGAGTAACCCCTGACCCAGGTGTGATACAAAAAGAAAAATAAACGGTTATTTTAAGACAATATTCCTCTCATGTGTTGAACATGAGACAAACACAGCTACAGTTTACCATACCAGCAGCAGGACAACATGAATAAGGAGGAATAGATCTTTCTTGGTCCTGTCCTTCCAATAAACACTCTAAGTCCTGATTGGTTATCTAATTGTGCCTTTTACCTCCTTGCTCTCTGGAATTGTTGATTCATGTAGGAAATTATCTTACTCATTTTATATTGGAACATCTGTGAATTTATGTAAATAAGAAACACAAACATAACCTGAGTTTTGGGGAGCTGGAACAAAGAAAACAGTACACAACAAACCTAGCAGAGAAAAATTAAAAAATAAACACATTAGTGTAAATTGTTTGGAAGTTAAATGATTAATATTACTAATTACTTCATAATTTAAGGAATCAACTTCAAAGCTGAGAGGGAATTTGCTCTTCTGTGATATAGTTTTCACTTTTTTCCTGCAAATTTAAGATTAATATTGGACAAAATCATCTTTTCATTCCCAAGCAAAATTTTTGACAGAAAGAAATGTAACTGATGGTCTTAAAATCAACAGCTTATGTCTGAGAAGTAAGATTGCATTTCAGTTTTATCCATTCAAGAATACAATGAATGAGTGAGAGAGAGATAATTTGGGGAGAATAAGATCAGTTACAAGCTAAGTAAAACCACTGTGGATTAGGTCTATTAAGTTCTGGGATTGTTTGTTACTAAAGAAAATATATTTATCATGATGATTATGCCCCATATGTGGTGATCTATGATTTGATAATGATCATGTGACATCAGGTCCCAATGGATGGGAATGGTAACCAGAATTGGGGTCTGGAGCCAATAAATTAATACAATGGGCAACAATTAACACCAAAGAAGCTAAAGCAAAATAGACCCCAAAACTAAGAAACAAGAGACTGGTTTGAGATAGAAGGGAAGCAAGGAGGAATAAAAATAAAATCAGACTATCTAAGAGTCCATAATGGCAGAGTCCAGATCAATAGTGCAGTAGGTAAGGCGTTTGCCTTGCAGACAGCTGACATGGATTTGGTCCCCGCAGCCTGTATGGAGGTCTGAGCTCCTCCTGGAGTGATCCTTGAGTGCACATCTAAGACTAAACCTTGAGCACTGCTGGGGGTGACCCCCAAAAATAAAATAAAAGAAAAAAAAAGAAAAAGATCCATAATTGTTAAAGCAGAATAAGAGGTACTTTGACCTCACTAAATAGCTTTTGTGCATTCCCTGGTTAATGAATTTCAAAATAAAGTAAAACAAAAAGGAAAGCAAGAAGAGAAGTTTGTAAAGCCAATACTTAAAGAGGGACAAATCTATAAGAGGTGTCCCCTTTTATAAAGGAGCGCGATATATAGCCACATGTCACATAATGTAGTTTTGATCAATAACAGAACGCACACATGATGGTGAGTCCAGAGGACACCCAAAGAGCCTCAGGTGTGCAGCAAGTTCCGCAGTTTGAATTTATATAATTATCAACTATGAAATTTGCACAACTATGAAATTGCTTAATGACACATTTCTCGGATCATATCCTTGTTTAATGACACAAGACGAATGACTGCATAAGTTAAAGAAACATTGCAAATAAAAAGTGTTTGTGGTAGGCAGTCAGAAGAGCCAGTTTCTAGAAAGAAATTTATAAGTTTCTAGAAAGAAATTTATAAAAATACTTAAGACGAGGAAAATATGTAGCACTGTAGAACTGAACTCCAGTTCATCGATTTACTCGAACGGACACCAGTAATGTCTCCATTGTGAGACTTGTTACTGGTTTTGGCACATCATATATGCCACAGGTAGCTTGCCAGGCTCTGCCCTGTGGGCGGAATACTCTTGGTAGCTTGCCGGTCTCTCCAAGAGGGGTGGAAGAATCGAACCCATGTCGGCCGCGTGCAAGGCAAACACCCTTTCCACTGTCCTATATCCAACTAATTTTAGGGCTGGAGTGATAGCACAAAGGTAGGGCGGTCTCCTTTCACGCGGCTGACCCATGTTCGATTCCTCGTATTGTATATGCCAAAAACAGTAACAATAAGTCTCTCAATGAGAGACGTTACTGGTGCCCACTCAAACAAATCGATGAACAACGGGATGACAGTGACAGTGCAAATTTGGGAAAACTTGTTCCTAAACTTCTGTTTTGAGGTTATTGGTGTGTTATCTCTTCCCTCCTTGTGCTTTTTCTGCTTCCTGATAATCGTGGTATTACCATAACATATTTAACTGGCATGATGACTTACCATTTTTTGAGTTATTCTTTATGGGTCCTTTAAGGTCCTAACTCTCCATCAAAACGCAAATAGGAGGGAAAAGAAAGGAAGAGAGACAATCATGCTAGAGTTGTGATGTAGATTTGGGAATGAACATAATGATGAAGACAGCCAGGGAGAGGAGAGTACTGCTTCAGAAGAAAGACACCTCCACATCTGCACCACAAATGGAGCATCAATTCAGAAGCAAGCCCAGGACAGTCTGAAAGCAAGAGAGAAAGGATAGTCAGACACAATTTCTTCCCCTAGGATTGGGAAAGGATTTGCTATCCTCCAAATTTTCTTTTAAGGGTGGCTTTTCCTGGTAAGAAATTGAATTTGTCAAGTGGGCTATCTGTGTTTTCAATCATATCATTCCATAGCCTTTAACAGTTTGATTTGTTTGATAGACTAGGTTTCAAACTATTCCATCTCTGGGATAGCCCCCACCCCCATCAGCAGAAGTTTTCCTGATTTTTCTCTCCCCACTCCCCCACCCCATTCTTTTGTCCCCAATGTGAGGAACTCTATTTCAACAAATCCTGAGCCAAGTTCTGCTCTCAGGGATTTCCATGCCAAAGCCTCTGAGAACTCATGCTCATCCAGTTACATCAATGCTAATTTCCATGGCAATTGTGCGTAAGAATACGAGGGCAGGAACTGACCCCGAGCTTGTGTCTAGCAGTCACTGACCGCCAAAACTTGTCCCAAACTGAGTACATCTACTTTTAGCAGAATAATTGTTGATAATATCCTGAGCCAACTTGACTGCAAACGCCAAGGCACTTCAGGTTAGGGAACAGTTATGTAAATCGTGGGCCCAACACAGATGAAACAGAACATAAACAAACGTTCACTGCTCAGGACACACACGTTAGCCGTTGACATAGAAGAGAAGACCAAAATATATTTGAACAAGATACAAAAATGGGTATACTTGGAACCTAAAAGATTTTTCAGGGAAAATTAAAAGGGGACACAAGTTCATAGCGATAGATAAATAGCTGTATATTACCAAGTCTACTGATAATATAAATAACAGTACACTAAAATTACTAGTAGTCCAGTAACTTTGAAGGTCAAAGAACATTCAATTTTCTCATGATTGTATTTCATCCTAGGAAAATGATGTAAGAGATCCACCCTTTAAAAACAAAAGAATAAAATATTTTATTTCTAGAATATTGCCTGTCAAAAATACCTTTCTGAGAAGTTACCTGTCAAATGAAATAATTCATAAGAACGTGGTGGTAGACAAAATCAAAACAAAGACGTAAGAGTCTGCCACATAGAGAGACTAAAATCTAAATTTATTGCCATCACCAGAGCCATACTTATCTTGTAAGGGTAGCATTTTACTAAATTTATGTTTTGTTTACCAATAAAAAGTACATCCTATGTAATATATTATTCCTTTTGTTGAAGGGAAGCCAACTGAATAGTGCATTATAGTCTTAAGATTCATTTGGTATTTTTAGGCTAAGCAACCACTTGTATATTGAAATAATTCATCTTCATAAGACAGTGATTCAGGCATCTATGTCTCATGTTAAATCAATAAATATAAAAATAATGTGGTAGATGTTTTATGTTGAATAAAACTTATTGTTTTATATTTATATAAAAGGAAATAGTCAAAACATGAAGATTTAATTAATATGACACAAGGCTTTTGAACGATAAAATATTTGACTTAGAGATGTGACAAATTAGAATATTTAATTGGGTGTGGTAACCTTAAACTATGTTTTGTTTTCTACTGTTTTCCTAGTCTTGATAGTTTAATTTTATTCTTGATGTGTGATATATAATACACATTATCTAGATGTGACATAGTGAAAAGAAATCTTAAGTCTTTGTTTTTCTGAGCTTTTATTATTTAGGACTTCTACAAACATTTTGTTAAAGAAAATTTTAGAAAATGGAATAGTTACCATTGTCTCAAATATAAATGAGAGGCACTTTAGTAAAAATAGTTAAGATTATTCTGGATTGGATGCAATAAAAAATTACATAAAGGGAGAAATTTAGTTTTTCATCCAAGGAAAAGGGTTTTTCAATCAGAATTGTTTCATGAAGTAGTGAGATTCTTGAAATGTTCTAGAAAGTATCAGGGTATCTGTGGACAAAAAGTTGGCAGAGGATTTCTGCATAGATTGACATTTAAATGTTTCTTCAAATACTAAAATTATTTGCTTTATAAACTTTACATTCATTATGTTAAGATAGTACATTGTATTAATAATATTGATTGTGCATTTTAGAAATTCGCTGATCAATGTATTTTAAGGAGGTGAATAATTACTTAAGCCCTGATTATCACTACTTGATCCTGAAATTTTTATCTAGAAAACCAGCACATACAATGAACTATAAGGGAAAAGTCTTCTGATAGACATATTTACAAATACAGAAAAATCTTCAATTTCAGCTAGAACAATATAATAGAAAATTCTTAAATTTTTTGTAAAGATCTTGTAAGTTAAAAGAAATTAATTTAAAAACATGAATGAAAGAAATTGGAATGTGAAATGTACAGAATTTAATTTTATGTTCATATGAATGAACTTATAAATATTAACTGCATCAACTTTTAATATTCCTATGTAGTGATATAGATGCTCGAATTATAAAAATTTTGTATGTAAAGTAGGATTCACATCCATAAGCCACCTCCTGCTGGCGCCAGATAATTTCCTCATAGGTAACCCTCCAGAACTCAAGGCTGGTTCTCCCGGAAGGGAGCGTAAAATGAGGCCCCCATAACCATGCCACCGGACTTCACAGCGGGGGTGCCCCGAGGGGGGTGGGCATGAACCTTCCCCTCCCCAAGGGACCCAGCCCCAGCAGCCGACCTCCACTACCCAACCACTGCCATGCTCCAGGCTACTTTCCACATACTCGGGCCGAGCCTCATACATGAGTGAACATATTCCTGGACCACATGGCAGCTTTGGGAAATACACATGAACACACACACCCAAACACACACACATATGCCTTTAGGAGAGCCTGGCAAGCTACTGAGAGTGTGCTGCCCACACGGAAGAGTCTGTCAAGCTCCCTGTGGTATATTCAATATGCCAAATGCAGTAACAATAACAGGTCTCATTCCCCTGACCCTGAAAAGAGCCTCCAATCGTTGGGAAAAATGAGTAAGGAGAGGCTTTTAGAATCTCAGGGCTGGGACGAATGAAGAAGTTACTGGTGCCCACTCAAGTAAATCGATGAACAGTGATATAGTGAAAATAGGATTCAGTAGTTGAATTCTCTTAAGATAATGTTCACAGACTCATAAAAATTTGAGCCTCTTAGATGTCTGAACTGGCCAGTGGATGTAATCACACACATGAGTCATCGACATCGATATTTTTTCTCTTTTCATATTGAGTTTTTTTCAATGTGAACTAAATGTTATAACTGAAATAGCTCAAATGCCCCATATATTGGCTATATTTATAAACTACATGGTCTGATTTAAGCTGCTCGTTTATGCGGACTGGGACATGGAAATCTCTAGGCTAAGAAAATTTCCCAGACATTCTTTAACAACATGTGTTCATTTAGTGTTACAAATAGAACATTCTAGAAATTGGATGGTAGAAAAATCCGTGTAGACAAGGAGAGCATTCCGACAAAAGAACTGAATGCACACACTGAAGGAGTCTTAGGAAAGAACACAGCTCATCTCTCTTCAAGGGGACTTCTAAAAAAACGTCTCACTAACACTTGTCTGAGAGAAGTACTCTTTGAAAGTACATCCTGAACATATTTACAAATGACTAGGATGAGAAGAACAAAGCTTGTCACATGGCTCGGGTGTTTTCTTCTCCTCTTTGAACTACACTTTTATTAGATTGTTTCAATAAAATTGAGTTTATTTAGACTGGAATTATTATTATTTGCTGGTAGGGTGGAGTTGAATTTTTTTTACCTAGGGGGAGACTCTCCAAAAAGCTGTTTTTCAGAATTCTTCTCTCAAGTGAAAATCGAAATCCTAAATTCTGGAATTGACATATGGGAAGAAGGGAGAGATAGGACACAGGACGAAGTCATGGAAAGAACAGGATTGAAAAATCATTGTAGGCAAAGAGAGGGGACTGTTTCTTCTGGTATCCTTCACAGTTCCAGGGTGGAAAAGCACATTTAAACAAAACTTTTTGACCAGAGGCCAGCAGGGAGAAGGACTGGAAAGAGAAAGAATTGGCAAGACACAAACCATCCTGAAGAGCAGAGACCAGATGACAACACTAATAGTGAAATAAGATGGATGTGGTGCAGAATTCTAATGTTCATCTAGAGTTCCTTTGCTGACTCCCTTTTGGTGACAGAGAAAATTGGACTGTATTTGGACCAGTTTTTTGTGCCGTAGGTCATTTCTAAAGCAGTTCTGGTTAAAGTCATGCTACGTGGATTATTGTTACTGTGGCACCAATTTTAACTTAGTGAGATTTTCTTGTGTATCCCCTAGCTTCTCCCTCTCTTCTTAACTGTGTCTAAAAAATGTGATTGGATTTGTGATGCTATACAGAGACTGTTGTTGAAAGTTAATCCCAAGGATGTATGCTCAACCTCATATTTTTTGTTTTATTTAAGAGGTGGGATAATTGAGTGACTGGAAGGAAAACTAAATGAAGAAATAAATCCTATATAAAAAGCTATATTCCATTAATTCTGTGCTGATGTGTACAGGTTATCCAACATCTATTCTTGGTTTCCTAATCTGTAAAATTGTAGAGAACAAAATCATATAATGATTTATTAAATTCATGTATCCAAGATGCTTTGAAACAGTGCTTGGATGAAAGCAATTTTTCAAGTAAGTGTTAGTTAAAAATCTTATGATCTCAAAGTGAGATGAAGGTCTTTTCTCTCTCTCTTTGGAACTGACCACACACTTCTAGTTCTATAAATCCAGAAAGTTTATCAATCTTTGTCCTGTAGCCTGTGTGGTCTTACTGACCAATGACTCTAAATCTTGGATATTCTGTATGGTAGGAGACTGATGCACTCCCAAATCACAGTGCTTTAGTTTTGGAAAATTACTGTTTTCCTCTCTTTATTTTCTAATTTTTTCCACTTTATTTAAACACTGGGTTTCCAAAGTTGTTCATGATGATCTGTTACAGGCACTCAATATTCCAACACCAATTCCACTGCTATGACCTTCCCTCCACCTCTGTCTCCATTTTCCTAATTATCCCTCAAGCCTGCCCTCATAGCAGGCCCACAAAATTTTATTTTATATTGATTTTTACCATCACATGGCTAAAGGAATGATCAAAAAATTATTTCTCTAGAAAGTCACTTTTGTGAAAATTGTATCTCACCATGACAACATTAAATACGTCTCTGGGGTTCTACTTAAGCTGTTGTTTCAAGTTAAGCCTTCTGTAGTTCATGTTTGTGATATTCAATGTTGGTTGGTTTCTGCATTACATCCGGTCCACTCTGGTGTGCTATGACTGGAATGTTAGTGTTGTAGAATTTGGACATGACGTGTGGCTGCAGATGCAGTTACGCACTCCAGAAAATCCAGAATATTTAATTGGGCAGTTATCTGGGCACTTAACTGAATAGTCTCAGAGTGGCCCACCATGACTCTGAGAAGGCCTGGAGTTTCCATCCATAAAGACCCATATACCTGGACTTTTCAGCCGATTAGATTCTTTGTGTTGCTAAGTCCTGAGATGGTGGAGTTGGACTATACACATGATGGGAACTTTGGGGTGTGGGAGTGGCTGCTTTGTTTGGACGGGAGCTAGCCCACCCACCTCCAAGAATGTCCTGGAGGTCTCAGTCAAGAGTGGGTGTTTGAGAAATTTTTGTGGCTAGTTGATCTCTTTCGAGATTTATTTATAAGTCTCTGGAACAAGGTCAGTCGAAGTTTACATGGCGATGGTGGTGGTTTGTGTTACTTTCCTTCCTTCCAGGGATCTTTACTAGAAAGATTTGCTAAACAAAGCACTGAATAAGATGAACCCTTATTAAAGTTAAAGCTCTTAAACTTTCAAAATATCTTTGGAAGACACTAGCTTGATAGGCAGGGTTCAGGTTATGAACAATTATTATGAAAAAATCAAAATGCAATTCCCTTTATTCAGGCCTCCCTCTACTTAGCTCCTTGAAAAGATATGATGTATAGCATCAAAAACAACAACAACAAAATGAAGCTATAAGAGTATATGTCTTTATTTGTGTTCTCATCTACTTAATTTTGTTATCTATTTATTGATTTGAGGACCACACCTCGTGGGATTACCTTATGCGAGAGTTTATGTCTTTAAAGCTTTAAACAAAAAAAGTAATTGAATAAAGTGAATTAGTCAGGAAGGGAAGGTGTGTATTGTTACTTCTTATTACGATACTTAAGGGAAATTGCCTGGGATTCATCTCGGAATCTTTTTGTAGGTTTTTTCCCCTCTGACAAAACCAGTTTTCTTACAGACTGCCTTGAAAGGGAATTTTTCTGAAAGGGAAACTTTCTGAGTGGCACTATCTATAAATTCTCTTCAAAATTTTCCTACAGAAAACTTCCCTAAGACAATGTTCCTATGAATAAAATCATACTCCCTTGCCAAGAATCATCATTTTTGGGAAAAAACACCTTAGCAACAATTTTCAGCTAAGTCTTAGAATCTGAAAGAACATTCCAGAGTATAGTTGTCACTGTTACTGTCACTGTCATCCTGTTGCTCATCGATTTGATCGAGCAGGCACCAGTAACATCTCCATTGTGACTCTTGTTGTTACTGTTTTTGGCATATCAAATATGCTATGGGTAGCTTGCCAGGCTCTCGCGTGTGGACGAGATGCCCTCGGTGGCTTGCCAGGCTTTCTGAAAGGGGCGGAGGAACTGAACCCGGGTTGGCCACATGCAAAGCAAATGCCCTACCCGCTGTACTATCACTCCAGCCAGAGTATAGTTAATATACTATATTTAAGTGGCTTCATTCTACTTGCAACAACTAGTTAAAGGATTATATGACACTGTAGAAACACTAGAAAGCTATTTGGGGAGTAACTTTCTTTGAAGTTTTAAAGTACCTAAAGGACAATTCAGGTACAAATGTGTGCATAATTGTGTACATACTCACTGCTATGTCTAATTATTTGATTATGTCTAATTATAACTACTATTTTAAAATAGGCTTGGTGTCTTGAGTTAGAAGCAAACTTGAGTTCTGACCCTGCTATTCATTATTTGTTGACATTCATTTCATCACGAGCCTTCAGATCCTGTGAATCTTAATTTTTGCATAAAAACACTACCCTGCAGTAAAATTTTTTGATTTATGCTGATGTATATGCATATATATGCACATATTCATGTATATATAGATTTATGTCTTATAAAGCCCTGTATGTTGTGTCTTTCCTACAGTAAGTACTCAAGTATAAGCAATTTGCTTTAAACTTGTTTACTTCAAACAATCAGAAAAATACTTTTGGTCAATTTCAGGAAAGAATATTATGCAAAACTTTTATTTAAGTAGGAATAAATTTATTTTACTCTTTAATTTTGTTGAGGTCTAGGGACTGGAGAGATAGTCCAGGTGCTAAGGGCATGCCTTGCGTACATCCAACCCCAGTCTAATCCCCAGCTCTGCATGTCCCCAAGCATCCTGGCTATAGACTTAGGGGCCCACAAGCACTTCTGGCACTGCAGGGTTTAAGCAGCATTGAATCCTCAGGTCTCTCAGTTGAACATTGGTCCATTTGGCTAAGAATTGCCAGGTATACCATCTGGGATTTTTGAGCACTGCTTTTGGAATCTTCCATCACCCCAGATTTTCTGAAGTCTTGACTGAGAAAATAGAGCAGTATTGACCTAAGTACAATTATTTTTTAAAAAAACATATTTTATTTTGATTTATTTTGTTGTAATATTTTTGATTGAATAACAGGAGTTACACAGTTACAAAGTTGTTCATGATTGGGTTTCAATGATATAATATTTCAGCACAGTATACTTTTCTCATCACCATAGTCCCACCATAGTTCTCAGTTTCTCCTCCTCCTCCTCCTCCTCCTCCTCCTCCTCCTCTTCTTCTTCTTCTTCTTCTTCTTTCTTCTTCTTCTTCTTCTTCTTCTTCTTCTTCTTCTTCTTCTTCTTCTTCTTCTTCTTCTTCTTCTTCTTCTTCTTCTTCTTCTTCTTCTTCTTCTTCTTCTTCTTCTTCTTCTTCTTCTTCTTCTCTTTTACTCTCTCTTTCTCCTCTCTCTATTTGACCTTATCCCTTTCTCTCTCTTTTCTTTTGTGCATTAAGGTTTGCAGTACAGATACTGAAAAGTTATCATGTATGTCTCCTTTCCTACTTCCAACACTCATTTCTTCTCCAGAGCGATCATTTCTAACTATTATTGTCATACTGGTCCCTTCTTTAATCTATCTGCCCTTTGGTCTTCACACACATGTCGCAAGCTTCTAACCATTGACCAGTCCTCCTGTCCCCCATCTTCTAGCTATGCATATTAGTCTCATATTATCTTTTTATAACCCACAAACAAGTGCAGTCATTCTCTATCTGTCCATCTCCTTATGGCTCATTTCAATCGATGTGACACTCTCTACATCCTGTCTTTCTTTTGAATAGTTGTAGTGTTGTATGCAGTATGAAAACTTTCTTTTTTCTTTTAAAGTTCTTTTCATGGAGGTACAAGAATTTATAATACTGTTTCTCACACTTTTTAATGTGTGCATCATTTCAATACCAGACCTATCACCAGAGAAGAGCTGTCCATCAATGTCCCAAAGACCCCTCCCATCGCCCCCCCCCCCCCCCGCCCATGTGAGCTCCGTTAGACCAAATCTTCAGTTTTTGTTTTTTGGAGCATTTGTTTTTCTCTTCCTATGTTTATTCCTACCCCGCCCACCACCGATCACATATAGAATAGGTTTCTTTTTGTTTTTGGCGGAAGTGATGACACCTATACACATATAGAAGAACAGAGCTAATCTCCTGAAATTCCACAAAACTGCAAATGAAAAATCCCATTTTTCCAAAAATTTAAATCTCTTTTAGTGGTGCATAAATTTATAGAATATTATGGATAATTATGTGTTAAATACATTTCAGGTTTTATGTTAAATATGTAAATCCTGAAAATGTAAAATTTAGTAAGATGAAGAGAGTTCAGAAAATTTAAAAGGAAAAAAACTGAATAGGTCTATAGAAGTATTAACTGTGTTTTATCCTGAGAAAGAGAATATTGGTTTTATATTAGAAAATATTATATTATAGATACTGCTTAAGCATCAGCATTAGTAAGTAAAGGAGTGCAATACAAATCTCTATGGGTGTTAAAAAGAACCTAGTGAGACATAGAACATTTAATGTAAATGACACATTAATTCATCGTTGAAAATATATAAAATCTCTTAGCAAGCTCAGAGTAAACATACATTTCTTTTATTTTTCCTTTTTGGGTCACACCCGGTGATGCACAGGGGTTACTCCTGGCTTTGAACTCAAGAATTACTCCTGGCAGTGCTCGGGAGACCATATGGGATGCTGGGAATCGAACCTGGGTCAGCCGCATGCATGGTAAATACCCTACCCACTGTATTATCACTCCAGCCCCAACAAACATTTCTTAAACTAGTAGATGACAAACATAAGTGCCATGGACGAGTGCCATACTCAGTGCTACTTGCTGGGAAGTTTGTCCACCAAAATATAACCTTTAAAATATTGTGAGCAATTCTCTATTTAGAGAAATGGTACTATATTAAAAAAAATCATCCTATCACGGGTGAAAATTTTGAATTAGCTGTAAAAGTCTAGCCAAATGAGTTCGGGAAGAAGGTAATCAGCGAGGACAGGTCATTAGCTCATGAGAAAGAGCAATTGGTGTTGTCATGTCTGGCTGAGACAAAGTTGGTCAGATTGTCCTGCCAAAGAAATGTCGCGGGAGGGGGGGGATGACGAGGAATTATATTGTCCGGGAAAGAGTCCTAAGAGGAATGTTCCTTTAAAGTCCATGTTAAAATCTGCTATTTTCAGTATTAAGACTGTAGTCTACTAAAAAGAGGCTATTACAGCTGTGACATTTTACCACTCAAAACCCACAAAGATCTCCCACAAGTAACAGGCTCTGGTTTGATCATAACTAGCTTGGAAATGTCCACGAGAATGCGTGTTAATAATCAATTATTTCTCATTTCCATGTCCTTAGTCTTCCCAAACCCAGGATTTGGGAGCTCTCTTGGCCTGGCCTGGAATTTTCCCTTGAGGTATTCTTCACCACTCGCCCAAGTGGCTCTGGATGAGTTTTTGGAAATTCATGGAATTGAATGATCAGGGATGGAACTGGGCTTGGCTGCTCTCGGGGTGGACCGAATCCAGTGCAGTTTCAAACCCTCTGGGTGTGACATGACTGCCTTTCATCAGTGAGATACAGACACTTCGAGTCTCTGGAGTTGACAGCTTGCTATGCTGGATCGTCTAAGGAGGAATTTTCCAACTCACGGAGAAGGCACGGCTTTCTTGTGCAAGTGCACACATTAGGGGTAAAGGACGATGTGAAAGAATCCAGAGTTGGTCCAATAGATTCATCACTGTGAGAAGACACCCCAGTGAATCAAGGCCGAGAATTCGCTTTGGAAAATTTCAAGAATCTTATCTAGATGGGACTGGAAAGAAATTGTGATCGAGGCTTGTTTTGGATGGGACTACGTCTACATAGGTGGGGTTGGGCAAGTCAAGTTTCACAGCTTTATAAGACAAAGGATGGATGTTTGAAAAGTGTGATCAGTTGATTGCTTTCATGGTTGTCATGAATGACTCTCCATGCCACTGAGAGAAAATTTTGCAGCTGCTTCATAAAATGAGAGTCTTCATTGTCACCTCTTGAATTTCGGCACTCATTTCAGTTAGGCTAAGTCAAGAAGTCTATGTCAATTCATAGCTTAATTCTCAGGAACCCTTTTGAATTTACACCTGCTTTCTGGGAACTTTCACACTTTAGCCAGAGAAGAAGCTTTGAATAGTAGCCAGAAAAAAAAGAAGTTGACAAAACAGTCCCAAAACATCCTTGGGAAGACCAACTTAAAAGATGAGCCTTTATCAGTCATATGGAAATTTGTCTTTGGGGTGTGCTCCTGGCACCCTAATTAATAAGCCTGTTCGTCTATGTGTACAAATACTATGGGTTATGCTAAACACGTCTGGTTCTGAGAGTCTGTTAGTTTGGCATGTGCCAGACATAGGGTGTTTATGTGATTGGCCATACTATAAATCCTGGGCATGAAATTCCAATAACATTTCCATTTAAATTTGAGATTTGTTGTCAGAATTTATTTCCTGGTGTATTAATCTCAGTGACTCTATTAAGAAAGGACTTTTAGAGCCTTACACAAGGGTTCCTCAGGACTTTGCTCTTGTTGACTCTGCCTTGTACCCCTTTGCCTAAAAAGATTAGCCATGAATATGGCTCAAGGGCACGTCTCGTGACTCTTATGTGAATCACTGTATCTGGAGATAGGCCTTGGGGGGTCCTAATATATAACACAAAGAGGAATGAAGCACAGAAGGGGTGAAGCACCCCCACTTCGTCCTTCCTAAAGTCAGCTGTTAGCTATCAGATATGAGTGTTACCTTGATTAAGTTCCAGAAATGAGAGCAATTTTGGATTTCTTTGTGACTTAAGCTAAAGTTTAGCGTTAGCTACTCAAGCCCAGTCAGGGGAGATACCCTCAGTAGCCAACCTATAAAGTTTGATAAACAATAAATAGTTGTTGAGGTTTTTGCGGGGAAAGGGAAGGCACACCCAGCAGTAGTCAGGGCTCACTACTGACTCTGTGCTCAGGGATCACTCATGGCAGCCTCAGTGGATCATATGGGGTGTCAGGAATTGAACCCGGACCTGCCTAGACCAGGGGGCTAGGCAAACCCCCTACCTGTATTACTATTGCTCTAGCCCAAATAATTGCTTAAAAGTATCTTAAAATTAATTTAAGATACTAAATTTGAGAGCAATTTGTAACCAGCAAAATATAAGTGGAAAATAAGCCACTGACTTAAGTAGACTGCAGTTAAAAGTTTTCAGAACAGAAATGAAAACTTGCTGTATGAAAGAAAGTACATCAAACCAAGAAGCTTTTGCAGTGCAAATGAAACAATGACCAGATTAAACAGATACCCCAGAGACTGGGAGAAAATATTTGTCCTCCACTTGTCTGACAAAGGGTTAATATCCACGTTATACAAAGTGCTTGTAGAGTTTAGCAAGAAAAAGACAATCAATCACGTTTAAAAAAATGGGAAGAAGAGATAAACTGAGACTTCCTCAGAAAAGACATGCAGCAATGTGCATATGAAAAAACACTCTTCATCCCTTGTCACCGGGGAAATAAAAATAAAATCAATGAGATATAGCTTCATACCAGTAGAATTGGCACACATTAAAAATAGCAGAAACAATAGTATTGGAGTGGACGTGGGAAGGAAGGAATTCTTATCCACTGATGTTAAGAATGTCAACTGGTTTTGCAAAGTAACATGGATACTTCTTAAAAACTAGGAATTTAGCTCCCATATAATCCATCCATTCCATTTCTTGACCTCTATCCCAGGGATCCAAACTCACTATTCAGAAAAGATGTTTGCACTCCAGTGTTCATTGTAACACTATTGATAAAAGCCAATGTCTGATGACAACCCAAGTGTCCAAGAACTGATGAAGGCTTGTGATAACTGATGTAGCGAAAAAATTGTTTCTTTGTGCAAATGGTAGAGAAGGGCCAGGGATACAAAAACATAAAACGTTACAAATAGTTCTGTTTGATAGCTACTTGCAGAGAAGGTTGGAGACCAAGGGTATTGGGATGATTAAGAACATGTACATTGGACTACAGGAGTAACAGAGCGGGTAGGGGGCTTGCCTGGCACATGGCCAACCTAGGTTCAATCCCTGGGCTGCAGAACTGACCTTACCATCATAGGGAACAGGGTGCAAAGTAAATTGAGTGGTGAGGAGAGCAGTCAGACAGAGGGTGCCATGTTGAAACATTGTATGTATTAACCCCTATCATTAATAGTATTATAAATCATGGTGCCTAAAATTAAAAATATTTTAATAAAAACTTGATTGGCAAGAAAAACTGCTGAAATCATCTCAGTTGACAAAAAAAAAACAAATCCAAATTTTTTGCATAGTAGTAGCTTAAATGGATGAGAAAAAATGTCAAAAATAGAATTGGTTTTCAGTATCATAAAAATTGCTTTATTACTTGCTTTGGAAAATGTGAAATCACTTTCAATCAGAGCATTAGTATAAATAAGTTTTTCTGTGACAAATCCTTTATTTTTGAAATGCATATAGCTTTTCCTATAAAAACTGGCTTTAAAGATAGTTATGCCAAAAATCTATGTACAGTGTTTGTTGATGACTTTAATGGAATTAATAAAATGTATCTTTGACTCCATTTTATTGAGATATCAGATTAAAAATAAATCCAAATTCTGATCATTTTGTTCCAGTAATATATATAGTGAGGACCAACTCTTTTAACCTTAGGTAATTTTTAACATTATCTTATAGATGGAATGCTTATATTTCTTTAAAATCTCTCTGCCAAAACTCAGACAAAATAAAATGAGCCCTAATATGCTCATGTTCATTATCTTGAAGTGGACCCAAACTATGTATTATGTAGATATATCATTTGTAAATGATTTTTAAATGGGAAAAATGTGGTTAATTGCTATCAATAAACGCCTTCATCAAACAAAATACACTCTGGAGCTATAAAACAGAGCCCAAATAATTTCACTGATGCAGCTCACAATGAAGAAAACAAATTCAATTTCTCATGAGAGATACATCTACTATACATTTTTGAAAATTGGGGAAAGCTATTAAACTCATTATGTCTCACAAATGTTTTAGGAACCAGTTTTCACCCTAAATTTATTGACATAAACAAATTACAAACTTTCTGGACTCAGACAAATGTGCTTTCTCAGAATTGGGTTATCTCATGTAGTTATTTCATGTACATTAATTATACTTAACTTCATTAATTTAAACAGTTCATTTTGACCCAACACATTAAACATATATTTTTCCCTCAATAAAGTATATTGGATAAAATAGAAAATGTTGAAAAACACATTGGTGAGTCTGTTAGGGAGTCAATTTCAAGTTAATGGAGCAGAAATAAATTATAATGACCTCTAAATATATACAATTTGTTGACATTTTATGTGGTGATTATATTTGGGTTTTTTTTCCTCTAGGATCTCTATCACATAAAAGATTCAGTTCAACTTTTTTTTATCCTACATGTATTAGAGCATATGGCATTCTATTGCTTTTATTGCATAGTATTATGTCTGCTTATCCTATAGTTTCCTAGGCACCCTTTATTTAGGCAATAAAGCTGGTCACTAAGCTTATTATCATATCTATGTTAGCTGTGCCAGCTGTTGATGCTAACATCAACGCCAGCGACTACATTTTCTTCCTTAAAATTTAAGCAATCAGAACAAATCTCTTCAAAGGGATCATTGGAAATACCAGAGTTAAGCTTCAGATATGTACAGTCCCTATTTCCACTTTTTGGGAAGGCAGAATCAGCCAGATGCTATTACACTGATGAGACTGGGTAAACCAGGTGGCAAATAGTGAAGACAACCTTCATATCCACCAATTTATTTGGATAAGGAGCCCATACACGGAGCAAAGTTGTAGAAATGATGGTGAGAAGGATCAACATCATTTTCTGTTAATATTTTAATTAGTATAATGGTGCTTGTTGCTTGAGCCAATAAGTGTTTATTCCTAATCCTTAAAAAAATTTTTTTTAAGACTGACCAAGCTGTTCACCTTGCAGTTGTTCAGACCTTAAATTGTTTCACCACCAACTCCACCACCAACTGCATCATCACAGTGATTCCTGATCTTGAATGTTACCCTTCTTCATTCACAATCACGAAATCCCGTTAATCATTGATTTCTTGAGCGGGCTCAGTAACCTCTCCATTCGCCCTTCCCCTGAGATCTTAGAAGTCTCTCTCAACTCGGCCCTCCCAATGATGTCCCACTAGAGGCTCTTTCAGGGTCAGGGGAATGAGATCCAGCTTGTTACTGGATTTTGCATATGAATACACCATAGGAAGCTTGCAAGGCTGTCCCATGTGGGCAGGAAACGCTCAGAAGCTTGACAGTTTCTCCCAGAGGGAGAAGTAGGCTAAAGATATCGCTTCTGGAAGCTTGCTTTTAAGTCTCTGGATGTTGGCAGTTGATGGGATAACACACACCTGGGTTCCGCTGCCAGTACCTTCATGCGTGAGGCCTGTCCGAACGTGTGGAGAGGGGTCTCGAGCATGACTGTAGCTAGGTTCCAGTGGTCTTTGGCTGCCAGGCGCTCTGCTCGGGGTGGGGAGGGAAGCTGGAGCCCATCCCCTCCGAGGGGCCCTGAGGAAGACAGCCAGGTGTGCGGGCAAGTAACTCTCTTCACCCTTCTTCATTACTGAGAAACAATTATAAGTATTAATAAATTCTGTCACATTGAAAAATATCATAAAGAAAAGATTTAGATTTTTCACAGAAATCAATAAGTGAACCATTGGAACACTGATAATGGCGCTTAGAGGCCGCCCCCAAATCCTCCATCCCTCTTGGAAAGCCCAGCAAGCTACCGAGAGTATCCCACCTGCACAGCAGAGCCGTGGCATATTTGATATGCCCAAAACAGTAACAACAATGGACCTCATTTCCCTGACCCTGGAAGAGCCCCTAATACGGCAGCGCTAAGAAGGATGAGCAAGGAGAGGCCAGTAAAATCTCAGGGCCAAACTAGGCTGCTCACACGAAGAAGGACTAAAATGACTGTTTGCACTTTTAACACACGTGCGCTGGCATCAAAAGCATCCATCGAGGACCTGATGGTGCAAGCGCAGAAAATCAAGTGCTACGTCATTGGATTGACTGAGACGAGAAGGCATTGAACACATCACGGCATTTTCGACACTGGAGAAGAACTGTTCTTTGGAACATGTGGCAGTAGAGGTGTTGGTGGTGTCAGTGTCCTTGTCAACGTGAAC